>NC_136501.1:60707317-60739817 GCF_053919585.1 Euprymna scolopes
TGAGCAAAATCAAAACGGTCAATTTTTTAAACTTTTACTCCTATTATGACCCCTTAACATTTATTAAAATTGTCGGAGGAGTTTGGTAGAGTTCTCAAAGATCAAATACTTGAACTTTGACCCCTTAACAGCCGAAAACCGATCACATCGATTTTCCGAAATCTCAGTACCCTGTATATCAAATTTCGACTGTAGACTTTAAATTGACAGGATTATTTCGTAGGGAAATGTACACACACAGGCACATTCACTTATATAAAGATAGATAGATTAGATGAAATATATGGTAAGGATTTTAAAAAAAAACTCATGCGCCACCACTGAGAATCGAAACCAAAACGTTCAGCTCACGATTTATTTTGCCTCTGCCGTGAATTGCAGGGCTATGAAAACATGTTTACTGCGAGGCTAAAAAATAAAACATGAACCAATAGTTACTAGGTTATGCATTCGTAATGCCGGCGTTCGACCTTCACATGGCAAATTTCATTTTTTTTTTAAATTTTCACACTTTTGCACCGATTTTTCCGGGCTAAAATCCAAATATAAAGTTGTGCATGGGTTCCAATACCTTATATATGAAGTGTTATGTCTGTAGACCAAAGACTCTTGGAGGAGTTTGGTAGGCAAAATGTGTTAAACAAAAATATATACGTATGTATAAATATATATGGAAAATTTTTTTGTTTACTATAAACTTTGTACACAAATATTATGCAAGTATAAATTATGTACAATATTTGGATGAATATAATTACACGTAATAGTTAACTAAAGCTAATTATCCCATAAGAAAACCGAAAGAAACTAATAAGGAATTAATTAAAATGAATGTTTAAAAGAATATGCAAATTAGCTAGATCGTTTGCTAGAAATGCAATTCTACAACCCATATAAAAGAAAATTGCATTTTCTTTTTAAATGATTAGAAAAGAAGGTTTTTTAATATGAATATGAATACACACAAAAGAATAACGAATTTGTAGGAGTATAGATAGATAAATTGAACCCAATATATAGTAATGTTTTAAAATGTAAGAAAAAAAATGACTCGTGCGCCGGGATCGAGAATCCAAGCCAAAATTGTAAGCTGACGATTTATATCTTTTGACATTAATACCTGAGCTATGAATATGTTTGCTGTGAGGATAAAAATTAATACATGAACCAATAGCCTTTACGTTAGGCATGCACGTTATATTTACTGGCGATAAATCTATTCGGTTGTCCGTGAGTTTTTTTTTTTTAGCACAAATTCCTTTACATTATATTCTAGTCGCTTGATATTCTAGAGACTTGTGCGGATACATGTATATAAACATCTACTCCTCCCTCAGATATATATATATATATATATATATATATATATATATATATATATATATATATATTACTTATTTAGTATAGACGCAATAATAACTTACGGACATGTGTTTCGCCGTACACAGATCATCAGCGCAATTTGACTATAGAGAGGGTTAGATTCCACAACAAGAAAGCGTGTGGCCAGATGCTTCACTGCTAAGCCCCAAAGCATCGATTTATGCCACTTTATCGCTTTTAAATTTATATTTCATTTCCCGATTTCCATGACATTTTCGAAATAGTAAAATAATAAACGCCTACCGTAAGAGACATGTCTTCTAAACCTCAACTTTAAATATATACTGACCATGAGTTTAAAAATTCCAAGAAGTGTTTATTATTGCTTTATTAATTAAGTCATACCAATCACGTACAAAACAGTAAACTCCGGTATTGAAACTACCGACGATCACAACAAATAAGTGTGATACGGTACAATTACATTAGAATCAATAAAGTGAAGTATTATACATAAATAAAAAAAGACATCGTCAATCTATCAATGAAGATATAAAATAAACCTTTTAAATGTTCAGTGACAACCTGGAGAAAAATTGTATTTTTCAGAACATCATTATATTAACTGTAAAAAATATATATATTATTGTTCTTTTTTGTTTGTTTTTTGCTTTCAAAGCCAGAAAGTCCAACATTACGAGAATAGAACACATTTCATTTTTCAAGCCACCACAAGAAAACATCACTTACCGAATTTAAAACGCAGAACAGTCTGGTCTTTAAACTTCATAACCAAATTATGGCATTAAATAACATTGCGCGAGTGTATGCGACATTTATTTTTTTTCTATTTCTACACCATTAAAAAAACAAATAGTCGCGTGCACATTTCTGCGTGTTTTTTATTTTCATTTCTTCTCAATTTAATCGTCACTTTATTTTCTGTTGTCTGTTATGTGTGTTAACCAGGGTGTGTTTGCTTTCTTTCTTTCTCTTTTTCACTATTCTTTTTTTTTTTTTTTTTTTCATATTTCCGAACTTCTTATGACTGTATTTTTACCCTGTGTGTGTATGTGTTATGTGTGTATGTGTGTGTGTGTGGCAATTCAAATTGTGTTACTCTTTTTATCGTTAGTTCTTTTAGACCTTAAGTTGGACCCACGTCATTGACGCGAGTTATTACGAGGGCTGTGACAAGCATATTCTTTTACAAAAGAATATTCTTTGCATATATTTCCTAAGAGAATATTCTTTTAACAAAAAGCATATTCTTTTATTTAAAGATTATTCCTTTAACAAAAAGCCTATTCTCTTAAAAAAAGAATATGCAAAATATTTATGGAATAAGTTGTGCCGAAAATATGTTGAAATAAATATTTGCATACGAGTCTTAATTTTACGACGTTTTCTTTTTTATATAAATTAAATTAAACATGGTAAAACCTTTGTAGTTGTGAATTTACAATAACCTTTGGTTCCTAATGAGAGCCATTCTATTAGAGGATTATATTAGGGATGAAATATCCGCGTATCCTTGTTGCCCTAGGTCTCCAGGGCCGATATATCTGCCCAGTAGTGTCCAAAGGATTGTAACTACAATTTGTATCGAAAAAATAGCCAGGTTTAAATATGGTCCAGTAATCTCCTACGATTGGAACGAGTTTTTTTTTCATTATAAGGCTATTTTAGCGGACAACCAAAGAAGCTTTAATTTTGATAATTTAAAGACTAATTTAATTATAAAATGCAATAAATAAAATATTTTAATTCCATAGTGTTCAATTGTTCACAGTATATAAACAGTATATACATTAATGAGTAGGGCAATTACAAGAATATTCTTTAATAAAAAACAATTCTTTACATAAATTGGGTTAGAGTATATTCTTTTGATAAAAAGCATATTTCTTAAAAAAAAGAATATGCTTTTTAAAAAAGAATATGCAAAATACTTATGCAATAAGTTTTGTTTTGCCAAAAATATGCTGAAAGAAAATATTTGGATAAGAGTTTTTAATTTATTCATTTTTTAGATGAATTAAACGTGGTATAACCCTAACAGATGTGAATTTACATAAAAAAGGGTCTAAAATTTGGTCTGTTGAAAAAGAGTGATATTATAGCATATATATATAAATATGTACAGACATCTCGTCCGTGTAGATACTCAAAATGTGTTAGTACCCAGGACGAATTTACAAGATCTAAAAAAACTAAACACAAAATGCCGCAAATAATTAGCACTCCTGCTGAACGGATGGCAAGATATGCCGATGAATTTGAAGATTAACAGTTAACTGGCAATTGTTAACCTGCAAATACTGCAATATCCAGGTAGGAACAAACTTTAATACATAAAATTTGCAATATAGTTTACTAATAGATTGGCGTTGTTATAGTAGTTTTCTTTTTGAAATTCTATAACGGTAAATCTAGCTGTATTAAAATTTGATTGAACGTTGAAATTTACAATTTATTTTATCTACTTTTTACGTTAATTAATAAAGGTTAATCGGCTTCAAATAACTTTTTCCACCCTTCCTTTAAATGTATATATTACCATTAAATAATTCATTTTTATTTTTACAGATCAAAAGTTTTAAAAAAATCTCTAAAGCAGCATTTAAGAACCAACGCACATCTGGCAAAAAAGACCTACATGGCGAAGTTCCTACTGCAGCAACTGATTTAGGAGCCAGTACGAATAATTTGTTTAACGCTGACTTATGCAAAGCGTTGATTGCAGCGGATATTCCGTTTCATAAACTGAGCAATAATGTGTTCACAGACTTTCTTCATAGGTACACATATAGAAATATTCCAAATCAGACTACACTAAGAAAATATTACGTTAGTGAAGTGAACGAAGCAAAAGTGAAGTCACTCAGAGAAAAAGCTGCTGGAATAGAAACTGTGGGTCTCGATTGATGAAACCACTGATGTAGAGCAGCGTTTTATTACTTGCTTTGTGTTTGGCATTCTTGGGGTAGAAGAGGAACGCAGCAAGTGCTATTTGGGAAATATTGCATGCCTGCCGAAAGTTAATCATTCTACAATTGCTGCTTTGTTTTTTGTTTTTTTAACGATTCGTTGCAGTTTTTTGTGGCCGCAGCAAGTCCTTTATAATAATGTGCTCCTTGTAACCACTGATGCAGTTGCATATATGTCCAAAGCTATGAATGCTCTTCAGGTTTTATACCCGAAAATGGTGCACGTTACTTGTTTGGTCTATGGCTTGCACAGGGTTGGGGAATTAGTCAGGCAGGCGCACCCAAAAGTAAATAAACTGATTTCAACTGTAAAAAGTATATTTTTAAAAGCACCCAATCGGATCGAAAAGTTCAGGGAACTAGCCCCAAGAGTGCCCTTTCCACCGAGTCCCATTGTAACAAGAGGGGATACGTGGTTAGATGCAGCGCATTATTACGCCAAACATTTGCCCGAAATTACTCCTATCATAATGTCTCTAGATTCAACAGAGGCCCAAAGTATATTGGAGTCCAAAAAACTGTTGGATGAGGAATCACTGCCATTTGATCTCGGCTTTATCGCCAACAGTTTTTCCATTTAAAAAAAAATATTGCAAAGGTGGAGACTAAAGAGCTGAGTCTTTCAAAATCTATTGAATTAATTAGAGAGGTCGAAATGACACTTGCGGAGATGGATGACTCCCAATTTCGTAAAAAGCTGAAGAATGTCATTTCAAAGAACAAAGGTTTTGCTACTTTAAAACGTCTCGATGCACTTATTAGTGGGAAGGCTTTTGAAAATGAAGGAAATTTGGATGACATAGATCATTTAAAAGTTTTAAGTGCCGAAGAAATGGCCAGCTTGAAATATACCCCAGTAGTCTCATGCGACGTGGAACGAGTTTTTTCCCAGTATAAGGCCGTTTTAGTAGACAACCGCAGAAGTTTCAATTTTGAGAACTTAAAAACGCATTTAATTGTAAAATGCAATGAATAAAATATTTGTTTAAGCTTGATAGTGTTTAATTGTTAGAAGTATTTATAGCATAAAAATAAACGTTTTTTTCTATATATTTTCTTGCGATTTCGGCATTAACTGAAGCTTTTACAAAACGATCAATAGAATTTATAAAAAAAAACAAATAATTAAAAGACTAATTTAATTTCGCCCCTAACATTGCAAAATTACCAACTACTCAACTATACCCGTTCTATTAAAATACTATAGTAAGGTCGAAATATCTGTAGGTCTTTTACCTTAAATCCCCATGGCCGATATATCGGCCCATTGGAATCAAAACGGTAAATATTGTTGCAAACGTAAATCTAAGGTACTTAGCATAAATATATTCGCTTGAAGTACAGTGAAAATATGCGATTTATAAAAATATACGGTAGCCAAAGAGAATATTCTAAGCAGCATATTATTTTAAAAAAGAATATTCCTATGCAAAAAAGCATATTCTTTTTAAAAAAGAATATTCCCGTGTAAAAAAAGCATATTCTCGAGCATATTCTTAAAGAATATTCCCGGCATATAAAAAGAATATAGAGCATATTTGAAAGAATATTGTCACAGTCCTAGTTATTACAGCTGTCAAATGTGCACATGTTACATATCGTTTATATACATGTCTATGACCAAGTATTTATAATATACGCAGTAAACACACACACACACACACACACACACACACACACATATATATATACATATATATATATATATATATATATATATATATATATATATATACTTCAGAATAATGAAATGCAATAAATCTACAGGTATGCATTTCCAGTGATTATCAATCATTTACAATATCATTAGATGTAATATATTATATAAGACAATCCTAGTTAAATAAAATTGCTCAATATACAAGATAGAGCAAATAAATCATAATTTAGATACATGAATTTTATGATTTAAAAAGGTTAATTTTCAAATATAAGATTTTTTATTGTTTGCAAACAAAGAATACGGTTTAATACATATCTATGTATTAAACCGTATTCTTTGTTTGCAAGCGATAAAAGTTCCATATTTGAAAATTTGAAAACAAAGAATACAGTTGAATACATAGGTATGTATTCAACTGTATTCTTTGTTTTCAAACAATAACAATCTTATGATTTGAAAATTAACCTTTTCAAATCCTAAGATTTTAATATATTTCTCTCTCCCTCTCTATCCACACACACACACACGCACGCAGCTCCACACGCACCCCCACGTGTGTGTGCGTGTGTGTATGTGTGTGTGTGTGAGATAGATAGATAGATATACCCCGGAGTTGTGATAGTAGCGTATATGATGTCAAACATTTCTATTGTCTTGAAAGATTGACGCATCCCTGTGAGTATGTGATTTTCTAATGGATAAACTCATCTTCGTCGTGTCTTTCCATGTTTTTATCGAATCGCGTTTTGTTGTCAGTGATGTATAAACGTTTATGTATAATTTTGTGTGTCAGCGTATGAATGCGGGAAGTGCGCGTTGTTTAACAAAATTTCACTTTCCTAACCTCGTGTCACATTTTCACGCCGTGGAAGGAAGGTGGATAATGTGCTTACTTTTCGAATTTTCTCTTATTTCGATAGAACATAGCTGCAGATATTTGAATGCAACGGTAACGAATATCTTGCTGTCCAAATCTCATTCAACTTGCCTCCTATTAAGCTGGTCTTTACTACAGAAGTTTTCAACTTTATAGTTATGTCTTGCCTAGAGTAAAAAACGACACAGAAAAGAAAGGAAACAGAATTAACTCCGTTGATATATAATTTAAGAAAAATAACTATTTGTCACATGTTTATTAGTATTCGAGCAAGAGTCCAACGAAGATCAAAATAACTTAAGACGAGTTAAAATATTTCTCTTTTCATATAATAATGATGATTTATTTATTTATAATGGAACACTGTATACCGATTCAGCATGGCACGATCTTCTAAACGAAACTAATGCAGTTCAGTTGCTACCATTTTGTCTTGCATTTTTCATCGAGGTGATACGTATAAGGTAATCATTTTCAAATCTATATGCATAAAGCTACTGACATTCTAATTTTCTCACTCATCAATAAATAAATGCTACTTATTTATTTATTCATTGAAATAAATATGTTCGCTTACTTCCTTTTTAATGGAGTCCTCTGATTATCAAAGCGGAGAATTGATTTAGGAATGGCCATACATGTCATGAGACTAGATTATATTTGTTAAAAACTGCAATTTTAGTCACATATTTTATCATGTATAATTTCGTTTATAGCCTAGGCTGTATAATCTATATCATAAAATAAAGTCGACATTTCGTATACAGATTCTCACATAAAAGAAACGAACCCTGATGTCAATTCAGGCATTTAATAGTTTTAATATACCTGTGAACATTTAGAGAAATAATGCCTCTCTTTTTCAGATAATTTATCTATGTGTGTTCGTACATACCGTAAAGATATATGTAAATTAGATCAAAAATATTAACTATATTTTCTATTCTGTAAGTATTTAAATACACATAATAGTGTTAATAATAATAATAATTATAATAAAAGCATTTTTTTTAAATTTCTGAATAAAGAATAATTGCTAATTAATGAGTATGCTTTAAATAGCAAATAGTATAGAGAAAAAAATAGTAAAAACTAATTCATCACGATACTATATAAGCAAATATAGGTATTATTTTTACACATGCATGTAGAAGATAATTGTTTAGATTTTTCAGCATGCAAAAAAGAAATGACTCCATAGTCCATAATTTGCCCCCCACACGCACATTTAGCCCCAAAATCCTCAAGGCCTTAACATATTTAAATTTGAGCTCAGCACCATGCAAAACTGTTAAATAGACATACACAGAAACTTTAGGACAACTATGGTAAAATAGTCCCAAATATGGAGTGTCTTTATTAGCATAAAAAAAGCTCCTGGGGCACACCCAAGAGTTATCGCGAAGTATAGACAATATATATATATATATATATATATATATATATATATATATATATATATATATATATATATAAATGAGTTAGTTACAACTTTTCAGAAAGTTTTATAAGTCATCGATTTTTTTTTTAAATAAGCACACAATTGTCAATTTAAACCATTTTCACCCGAAAGGCACGCTTAATGGAGAATTCGGAGTTTTCCGAGAAAATGCGTTCTGTTACTTTTTACACATACCATGCTTAATGTTTGTGCAAAATTTAAAAAAAAACTCAGTTGAGAAATTACGGACAGACGAATGGACAAGGTCTACCCTTTTTTATCGGAGGACAAACAAATATTGGCGGTGGTTGTGCTGCAACAGAATCTTACAGCATTCTATTTCTATACACACTTATATATATATAAAGTAGTAGCGTTCGTATGTGTGTGTGTCCGTGTGTACAATTACCAATCACCAAAGAAATATAAAGGGTATATGTGTGTACACCTGGTTAAGAAATATTAATGCCCATATAAGGATACTTCTGCCAAAGGAGACATTATATTGCATACGGACTTTCAATATATAGCATTCTTTAAACAACTTTTTGTGTTACTGAGATACGGTCATTAACATATCAGATTAAATGCAATCTATTTAAATAATTACCTCGATGACATTACTTATTCGATATAATAGCTCTGTTTCAACTGTACTAATTAAAAAAATTAATTATTTACTTTATTTTAATTTCAAGTTATGTTTGATTTAATTTATTTTATCTGAAATCTAAAACCGTTTTATTTTCAAACCAAAAACCAGAAAACCAAAAGGGGAAGTATCTGTGATAACTTAATTGAAAAATTGTTTAAAATGGAGCAGGTTATTAACTATTTCCTGTTTTTGTTTTCATTTCGAAATATTATTCTAAGCTGAATTATTTTTTTTATTTTAATTAGGAGGAAATATTTTTCACTTATTCTTACTTTTTAAGTAACTTTTTTATTTGTTAGAGAAAAATAATTAAAACTAATGTTCTCATTTACTTACATCCTCACGAGGGCAGAGTTAGTCACAGAGACGCATGTGAACAAATCAATCATCACCTGCTCTTTTAGTGTTTTGTTTATAAAATTTAATCTGTGCTGCCCAGGATTTATTATAATAATCATACCACAGCAAGTGTGTTTAATTGCCTGCGAAACAGATTTTCTTTATAATTTATTTAATATCTTAAATTAAAACTGGTCAATTTTTACGATATGACCCAGCGTCGTTTAACCACTAGGAAAAAATGCGCAATGTCAAGTTTCTTCCCAACTCCGCAAAAAACTTGAAAATGATTATTTTAATGTTTTCGATAGTGGTAAAAATATCACATTTGAATTTGGGGCAGATAAGTAGTTTTCATGATATGAAAAAATACTTTTTCAAAAAGTGAGGGATCACTTTCCTATATCAATTTTATGTAAAATGGGCACCCCCTTCCTAACCATCTAATAATTACTTCATATCATAAAACAAATTTAACTGTGATATTCGAAAGCCGCCGCTGTTTTTTTACTAAGAGATTCGTTTATTTTTCATAATTTAGGACGTAAATAATGCTGTCAGTAAGCTTACACGAGCGGTTGACAAAAATATATATATATTTTTTTTAGGTGGGTATTCAATTATAGAATTTGCATGGATTTTACCAGGTGCTTCTGTAGTTTACTTAACCGCCGCCTAATGTAAACAGAATTGTTGTGAAATATTAAACTGCAGAGGCACCTGTTCACAACTATACAAGTTGTATAATTAAAAAAAGAACAAAAACAAAAGTATGCGTTTGTAAACTTACTAACAGCCTCATTAGCGTCCTAAATTATGAGATGAAAAAATGAACGCATCTCTTAGTAAAAAAAAAACAGTGTCAATTTTCGAGTGTTCTGAAAACGAATATAACAGTTAAATTTGTTTTATAATATGAAGAAATTACTAGGTGACAAGAAAGTGGGTGCTCATTTTACGTTACATTTATATAGGAAAGTGATCTCCTACTTTTTGAAAAAGTAATTTCTTCATAGCATAAAAACTACTTATCTGTCCTAAATTAAATTTAATATTCGTTTTCAGCACCACCGAAAACCATTAAAAGTCGTCGTTTTAAAGTTTTGCGGGTAGTTGGAAAGAAACTTGACATTGACCAAAAACATTAAGCCCCGGTTTTTGTGGCCTAATACGTTTAAACAGCCTTTATAAATAATATGAAAGAAGAAATTTTTAAAAAAATAACTTTTTAACGTGGGGAGTAACTTTTCTATATAAATTGAACGTAAAATGAGAACCCACTTTTTGGGCACAAAGCGTTCAATCAGACGTGTCAACTCTAGCATTTTTTCAAGTTTGGCAATCGACGGGGGATAAAACATGTCAAATACAAATCTTTTTAGTTTTTTGTGGTGACGACGGGAATTACATTTGATAAATTTTAATTTTATGAAACCATTATGTACTTTCACCTAACAATTTTATAAACAGAACGAACTCCAAGATAGAAAAAATTCAATTTTTAGGGTGGGGGCGGATGATTACATTAGAAATATAAAATGACGAAAAATGTCATTTAATTGTTTTTGAAATTAATTTTTGGTAGATCGTTTTTTTTTCTTTTTTTGCGATTGCACGGGCATTTACTGCTATTTTTTTTATTGAAACGAACGTTGTAATTATTTATTTTTAATTATCTTTTCTTGGGGGGGTATTTCCAGTGCTCAATATCCGGAGAATAGTTTCTTCTCTTTGTAGCCCTTCTGCCGAAATATCTGGTGGAGAGGGTATCACATACTTCTTTTTTAGGGGTGATTACATTTACATGTTGTCATCCGATCTTTATTTTTTGTTGTGGAGGTATCCGCGTTGCCCATGATGAAAATAATTAGTATACCGGTGTGTTTCAAACATAACTTCATGCCAGCCCAGGCAACGCTGGGTACCCATACTAATACTATATAAAATGTGAGAATGGCATTGACAAATTGTCTTGTTTCAATAATCCATCTTCTTTCTTGGATATAATAAATTAAGTCGATTTCTCACTTATAATCAGTCATAATATCACAAACGATAGCCTTTATATGTTTGCCTAATTTTGTATGCGTGTTACCAGAAATTACGCATTAGTTTTCTTTTATCGCTATTTGCTGTAATTTACCTGCTATATATGACTCTCAAAAGCATAACTTCGAAAGATTTAGTGTCCCCTCTTTGTAACTACTTCTAGCTATCTACTGAAACCGCTACTCACATCATCAGGTAGCTTCTTTATAAAAAAAGCAATTTCAGTTAACTCGCTGCTATATTTAAGATTATCGATATAATCCTGCCATTCTTACTGCTTATAATCTATACTTCCTGGATAAAGTTTTATAAATTTATTTGCTTTCCCACGAAGTCGGGTGTGACACAGGGTCGTTTTTAATGAGGGTGAGATGGGTCTTTGGAATTATTTACAGATATTTTCACCTCTTGGAAACATGCCACAAAAAATGGACGGCGAAAACTCTCTTATACATTTTAAACGTATTTGAAATATATTTTAAATGTTTTACATGTTAAATACTTTCTGAAGAGGACGCTTCGCAGAACCTCTGAAACTCATTAAAATCTATTTCAAAGATTTTTTTAAAAAAATACAATTATCTAGATAATAAAAAAAATAAAAAAATAAAAATACAATATAATAAAATAATTTTTTAAAACACATAACAATTATTCACTCATTAAATATACATCTTTCTCTCGTTAGATTCACTGAACCCATTTCACATCTCTCTATCTATCTCTCTCTCCAGTGAGAGTGTGTGTGTGTGAGATATATATATATATATATATATATATATATATGAGAGAGAGAGATATGGACACTCCCGTCGATTTCGACGTATGAGCTTCCACCATAACAACTATGCTACTGGGAAATGAGAACAGATAATTCGGTTATACTGGTGAAGGCTTTGTGTAGAATAAGCTACATTTTTGGTATTACTGCTAACCTTTGTCGGTTCAAATGACTGCCACAGGACAGAGTATATAGTAGACTGCAGGTTCTAACATCAGAGTTTTCTTTCTCTTAAATGGTATATCTTAAGGAAGACTGGGTGTGCCACTCTCCCAATGAATTAATGCGCCCACAGATACCAACTTGGAAATATCCACGATTAATCTTCTCAAATAGTCACCCATTTGTACATGCCTGGCCCAATGTTGCTGAACTTAAGTGATTTGATGAGAATATGTGTTTCAACGTGATTGTTCCCTATATAATTCTTTATACAGGAAAACAAATAATTACAAAGGTAAATATAAATATAATCTTAAAATTCAAACCTATACATGTAATAAAAAACAGCTCATTACATATCTGGTTTCAATTTGATAATTACTAAGAATAGAATGCATTATCTATTTGATTTTTCTAATCTAATTTAAATGTTTATGCTTAGATTCAAAATGCTTGGATTGGCTTCACAGATAACTGTTATTTGAATTACATAATTGACTATCAACTATACTAATTGGTTGATCTGTCATTCTATTAAGAACGCCCATTATTTTCATGACATACACACGCATATATATATATACACACACATATATATATATATATATATATATATTAGAAAATAACTTTAGAGCCCCTCATAGATACAGTTAGATCTTTAATAAGAACACAATCAAAGTGTCTTACTCAACTAAGCCAACTCTTCATCAAAAAATAATTAATTCTAACAATAAAAAATAAACAATATACAAAATACAAATACAGAAAATATGGCAGGCTGTAACTGTAGAAGAAAAAAATAGATGTCCCTTCAATGTTCATTCAAAACAAAAAAATGTAGTTTATAGCTGCACAGCATCACAATCCCAAATTTAAATGAGGTTAACAGCAACCATAACTTGACCACCCGATTAAATAACTACACCAACTTTAACCAATCTACCAATCAAATAAAAACCAAACCATCACATACCAATGCCATCCCTAATCTACCTGAAAATAAATACATTAAACAAGACGCAATCTACTTTGGTTCCACATCTGGATTAATTAAGCATAGAATATTAACCCATAAGTATTCCTTTAAAAACCACTCCCTGTTGAACCAAACATCTCTATTGAAACATATTTGGCGACTCAAAGATAAGAATATTTCCCTCAATTTTAAATGGCAAATAATAGGATCATATAACGGATATACACCAGGAGATATATTCTGTGCACTTTGTACACAGGAGACCCTATAGATTTTAAAATATGACGATATCAAAAATACAACCACCCTCCTAAATTCAAGAGAGAAGCTTATATCCTCATGCAGTCATAAACGCTGGTTTAAATTTAACAAATATAAACCACCATAAGTCATTAAAAATGTTTCTTATAAATATTCAATCTTGAAATTTAAGTTTAACTTGATACCCTTATTAATAAACTTTTGATCATCCATATTATTATTAATATTAGTTTATCTGATATATTTACCATTATTGTATATTTTTTAAAAAATATATTTAAGCTAAACCTATACTATATTTTATAATTTCAATAAATAAATAAGTAAATCATTAAAAATACCAAATTAAATAAGTTCAAAATACAATATTTTATAATCTAAATAGAATGAACACTAATTATATCCCTTTGATTATTTAATTAGAAAAAAAAGATTATCCCCCTTTTTTTAAATATTGGCTTAATTTGAAATTAGGCGTTTGCTAACATATTCTAACCGTTAAAAATGTTAAATTGGCATTCTTTTTGAAAATTCAACATTTCGTACATTTATAAGCAACATCCAAATGAATGCTTTGACGATAATTACGGTTTTTTTAAAGGCGAACAATTAAAAGGTAAATACTTACATATATATATATATATATATATATGTATGTATGTATGTATGTATATATGTATATTGTCCGTGGATTAATGTCTATCACAATAAAAACATCGTTTCCGAAACGATCGTGCAAATTATTGACCTTGTTGTTGTTTCTTCTTAGTAAGCAGATTTTTCATTTTTAATTCTAATTTGAATTTTAAATTATCAATCACTTTACTAAATATATATATATATATATATAAATATATATATATGTATATATATACATTTGTGTGTTTATATATATATATATATATATATATAGAGAGAGAGAGATATTTACATTTTTGATACTTAATTTTAAGTCATTTACAAATATTTATTTGCTGATTAAGCGAGCATACATTTAAAATTCATGGGTCTAATTACTTTATAATTTGATTCTTTGTTCTATTATTATGATTTAAAAATTATTGCCTTAATTTCATTTTCATCATCTTTTTCTTATATATATATATGTGTGTGTGTGTATGTAAGTCTGTAAATACAAATAGATAGATATAAATATACATACATATATATACATATATATACATACATATATATGCATATATATACATAGATATATACATATACATCTATACATATACATACATCTATACATATACATACATCTATACATATACATACATCTATACATATACATACATCTATACATATACATATATATACATACATATATATATATATATACATAGATATATGCATATGCATACATATATATGTATACATATATGTATATACATACATATATATAAATACATATACACACATATACATATATATGTGCATATATACATACATATATACATTTATATATATACATTTATATATATACATTTATATATATACATTTATATATATATACATTTATATATATACATTTATATATATACATTTATATATACATACATGTATATACACACATATATATACACACATATATATACATATATATATACATACATATATATATACATATATATATACATATATATACATACATACATATATACATGCATATATACATAAATATACATATATATACATATATATACATACATTTATATTTATATATATACATATATATACATATATATATATATATGATGAATGCAACGTCTTGTCAGATGAGTGCCACTCCCTCAGACATTTAAAATCCATGAGCCCAAATGCCTGAGGGAGTATCTATACAAATATGATGTTACAGAATCTTAGCTTTGTACGACAGCTAAGTCTCTCTCTCGGTTCAAAATGTTGAGATCCAGCAACAAGCAAGAGCAAGATAGCCAGCCACAAATTTAACTGCAGACCAGTTTAATGCGGGTAATGGTCTTCGCTTTATGTTTTTTTTAAATCAGAGATTAGCTTCTTTTAGAAAGGTTGCCTTCCCTACGGCTTACAGGAGCCCTCTCCACCCCAATATACATACACACACACAAATATACATGGTGCTAGTTGGCCGTTGACCCAGAAAAAGAGTTCATTCGCCCTTTGGAAGGTTTTGTTTTTAATCCTTCAGGGAGACTAGCCGCCCTCCTCACCAAACAAGCATTGTGGGGGAACAAGTTTAGTCGCCGGTGACCCGACCATGAGGCAGGTAGTACTGGGTTACATGGTACCAGTAGCACAGCACATGACATGACCTGACATATACATACATATATACATACATATACATACATATATACATACATATATATACATATATATATATACATATATACATATATATATATATTTGTATACGTACATATATATGCATATATATACATATATACATGCATATATATACGTACATATACATACATATATGCATATATATACATATATATATACATGCATATATATACGTACATATACATACATATATATATATATATATATATATATATACATGCATATATATTCATACATATATGTTCATATACAGTGATGATCATATTTATTGGCACGGTAAAATAAAAGTTAAATTTTGTCTAATAAATTCTAAAAAAGGGATTAAATTAAAGAAAATAACAAACTATATTATGTATTTTTAACTGGCCTTTCCGATGCAGCAATCGGATTTTAGAAAAAAATAAATAACAAAGGAACAACAAACATAATTGCAAAAAACCCTTGTTCAAAATTATTGGCACGATTTATTTAATAATCAATTGTATAGCCTTTGGCCTTGATTACCTTCCTCAGTCGCTTTTCATAGTTTACAACCAAGTTGTTGCACTCTTCAGTAGTAATTTTAGCCCACTCTTCCTGACAATAATCCTCCAATTGAATAAGATTCTTAGGCTTCCTTTGCATTACCCTCAATTTTAATGTTCTCCATAAATTTTCAATTGGATTAAGGTCTGGGCTTTGTGATGGCCACTCCAAAACATTAATATGATTGTCCTCAAGCCATTTCTTAGTCAGTTTAGCCGAATGCTTTGGGTCATTATCTTGCATGAACCACCAAATACGACCAAGTGAGAGCTCTTTAGCAGAGTCTTTCAGGTTTTTATCCAATATTTTAACATAATCTTCCTTTTTTATGCTACCTGTGACCTTAACAAGTCGCCCTGGTCCAGAGGCAGCAAAGGATCCCCAAAACATCAAACTGCCTCCACCGTGCTTCACTGTGGGTATGGTGTTCTTAGGCAGGAAAGCTTCGCCAGATTTTCTGTAAATATAATACACTTTATTATGGCCAAATAACTCTATTTTCGTTTCGTCAGTCCATAGAACACGTTTCCAGAATGCAACATCTTTATCAATATGACGTTTTGCAAAGGCTAGCCTTGCTTTCAGGTGCATAGGCTTCAATAAGGGAGTCTTTCTCGGACGACATGCTTTTAAACCAGCTCTCTTCAAAACTCTACCAACTGTATGTCGAGATACATTCACTCCAGAGGTGCTCTGTTCATCAACAATCTCCCCAACAGTGATCCTTGGGTTTTGTTTTACTTGTCGAACAATTTTCCGTTCATCTCTTGGGGAAAGAATCCTTTTTCTCCCTCTACCCTCTAAACTCATAACGTGGCCTTGCGATTTGAACTTGTTTATTATGGCTCTAACAGTGGATTTGGGAAGGTTTAGCTTCTTTGAAATCTTATCATAGCCCTCCCCATTGGTATGGCATGCTACAACAAGCTTCCTGACGTCTTCGCTGTGTTCCTTAGTTTTAACCATGGCGATTGAAAATTATAATTTAGTCACTTATAATAGTTTAAATAAATCGCTATCTAAAAATTATCTGAAAAAAATTATTCACTGAATTAGCGTTAAACAAGCATAATATGGCTATAAAAACGTTCAGAAAGCACGTAAACCGGAAATTGATTGATATTATACTGATACTAAAAGAAAAACAAAGCCGTGCCAATAATTTTGAACAAGGGTTTTTTGCAATTATGTTTGTTGTTCCTTTGTAATTTATTTTTTCTAAAATCCGATTGCTGCATCGGAAAGGCCAGTTAAAAATACATAATATACTTTGTTATTTTCTTTAATTTAATCCCTTTTTTAGAATTTATTAGACAAAATTTAACTTTTATTCTACCGTGCCAATAAATATGATCATCACTGTATATTCATATATATATATATATATATATATATATATATATATATATATATATATATATATATATTTGTCATCCTCTGCCGATTTCTCTTTCCTCAGTGTTTGGATTGTATAATGCTTCTCAGACCAATCTGAGCATGGAATTTGCGTGGGCAGATAAGGCAAGCACTGCTTGGCAGTAAGGCGGGGGCGTGCAGCATGTTTTTTTTTCTTCCCTGCCTGTTCATCTCCACCAACCTTTTTATTTCTGCTTAGTATTCTTTGATACAGTGTATGTTGGATTGGCGCCATAGGCACCGATCTTTAGCTGTTGTTTCCCAGATGTGAAGATCAAATTCCGTGTTTCTGAGAGTGGACTTGAGTTGGTCTTTGCATCGCTGTAGAGGATGGCCGATATATTTTTATCCTGTAGTTAGCTCCGAGAACAGGGTTTGTCGAGGAAGCCTTTCATTTATTTATTATGTGCCCCAATCAACGGTGTCCGTGCCTCATGGTTGTGGCATCAATACTACATATTTTTCCTTTTTCAATTCCGCGTGTGTTGGTTAAAGTCATACCATTTGATGTTCAGTATAGCTCGAATTTTTTGTTGGGAGTTTTCGCGTTTAATGAGAACTTTTTGGTACACACACACACACACACACACACACACACACACATATATATATATATATATATATATATATATATATATATATATATATATATATATATATATATATATATATATATATAGCGTGTCCCAAAAGAAGCTGGTGGAGAAAAAAATTCATAACTTTCTTAATTTTTTATATTTTTCTTTTATTTTTTTCAGATTATCTCGAGTAAGCCTTCCAAGGTCATCGTGAGTCGTTATACTACCGAGGAGCGGATATTCATTGTAAAGTCCTATTTTCCGTTTAATAGGTCAATATCAGAAACTCCCTATGCGATAAAAGCTATGGTGGCTCGATTTCCTGAGCAAGGATCTGTGTGTGACCTCCCTGAATCTTGTAGACCCCGTACGGCAAAAAGAGATTAGAATCGCCAAAGATTAGCAGAGAGTGTGGCCGAGGATCCATCCACATCACAGAAGGAAATCAAGTCAAATTTGGGTATCTCGTTCAATGTGGTTCCAGCAGGAAGGTGCAACAGCGGATACGGCGCGAGAAACATAAAATCTGCTCCAGCACATTTTCGACAACCAAATAATTTCTCGTGGCTGTGTGTATATATATATATATATATATATATATATATATATATATATATATACACATATGTGTGTATATGAATGTATATATATGATTGTATATGAATGTATATATATATGATTATATATATGAATATATGTATGATATATGTGTATGTGAGTGCGTGTGCATTTCATTTGTATCTCTATGTATGCGTGTCCTTATAAATACATTGTGGTTAATTGCGCAACGCCAATATAAGCAATGGACGCAAACGGAGACAATTCAATTCCGATCCCGTGCAAGTTTGTACCTGCATTAATTACGCCGGTAGGCAATGCACCCGATACAATGAAATATCCTTATGCAAAACACATTTACATGAATTGTACTTATTAATTACTCATGAGATAAAAACCTTTCAATAACGTATACAAAAACATAATTAATCTGTGTACTAACCGACACCTTACGTTTACGCTGAGAGAATATATTTTATTTGATCTTTCTCCAGGCCCTGAGTGCAGCTCAGAACACGTTTTGAGGTGTGGAATGGTATGGTTGATTTACCTCGAGTGTAGAATGTTAGAAACAAAATATGGTGAGATTTTGAAATGTTGCTTAACTAGATTACAAAATTATGTTCAAGCAGTTCGGTCGACATTCCCAGTATTAACTCTAGAAGAAATTTAAAATCAAGCTAAATCTTTCTTAGAGAAAAAAACCTTAAGAGCGTAGATGTTGTAAGATGGATTAATACCATAGCTCATCCGGTCAGCACTAAAATGATTGTAGGATTGTTTATCAATGAAGTATTATAATTTAAACCCATACGACAAAAGAAACATAAATAGCACTTTTCTTAAAATAAAGATAGAAACGTAAACACACGATGTCAATTCTTGTTTATACGTCAATTCTTTATATATGATCATGCTTATTTCTTTCTATGAAAAAATCCTGTTTATTTCTGATGAGTATATGCAATAAAAAAATCAATATTTTTCATTTTTGTTTGGGCTTATTCTTTGTTTGTTTCTTGGGGGGGGGGTTAAAGGAAAAACCTGAAAAGTTGAAACAAAACTGGGTGGGATAGTTTTTTTTTTTTTTTTTCATATTAAATCAGATAATGGTGTGTTTCCTCAGACCGTTGTTTTATTAATCGTGTGCGTGCGTAGATCGTATTCCGCATTTGCGCTGGAGGTTTTTTCTGTGTTGCCCGCTCGAACGCCCACAAGTAGATTATTTTAATTATGATGGAAATTGTCAGCCTAGACTCGGCTAAAAAAAAAGAAGGTACATGTTCGGATGGATGTAAAGGTTCTGCAATTGGTAGCCTGAGACCTCCAGTCATAGCCATCGCTTACCTTTCCTCTTATAATAAGATTGCACCTGTGTCCACATGATGCACAAGTTTTCGTCCGTGCCAGTAATTTTTTTTTCTTGAGAAAAGTCGAGGAATCCGACTGGTGTTTTCAGCTGCTTACTTGTTAGGCTGTAAAATTCATTTTTTTTTTTTCTGACGTGAATGTACGAAATGGTATCCTTTCTTTTCTTTTTTTTTTTTTTTTTTACTAATTTGTTTTCTTTTCTTTTTCTTCCAAATTGTCGGCTGCTGCTTTGAATTTTCAACACGCGCGAATGCGAGTCGCGTTGAAAACTATCGAGCAGTAATGCCATTGGTTCAGCTTTATGTTACATCAGACGGCTTCATTTCTTCGGCGACGCTCGGTTTACCCCGGCTGTTGAAATCATGTTCCGAGGAAAGCCGGGCGTGCACTGAGTTACGTCTGGATCACTCTCTGCCTGAGTACCCAAATTTTGTATACCTTGAAAGAACTGATATTTAAGATGAATAAAACAATGGATCATGGAATATAATTATATCGTTACTTATTTATTTCATTTGTTGACATAGAATATTATGCAGAGATATAGCATTTTAGGTGACGATTTTCAGTATTTATTACTTAAATAAATCTCTAAAAATATTTGAGTAGACCTAGTTAGCTGTAGCGATTAAGCAACGGTAAATCTTATGCGTTTCATTTACTGTGATAAACAAATAACACGTAACACGTATTTTAAGTATTTTTACCTGACGATACCTTACGGGCATGAAACGGGAAAAATTTGTACATCTTACTTTCCATATATCTTCATAGTAAAAAAGAACGAACCAATTCATATGTTCACCGATACTCCCTCTTTATTCTAATACTTCCTCAGGATTATAAAACTCAAGAAAAGAAAATGCCAGTAGAGTATTTAAATAATACTGATAACGTGGTTCATTAAATTCAATATATCGTAAGTGATATTTGATTTTTACAATATAACATCAAAGGATATTATAACGATCTTAAAATAGTCTTATTCTCAAATAGATAAATGAACAACTTTTTACAATGGAATATTTTACGTTACACATGCTAAGTAAACACCGATATCTTTCCCTGCAAACCTTCTATATATCTATAAGAGAAGTAAGACTATTTTTAAGATCGTATTTTTTCGATTTTCGATACTTCTCGGATGAATTTATGTACAAACATCTCTAAGAACACTGCCGAAAATATACATTACCTTTATATAAAATGTGTAATAGATAGGCTGAGTCGTTTCGGAAGATATGAAGAAGGAACTTTCACACACACCAAGTGACTTACCCATATATATATATATATATATATATATATATATATACTAGCATTTCAGCCCGACGTTGCCCGGGTGTTTCGATGTGTATGTTGAGCAAAAAAAAAAAAAAGTGGTAGTAGGAAGGCAGGCTCGAACCCGTACCGCAAAGGAGGAAAAGAACGGTGTAAAACCTAACGTTTATGCTGTTACGACCACCGTCAAACCGGAAGCGACATTTTTTAAATTAAGGCTAGACAATCTAAAAGAGAGGATAACTTTTAAAAATATCGGCGAAGAAAGTGACCCCCTCCCTGTAGAAAAGTGCCTAGTTGAAGGTGGAGATATAATGTTTTTAGCCAATTTTTCGATATTTGTCGTATGAAAGGTCGAGCTTTAAAAAGATACTGATCTTGGTAAAATCCGTCGCCTCTATTGAAAGTTTAAGGCAGACATGCAAACAAACATACATACATTTATATATTGGTAACTAAAAATTTTCAACCCAAGCTGATGAAAAAGCTTCCCCTTTCTCTGAATAACCTTTATGTAAAATTTCAAATATTTGGACCAGAAATTGTCTGAGTAATTTGGAAGAGATCGCAGAGGTCAATTTTTTAAAAGGTTTGAGCCCTATTATGCCCCCTTAAAATGTATTGTTTTGGGTTCCAATACAGTTATTAAGTTAGATCCATGTCCAAGAAACCTATGTCTAAAATTTCAACTGCGTAGACCCAAAATTGTCAGAGGAGTTTGGTAGGGTTCCCAAAGGTTAAATCGTTAAACTTTGACCCCATAATCGCCAAATTTCTGGCCAAAAACCAATCACCTCGATTTTCCCAAATCTCAGTACACTATATATAAAATTTCGAGTCTGTAGACTAAAAATTGACAGTTATTGCGTAAGGAAATATACACAAACACACACACAGACACGTTAACTTTATATATATATATATATATATATATATATATGTATATATCAAAGTATATTAATTTAGTTTTATTTCGGACTATTATTCTCATCTTTATTTGTTGTTTTCATCTTTAGTGGTGTTTTTTTTTTTCACGACGTTTCGGCCAACTATTCCTCTGGCCTTCGCCAGGAGGTAACCGCGACAGATAGGAACTTCGAATCTCCTAACTGCATTCTGAGCAATCACTGCCATCTCAACACGTTTTTGGCCAAGTAAACCTCGGGCCGGCTTTTCCGGCTTTTTTGAAACCGCTATCTTCAGACAATGCCCATCTGGAACCGTAGAGATTCAACGTCTCTATCAACTGCGCCACGGGCCCCGAAGGGCGATCAAGGTTGAAGTTTCGATCTTATAAATCCACGTTTATTTATTATCTGATCTTCCATAATCGGGTCCGTACCGATCGGTGTATATATTATTCCTTAATTGGAATTCATTCTTGAGATGAGCATTATATATATATATATATATATATATATATATATATATATATATATATATATATATATATATATATAATCAATTTATTTTTATTTCGGACTATTATTCTCATCTTTATTAGTTATTGTTTTCAAAATCGAGGTGAAAGGACAACAACTACGGATGGCAGTGATTGCTGAGAATGCAGTTAGGAGATTCGAAGTTCCTATCCGTCGCGGTTACCACCTGACGAAGGCCAGAGGAATAGTTGGCCGAAAGGTGGTGTAAAACAACAACCAATAAAGATGGAAACATCAACTAATAAAGATGAGAATAATAGTCCGAACTAAAAATAAATTAATATATATAGTGCTCATCTCAAAAATGAATTCCAATTATCGTATATATATATATATATATATATATATATATATATATATATATATATAGCAAAGTACTTAATAAACAATTAATATGCTGAAATCTTCATTTAGTAGTTTCCAAATATTATTGATCTAATTTAATTCAATGAACTTTCTGAATTTCAAATATGAAGATTACCAATATTGTGCCCCAAGAAGGCTTGAAAAACACTGGCATTTTTTAAAATATACGTTTATGAAAATATAAAAATAAAATTAGTAAAATCCGAATAACAAAAAAATTATAGGTGTGAGAGGAGAAAAACACGAAAGGAACTGATTTGCTTTGTCACCACTTCCTGTAGCGCTATGCCGAAGACTATAAGACGCACCTTAGTTGAGTATGTAAAGGAACGTCGGGTTTTCCAGACTTATAGAGGACGGTGACGCCTATTTTTGTGATTTGCGATCCCATCCTCTATTTGTTAAGCAGGTGATCAAAGTTATTTGTCGCATGACCTCCTATGCCAAGTAATCAAGACACGAAATATGCCGATCTTTTGGTCAAGATCAAAGTGTAGTATCTATTCTTCAGATGCTGCACTTCCATTTTTTGTTCTCTTTCAGTGGAGAATAAGTCCTTCACGACTGAGACAATTTTTTATTTTTGTACCTTTTCTTCACGTTAAAAAACGACCCTGGTGTCTAACTCAGTCCCGTGGGGAGGCATAGTAAATAGGTACAATAAAATCCAAATGCATTTATTCACAGCAAATACAAAATAAATGATAGTAAGAGTTAAGTGAGAGATTATAGGTAACGTTACTTGTGTTTATAGTCTTAGATAAGAGGTCGACGGCGAGGTTAGGGGCAGGCTGGTATTCGCTAGACCGGGGAAAGACTGCACTCTTTGATGTCCAACAAAGACAAAAAATAATTATATAAACGGGAAGTGAAAGTGCTGTATGGCCTCCTTGTGGCCAAGAATGATATTGCTAGAGTTAAAGGGCAAAACTCGTGTTTGCCTTAAGGTCATCTGTTTGTGTTTGTATGTAGAACACAGTTCCTATAAGTATAACAACTCAGAATAAATAGAAAAATATCATACATTTGATAACCAAAATGAACGACGAATGCAACAATGAGGAAAGATGCGAAGGATTACGCAGACAAAATATGATGAAGCGGAGAATATAGATAAAAATGAACCTGTTGAATAAGGAAATGAAGAATGCCTAGATATATAATCTGCGTAACGGATTACAAATTTCCGGCTGAAAATATGTAAACTTTGCTACATGTACAGCCAGCTGTATTCGGAGATTATTATTTTTTTCAATGAACGATAATTGGTGTTGGAGTCATTTATTTCTGCTGTTCCGTTTCGTGACAACCGAGGAAATTATGTTACATGATTAAGAGATTCATAATTACGAAGTCGGGTAGAGTTTTTCTGTGTTCGATAAAAGAGATTTACAGTTATAGGAATACTAGTAGATGTACCTCTCGTTGACCGGTATTAAACGTAACGTTATATTATTAAAAAAAAAAACTCGGAAAAAACGATGCATGTGTATGCGAATATTGTGTGTGTTTTTTTAAACAGCTCACTTCTTGTAAGTTAAAAAAAATGCTCAACTGATATCGAAACTATAGCATAAAGATAGTGAGTCAATTATGATAACCATTAGACAAGCTTGACACGATCTTGAAAAAGTGTTTTAAAACCTCATGAAACAGTTGACAGACAGATAAAATCCGAGGACCCCTCAGGTACCAATAATTTTCATTTTAATACATTAGCAGCCGTGTGTTTCGAATGATAACGGATTAAAAGTTTTCCACGTGTCTGAACACTCTATTTACTAAATTTCAAGTCTGCAGGTCAAAAATTCTTGGAGTATATACGTTTAGAAGTGTCTTCTCACACACATTTTCACTTTTATAGATATACAGATAGATAACGAGATTACAAAGCATGTTTATATTTAATTACATACTCTAATATGGAAAATGTATTTTTTATGTTGTTTAATTCTATGGAAGCGACAATTCAAGTCTTGCTCTGCACTATCGAGACTATTGTCTGGAAGGTACTCACTCGACTGAGAGTTTATCTATGTTCCCCTGTAAAAGCTTCGCAACTACTATTCGTCTAACTACAACAACTGTCAACAATTTCCCTCACTCTTTATTTCTCCCTAGAACTAAACGAAAGTCAATAAGGAACGTTTCTTTCCTAGAACTGTCTGCGTGTGTGTTTTTTACATAGGCATCACCACTTGTCTAGGCCTAGATAAGGGTTAAAGAGTGTACAGTAGTTAATTGGGGGCAATATAATAATCGTTAGTAATAGAAATTCGATAAACTTGTTAAGTGGAACGTCTCATTAAGAATTTGTTTACGTTGGACTTGAAGACAACCATATTGCAGTCATCTAGTAAGCAGGCAAACGGAAGACAGTTCCACAGGCGTCCAGTTCTAACAAAGAACATTTGTTCAATAAAGCTATATTTAGATTTAGGCACAGATAAAGAGTGGGAGTAATTATTGATAGTCTTTTCTGCTAGATGAGTGTTTCTCGTGAAAGTTTGGCGAGGATAAACACTATCGTGTGACTGCTTCCCAGGTGACTGCAACGTCGTCGTTTTTAAGTCAAATACAAATAAGTTCTTGTTGAGCGCTCTTTTTATAAAATAAAACCGTACGCGCATTACAACATCGTAACACCGTCTACCTTACACTCATTATTACTTATTATCGAGTCGCGTCTTGGTTTTAATAGTAAACTAAAACAAAAATACTATTAGTGGCGTTGTTAATATTACGTTATCTTGAATTGTATTGTTTAGACACATATTGATAGTATGCATTATTTTAATACATCTTATTAAGATTTCAGTTAGATGTTATTCTAACAGGATTAATGTTGAAGTATTCCCCAGCCTTCTACATGTGTCTTATATAATGTAAGAATTGTGTGCGGAATTTTAACGAAATTTTAAATTAATCCCTGTAGCTTGCTCTTCTTTCTTTCCTCACGGCCGCTTCGGAGTCTTAAGCAATTCGTAATGGTATTTAAAGTATTTCCCATACTGATTATTCAACCTTCAACATCGATCAGAGTGATTATTATTCATACTCATGAATTATAATTACCAGTTGTGAACGCCTATAAAGCTATGCTATTAATACAAATAATATAAAAATATAAAGATTAATATTTGATTTAAGCAATATCATCGCTTATCCGAAAGCTCACAAATATAGAGGTACATACGACTTTTATTTTTTCGTAAGCTGATGTTGCTGTTCAGGTGATTATATGAAAATTATCTTGGCTTCACAATACTTTTTCCCCGCCACGTGCGACTTCATCAACGATATATGTATCTCATTAACCTCTCACATCCAGAATAATCGGGATATCCCTTGAGTTTATGAGCATCTTTCTAGCGTCATAATGCAGGGAACAAATAGATTAAATACATTGCCAAGGTACCTGCAAACAAGTAGTTTAAATATACTCTGCTCCCACCAAAGAGTACATTCTACTACAACAAAAAATATTTTCCAATACACGGCGTACTTTGAAGACATCTGTGCTAAATTTTTATTTCTTGGAAAGAGTCAAAAAAACAGTTTCTAATCTTATAAGTCCTGCACCACATACAGATTGCAGACATTTTCAAGAATTCCCAATCGAGTGTGAAAAAATGGATTGCATAAAATCTGTTTTAATATCCACCTAAAAACGATACAATTTTTAGACAATCATATATTGAGATAACAGACCACGAGGGGCTAAGACAGATGTTAAGTGAATTTATACTACTATTAAAAATTACTTAACAGTTTAACAGCAGTGAGAAAGCTGCATATACAACGAACATACCTATTAATTTTGTTGTAATCTGCACCAACCAGAACCTTGTCCTCTGTATCAAGTTGATTCCATGAGAATTTTTTTTTATTATAAAAGGGGGGAGATTGCTGTTTTCCTTGCAGAATCCATCCGTCAGACACAGTATAATTATAGGGAGAGAGTAAGAATGCGTATAACATTTTTTTATTCTTTCTTATTTTATAATAATAATAATAATAATAATAATAATAATAATAATAATAATAATAATAATAATAATAATAATAATAGAAAATCAAATAATTAAGGTTGTGAATTCGAGAGCGGTTTATGAGTTTTGTAGCTGATTTATATTAGAGTGACACCTCATTAATGTAGACTTTTTTATACGGCATGTTGGTCTATTTATTTATTTTCTTGAAAAAAGATTTCGGCCACAACGGAAAAATATTGAACAAAAGGTTTACCCGCAAAATTATTTTACCAAAAACTTTTAATATTAAACTTAAAAAAGGAAGATACTAGAATTAAAAAACCTATGTTATTTACACTCAATCAGATGTGCCTTATGCACTAATAAAATGTAATTGCCATTTTGTTACACTTTCTAAAAATTTAGATATTTATAACTTTTCTCAAAAATATATAAAATAAATCAGAATAGCATATGAATTATTATTATCACTATTCCAAAGGAATTCATAAAATATTTGCTTAAGAAATTAAAAAGTGTTTCTTTATGCTATACCTACGGCTTCATCCCTTATTCACGCTCACCGTCTCTCTCTCTCTCTCTCTCTCTCTCTCTCTCTCTCTACACACATATCTTTCTCCTTCTATCCTTCTGTAAATAAAAATCAATGTGCAAGCGATAAGAAAATATAAACCGCTTGAAGAAGCATCAACAATTCTAGCAAGCTCACAGTCTGATGTGTTAGAAATGAAGAGGAGTAGTAATAGTTCTAGCGGGCAGTTATTAAATGTTATATTATGGTAGTATGAATAGCCGCCCGGTTGGAAACGATTTAAAAAAAACTGTTTTTTTCAAATCGATATTATATCAAATTATATAAAATAATATCTGAAATGAAACAGAAGAACATGGAGATATTATTATCACTACTCCAAAGGAATTCATTTAATATTTGGCGAGGAAAATAAACATTTGTTTTTTCATCCAGCACTTGGGGCTTCATTAATCATTAGTAGTCTGCAAGTAAGATTTTGTTTCGTCGAGCAATTACTTGTTCGACTAATAATCTTTTGCGTTAGCAAATTAGTTTGTCCTATCTAAAAAATCCTAAAATTGTGACCATGGAAAATTATAATTAAGAAAGAATAAAAAAAATGATCACAAAATTACCTAAACTAGATCTAAACGTGTTACTTAATGTATTCTGAGAGCTAATTTTGAAGCTGGTATTTTATTTAGTAGTATTTAGTAATATCTAGTAATATATAGTAATATTTAGTAACATCTCTATGTGATTTTCCTTATTAAGTGGTGAGGAATATATAATTGCGTCGAATGCGCAAAAGGCAGAAATAATCTCGAAATGTGTGGTTCTTTTTAAGTATATATACTTCACATATAAAGTAAAAATACCGTAAATTTGCTAACATCTTATATTTTCAAAAACGACTCACAGAAAGCCAGCAAATTTTTCCATGGAGCAAGTACTGCTAGAAATAGCCCCTGAGGAGTTTTAAATCATTAATCAATCAAAACACAATATTTTTCACATATGCCTTTTCTCCTAACTATCATATTCATCTGAACTTCTGTAATATTATGAAATAATGTAACAATTTTATTATTAAATGATTGGAATTTTGTTCGATTACCATACTAAATAGGATGAAAAATAATATATATATATATGTGTGTGTGTGTGTGTGTGTGTGTGTGTGTGTGTGTGTGTGCATCTATGTATGTATACTTCTGAGTATACATCAAAGTATATTTGAAAGTATATATATATATATTTTAATATCGTATACATTAAATTGTTTCAAATAAACACTCAGTTAAGTTATATTTCAAGCTTAACGATACACACACACACACACACACATATATATATACACACATATATATACACACACACACACATATATATATATATATAATTTTTGTACAATAACTTAAGAAAGAATCAGTCCACACTCATTTTTTATTAACTTATTACTGCGGCAAATATGTACATTGATTTATTTTACGTAATATTTACGTAACAGAGTTGCTAGCGTATTAAGCAGCAGCCACATTACATAAATGAAAATGGCCAAGTAGGTGCGCAATGCGATTTAACAGTAGAAGAAAACAAAGGAAGAAAAATGCATCATGTAGCGAGGACAAGACAAAACGCCTGTCGGTCGAGTTGCCCCGGGTTGACGTGAGAGACTTTTAAGCCCGTTTGGAGGCGGCAGGGTTTTCTTCACAACGTGTCAGATGAGAAGAAACAAAGAAGACCTTTAAAGCACGATACAAAATGTTTGTTGTGAATGTACCAAGAATGACCGCCTTTCAATTCAACTAAATAAGCCGCATTGAATTTCTTTCTTGCGATGTGTGGTGCCTGATTGTTAAATTATAACGACACCGTTGAAGAAGATTAACGACCACGGTATATTTATACATAAGTCAAATTTAATCACGAAATAGCTTTTTTACAAGATAGCTACCAATTTCATAGGCCCAAAGGACATTCGAAGATAAAAATTAATGAATGTAAGGTGGTAGTATAGTAATCGTATATGGTGTACATTATGTAGAATCTTAATTATTTTAGAGGGCTGTTCACCAAGAACTTATTTACATTAGCCTGGAGGGCTTTCATAGTGTAGTCAGCCGTGATGCAGAGAAATAGAACAGTGTCCTACAGGCTGGCAGTTTTAGGAAATATGTTTTGTTCGTGGAATCTGCGTTTAGATTTAGGTAGAGATAGTGAGTGGAGGAAACGTATTCCACTATATATATATATATATATATATATATATATATATATATATATATATATATAGCGATTAAGGTACACTGAACTGTAGGAGAGAAATAGCGAACAACTGTGTTCACAGGAAAAATTACTCTAGGATAGAGATACAAAATAATGTTAAAACTAACAAAAGCAATAGAAAATAAACAAATTAAATAATTAAATAAATTAACGTGAATATACATAAACTACCACACACATATATATGTACATATATATATATATATATATATATATCAATAAATGAATATATATATATATATATATTATATATATATTTATATGAAGAGCATAATGTGGTGTCCCACAATTGAATAAAAACGGATGATATGGGAAAAATGTTATGCGATGTGTCGAAAGATACCAGAGCAAAAAAAAATAAAAAATAAAAAGGGAAATAAACAGATTTGATATTCTCGAAGCGCTTTTCAACCGACTCTCTTCTAGAACAGATCATCAACGCTCGATGCATGAGAGTTCTGATGAGGTCTTTCTTTTTGCGCTTGGGGGCAAAAGAATCCCAACTAAGATACAGTCCTGTAAATGTCGGCTTCCTTTAGCTTTGATAATATGATGTACAGACAGATCGACGTCGTCTCGATGTGCAGTCATTTAGGTCCTAGTATTGCAAACATTTTCGCTGGTTTTTATGAACGTCTGCTTTTTAATAACGTGCCAAAACCTTGGTGTTATGTACGGTACGTCGACGACACTTTTGCTTCCTTTCGGTCACGTGAGGCGGCTTGTTCTTTTTCCCAACATTTAAATAAGTTCCACCCATCTTTGCAATTCACAATTGAGGAAGAAAGGGACAATATGCTGCCATTCTTCGACGTACTCGTGGAGCGCACTCCTTCTGTTTTTCTTACCAGTATATTTAGGAAGCAGACATGTACGGGACTGTATCTCAGTTGGGATGGTTTTGCCCCCAAGCGCAGAAAGAAAGACCTCATCAGAATCTCACGCATCGAGCTTTGATGATCTGTTCTAGTTCTCGATTGACGTCCGAGCTTCACAAAATTAAAGAAATTTTCCTCTCCAATGGATACCCCGAGCAACTAGTCTCATAGACCATCCGAAGTAAGGTTGACAACTTTAATAGAGCTAAGGTATATGGTCCTCCTCGTTGCCCCATTTATCTCAAGCTTCCGTGATTAGGCTCTTCCATCCAACCTTTAGCAGACAAAATATCGTCTTCTGTAACACATTGTTTTAATGCTGCTAATTTGCGCATTATTTATTCCACTCGTCCTGCTTTCCCTTCCTTTCTTAAGGACGCCTTGCCTTCCAATGAACAAAGTTCGGTTATTTACCTTTACCAATGTCAGTGCAACGCTGACTATGTTGGCAAGACGATACAGCGATTATCGGTCAGAGTGGTTCAGCATGTTCCAGGCTGTATCCGTGGACACGAACCGGTCCCGTCTTCTAGAAGTTCACAGGCGCAAGAGTCTGCTATAGGTGACCACTTGTTGGACAAGAGAACGTGTCGTGATCTCTACTCTGATAACAGTTTTTCCATTTTACATAGAGAACGGCATTGTTTCCACCTCGACGTACTAGAGGCTATTGTCATCAATTCTCGGCGTCCCTCTCTCTGCAGACAAAGGCAGTTAAAACATTCACTGCAGTTATTTAATGACTCTTGGTCGTCCGTGAACTAATTTTTTTTCCGACCACTTTACAATTACAATATTTTATTTACCAATTCATGGTTTTGAGTAATTAACCAATTTACCGACGATTTCCATGAAAGGAGTCGGTTGGAAAGCGCTTCGGGAATATCAAATCTGTTTTTTCCCCTTTTTTATTTATTTATTTTTTTGCTCTGGTATCTTTCGACACATCGCATAGCGTTTTTCCCATATCATCCGTTTATATATATATATATATATATATATATATATATATATATATATATATATATATATATATATATGTATATGTATATATATATATGTGTATATATATGTATATATATGTGTATATATATATATATGTATATAAACAAATATATAAAAAAAACCTAACCTAGATTTAAAACAGGTCAAGACACTAGATATCTACGCTAAATGGCACACACAAAGGAACGGGTCAACTGGGGGTCAAATGGGCCTAGGTCCTGTAAGTGTCTGCTCTTTGGCTAATTAGGAAGGGCGCCATGGATACTTGAAAGCTGGTTGGCTTACTAAAGATTCAATAGAAGGTAGTATATAAAAACGCCAGACCACCACAAAATTCTCGCATAAGCCTGAAGAATCCTAGAATGGATAAAACACGGAATATCCAGTGTAGCTTAACCGCTATATATATTTTATAACTTACTAACTTTCTCTACCTA
>NC_136501.1:60744817-60879817 GCF_053919585.1 Euprymna scolopes
GTTTTTTTGGGGGGTTCACCCTGTATATATATATACATACATATATATATATATATATATATATATATGTATATATATACATATATATATGTATATATATATATTATATATATATATATATGTATATATATACATATATATGTGTGTATATATATGTATATATATACATATATATATGTGTGTATATATACATACATATATATATATATATATAAATATATATATATATAAACAAATGATTAATAAAACATGTTAAAAGACATCTTGAAAAAGAGTTAAAAACATATTTAATTTTAAAAAAGGAAGCACAAATAAGTGGATAGTCCTCAATCCGCGGAGTTTCGAAGAAATGCTCTCCTACTCATCAGAGGGCAGGAATTAGCAAAATGCAGGATCGGAGTTTGTATGTAAAAGTATTTAATAAAACTACAAGTAAGTCAAAGATCTTACTTGGTTAAAAAAAGGGTGAGGTAAGGGGAATAGGAGGTAAAAGAAAAATGATAAAAAGATTTCACATGAATGGATAGTCCGGTATATATATATATATATATATATATATATATATATATATATATATATATATATATATATATATATGACACCTACCGTCGAAGATCTAAAACAGATTCGTAATTATGTTTAGAATTTGTAGGGATGGGTATTAGCATGTTTAATTATTTGCATTCGTGGACTAAGCAGTCCGAGTATCCATACATGTGGTTTGAAAGTATTTGAATTTTAATAAGACAGGTCGACATCCTCTTACTTTTTATATGTAAACTAAATTAATGTATATGTAACTTTCATTCTCGACGTCTACTTAACCGTTGTATTACAAAGTTCATAATGATCGATGACGTCATTTAGGAATTATTCATATGCCTACAAATATATATACACATACACATAGGAATGGTGTTGTGTTATTGCATTTAATTGTTTTTTTTTCGTTTTTTGTTTTTAGTTTTTATTAATTTTAAGTCATCCTCCTCTCTTAATCACAAAATGTAGAGAGATAGCAGAAAATTGTTGCATATTTAATATTTTTTTGATAATTTTAGAGGTCCTCCGATCTGTATCACTAAATGTAACTATTAATAAAAATAAAATGTTGTATATTTAATATTGTTTTTATTTATTTATTTATGATATTATAAGCGAGTCTCCACTCTTGCTGACAAAATGCAGCAAAAAACCCAATAAATTATTGTATATTTAATTAGTTCTTTTCTTATGATATTTCAAGAGATTTTCCGCTCTTGGTCACAAATAGTAACGAAATAGGAATAAATTAGATTATTTTTATATATACTTTTTTTAAATATTTAAAGCTGTCCTTCGCTCTTGCTCACAAAATGTAGCGAAAAAAGAACGCATTGTTGTATATTTAATTTTTTTTTAATGATATTTCAAGAGATTATCCGCTGTTGGTAACAAAATGCTGCGAAATAGGAATAAATTAGTATATATTTAATATATATTTTTAATATTATTTAATAATTTCAAAATGTAGCGAAATAACAATTTACCTTGAAATTACTATTCATGTAGCATACGTGGGATAATATATATTTAAGCATTATAAATATACACATATAGTTAACATTACATGAATATACAAAAACGCATGTATATATGTTCCATTCCTGATGATGACAGTTTGCAGAAGAAAAAAAGAATAAGACTGTGAGCAAGTTATGTAAATCTAGAGGAGATGTCCGTCGTGTTCAGTGGTAAAAAAATAATGATGCTTGCAATGGGAGATGAGACAAAAAATATAGAAGATGGAATTGCTTTGAAAGATGACAAGATGTTTTCAGCGGATGTCATTCCTGATGAATCAGAAAACTAAAGGACAAAACAGAGTATGCAAAGTCCAGTTCACAAGCACAATAGTAAAAAAAGTGAAATCATGATAAATGTATATAAATGTAAATAAAGGTAAATGTTGATGGAAAGCAGAATTTAACTTAAAATGTTAATACGATTTTCGACAAATCTAACATCTTTCCTTGTTAATCTTTGTTTATTATTATCATGAATATTACTAATATTAGAGTTAAGCGATAATCACAGAAACACACACATACATCATACATATATGTATTAATATATATATATATATATATATATATATAGTGTCGACAAAAAGAAAGTCCGCACTTCTAATTTTTTCTAAAACTGCAAATTAAAGCCAAATTTAATGTAAGTGTTGAAATACCCTATACTTCATCTGATTTGCTTTTTATTCCTCTATATATTTACCTGTTCATATTTTACTTTTAATTGAAATATATAGTGTTCAGGTCAATTTAAAAAAAAAATAACTTCAAATTGAAGAGACCAAAAGAAAACCGCAGCAACAAATTCACTTAATACCAGCTTGAATTATCGTCCCCAAATTAGTTAAAAATATTCACCAACAGACAACAAAGCTTCTTTAATCGTAAAGGTTGTTATTCCAGGTTTAAAAACGTAATATTTAGTCCATATGCCACGTCTTTCTCTTAGTTATCGTCAGGAGCTCATTAATCTCCACCCTTCTGGTTTATCCAATCAATAAATCTGCCGCGGATTGAAATCTGATGAGAAAATGGTACGAAAGACTGTGCAAAACCACCCAAACATCGGCAGTATTCTGATGCCCATAAATCTGGTCGTACTAGAGTTACTTCTTACAGGGAAGACAATGTTATCAATATCCGCAGCCTAACAATCAGATTTGAAACGGCTCCTCAAATCCAACAATAGTGCAATCTTGTTAAAAAGTGCTCTCTTACTACTATAAAGAACAGCTTAAAAGAATTTAATTTGCGAGGATATGTTGCAAGACGAAATCCAATGATTTCTGTAACGAACAAAAAGCGCCGTCTGGACTTCGTCAGATGCAATGAAGATCATGACTCTTGATATTGGTCAAAAGTGCTTTTTAGCGACGAAAGTAAGTTCAATAAGCTAGGCAGTGATGGTAGGCAGTACCTCCGTCTGAGGACAAACGAAGAATTTAATCCTAAGTGCTCAGTTTCAAGGCTGCAAGGTGGTAGAGGTTCAGTTTTGGTGTGGGGCGTTATTAGTACCAATGGTCCAGAGCCTATAGTTCGTTTGCAAGGTCGATTTAACTCGCCGAAGTACATTTATATGTTGACTGAGCATTTTCCAGCCTACTTTGGTCGGAATTTGAATGATAATACCGTCTTCATGCAGGATAATGCTTACATTCACAGACCTGGAAATGTCAAGTGATTCCTTGAAGAGCATGATTTTTCGTGTTTGGATTGACCTGCACAATCTCCAGACCCCAATCCTATCGAAAACGTATAGTATTACATCAAGCTACAGCTACGCAATGATAAAACTTCAATCGGACGCTAGAGTAGTGTTGCTGTCAAATTCAAGGAATTCCCAAAAGAGTGCAGACTGTAAAATTGCAGAAGGGTTAATGAATTACTAGTTAATTGTGCTCATGTTGTATTTGTGTTGCATTAATGTCCTAAAGTTACATTAAAATAACAATTTTCCATTGTGCAAACTTTCTTTTTGCGTCCTCAATTAGAAGTTATCTTTTTAAATTGACGTGCACACTAGAATATTTCAATTAAATGTACAATATGAACATGTAAAATTACAGAAGAATAAAAGGTCCATCAAATGAGGTATAGTTTGTTTAAAAAGTTACATTAAACTTAACTTAAATTTGCAGATTTTTAAGTATACAAGTTCGGACTTTTTTCTGCCGCTTGTATATATATATATATATATATATATATATATATATATATATATATATATATATATATATATATATATATATATATATGGGGGAGGTGTGATAATAATAATAACTATTTATATAATACTGGCCTGGATGCCCGGCGTTGTCCAGGTGTTTGAAAATGTGTGTTGAGCATCAAAAACAACAAAAAAGTGATATTGCGTATGCAGGCTCGAATCCGTAACGCGAAGGCGGAAAAGAAAGTGAAGGTGTGTGAAAGGATATAAGCGGAACAAAAAAAAAAGAGAAAATTGGGAGCGCAAAAAAAAAAAAAGATAGGAGTAGTAAGTAGGCTCGAACCCGTAACGCTCCAGAGGAAAAAGAGGTGAGAAAACGAAACAAACCGTCTTACTGATATGCCGACTGTTGTTGCGACGTTATTGGCGGTCGACATAGCGCGTTTTATGCGAGGTCGACGGATGAATGCCTTGCAAAATATGTCAGCGAAAAAACCGACCGTCACTGTAAAAAAATGCTCAGTTTAGGGCGAAAGAATTAATGTTTTTAACCAAGTTTTCGGTATTTGTCATTTGAAGGGTCGAGTTTAAAATGACATCAATCTTGTGAAAATTCGCCGCCTTTGTCGAAAGTTTTAAGCAGGCATACATACATACACATACATACACACATACAGACAGACAGACAGACAAATGAAAATTGCTTAGTCTTTACAGACGTGAGCATCATAATGTTCCCTTACTTACTTACTTACCTCATCAAAGTTACCAAGTCAATCCTCAGTGACACCTACATCTCGTCTCTGGGCATGAAGATGACTTTTTAGGCCAGCATTAGACTTGGATAGTCTGCCACACATATGGCAGACAAAGTTGTGCGATAAACTTGTTTCACTTCTGGCTCCATTTTTTTTGCACAATTTGCTCGTGACATGTGAGTGTGTGTGTGTGTGTGTGTGTGTGTGTGTGTGTGTGTGTGCGTGATTAATGTAAGCTGCCTTTGAGAAGAGCACGCGATTACAAGCCTCGTATTTCCAGTTGTTCAACTCAATGGATAAAACCGACACAATGTCTTTCTAAAGGTTTCTCTTGAGTTACGCTAGATTGGTTCTTTCCCTCGCAAAAGTTAAAAGCGAATATCGAAGCAGCAGGCAGGAAGAAAGACAAACTCATATAGTCTATCTACAGAAGCTTAATTTCGCAGAATTATGTACACGTTTTTACAATTATCACTCAGTTTCTGCAAGTTCTTTTCACAGCCTCAAATCTCTTCACAGACAGCGACAGACGGTTGGATGAGGAAGGTGGAGGGTCCCACTCTCCAGGGAACGGCGGGTTTATACGATCTGTTCTCCCCGAATCATTAATATGGTGTGAATTATTGTTTTATTAGCGTAAGTAGGTCAAAGAAAGTATCTGTTCATAAGAGCTATTATCTACGAATATCATTTATGTTTATTACTTCTAAAAATTATTAGTAGTTCTATTTGTTTTGTATTCAATATGAAATACGTGTCGTATTGCAGTGTGTTCGATGAATTTGTGGTGTCAGACACAGAATTCCAACGTAATCAATGGGAATTAAATTGCCATCTTTTTATGTTACAGGCCTTGCCCATGCAGTATTTCTCGATTGAAACCATCTGAGCCGTCTTAGGGGTTATTGACAGAAATATAAAAATAGAAATATATGCATACATCTTTTTCGGGTTCAAAGATATATGTATTTTTGTGAAATTCATATCTGACCACCTAATTTTCATTTGTTCATATGTTATTGACAATATAATAGTTTACTTCTTTACAGTTTCAATAATCACGTACTCTGGCCCCGATTATCTATATTAGGCAATAGATTAACTATTTCGGTAAAAAAAAAAATCTGGCGCAGGAATAACTCACATTTTAATTACAGGATATATAATCGATGTTTGCTTGAGAACAAAATTTCTGTTTCTGAATTTTGAGGACGATTGTTGATATTTTGTATAAGTAATGTTTTTACAGGTTAATGATCTAAGAATCCAAACAATACAGACTATATACGGGCTTAAACATGACGGGCTTAAACATTCGACCTGGTGAATCTTGGAAGGTGTAACACATCAAGCGAGAAGGTCGTTAAGAACCCCTTTTTATCTAGAAATCTTTGCTCGTGCAGTCTGGTCTTCTCTGGTATGCTGAAAGCGAATATCGAAGCAGCAGGCAGGAAGAAAGACAAACTCATATAGTCTATCTACAGAAGCTTAATTTCGCAGAATTATGTACAAGTTTTTACAATTATCACTGAGTTTCTGCAAGTTCTTTTCACAGTCTCAAATCTCTTCACATACAGCGACAGACGGTTGGATGAGGAAGGTGGAGTGGCCCCCTCTCCTGGGAACGGCGAGTTTATACGATCTGTTCTCCCCGAATTCAACAAGCAATCTGTTTAATTTTAGAGCGTATCGACCCGATGTGGGTGGGGTGGAAGTCTCCCCAGCCAATCAAATCACGCTAAGCCCAACGATCTGAGACCCCATTCAAGACTAAAAATCCCATAACCACGAGGTCAGCATCCATCACTCAGCCAGTACAATATGTCCATTTAACATCCTCGCATTTCCTATTGTTGGTCTTCCAATAAAAAAAAACAAAACAAATATATCCATTTTGACAGTGAATTAAAATATATCTATATTTATCTTCTCTATCTTAAATCCTCGGGTTATCTGGCGTCACTTGGGAAAAGGCTATCTCATCATAGTTCTAAAGCTCCTCAATGGGGGATTACGTCAGAGAAGGTCAACCATTTCTAACTTTGCTTCCCATCTTTCGAGTTGAGTAAGGTTATTGCTTACTATCTATGACACAACCATAGGGAAATGTCGATGGAGCTGTTTATGCAATTTTTAAACTGCCAGAGTTCTCCTTCTTTTGAGGCGCTTGATTCATTTACTCTACTTTTCAAGTCTTATATCATTGTTCCTGCGATAGAATGCGAGTTGATTATAGTGATATATGCCGGTTATTAGTGGCCCTGGAGAAACTATATTCAATTCATAAGTCTATTTCTTGACTTGTTATTTTCAGAATGTGAGAGATTATATAATTAAATCCACAGCCGAACAATGCCGCAGCTTAGAAGAGCCATGGCAACCAACAAAGCGGAATTCCAAGACTCTGGTTTCGCTCTCATTTGGGCTCATTATTTAGACGTATTCGAACTCGGGATTCGAAACCCGAGGCTCTTGCATGCGAGGCGAGTATTCTGCTACATGAGCAAACACACAAGAAAGTCCATTAACTTACACAGATAAAGAAAGACGCGGCGAAATCTTACTTTAGAAAGGACTCAATTCGTCTCGAACAAGGAATGTGGCCATCCAACCAAGCTATAACTCAAGCCGATGTCTCACAAGTAGGAATTTTATACTCTCGATGACGATGCCATCCAACAAACTAACCAAGCAAGCAATTAGTAATAGAATTGTCTGAATGTGAGAGATTATATAATTATTTACACCAGACAAACAATGACGCAGCTCACAAGTGCTATATATATATATATATATATATATATATATATATATATATATATATATATATATATATATGTGTGTGTGTGTGTGTGTGTGTGCTGAATAATTTGCTAGAGACGTCAAAAGTAAAATCTTATAAATTTGTCTCCTTGATAGGCACATTTTCAGCCCAAAACCGATTAAAAAACTTACCCTATGTTAGAAAACACTTTATGTAAAATGTCAACTCTTTAGACCAAAAATTGGCTGAGGGGTATTTTTTTTTTCAAACTTTGACCCCAATTCTGACTCCTTAACATTTATTGTTTTAGTCTCAAATAGAATTTCAAAAAAAGGGTGATCCCTGTTCAAATAACATACATCTAAAATCTCAAGTGCTAAGACCAACATTTGGCGGAGGAGTTTAGTAAAGTTTGCACAGGTCAAATCGTAAACTTTGACGCCATAGCAGCCAAATATCAGGCCGAAACCGATTAAAGAAATGTTTCAAAATCTCAATACTTCTTATGCTAAATCTTGAGTCTGGACACGGAAAAATGACAACGTAGTCTGGTAGTAAAATGTACACTCATTGGCATACACAGGCAATTTCCCTTTTATAGATATACTAGCCGTTCAGCCTGGCTTTGCTCGATCCCTATGGAGTGTTCATAACTTGCCCTACGTGTGCATACACCCTATGCAAGATTTCAAATGTGTAGACCAAAAATAGTCTGATTATTTTTGTAGAGATCGCAGAAGTGAATCTTTTATAACTTGTACCCCAATTTTTACCTCTTAACATTTATTATTTGGTCTCAAATCAAAATACAAATGTTGCCCATGTCCAAGTTACTTACCTCTCAAATTTCAAGTGTGCACACCCAAAATTAGCGGAGAAGTTCGGTGCAATCTACCAAAAATTAGCTATTTCAACTTTTACCTTTTGACAGCCCAAGTTTCGCCACAAATCTGATTAAAATGCTTGCCGCATGCCTGATTACCCGTTATGTATAAATTTTAAATGTTTAGACCCAAAATTGACTGAGTAGTTTGCTAGACACCGCAAAGGTAAAATCTTTGGAACTTTGACGCCTTGGCAGCTCAAATTTTCCACCCAAAGTGATTAAAACGCTTGCCTTATCTTTGAATACCCTTTATGTAAAATGTAAAATGTTTAGACCAGAAATTGGTTGAATATTTTGGTAGAGACGGCAGAGGTCAATTTTTTAAAACTCTGACCCCAATTTTAACCTTTAACATTTATTGCTGGGGCTCAAATCAAAGTAAATGTGTGATCCATATTCAAGAAACCTTCATTAAAAATTTCAAGTGTTTAGACCCAAAATTGACGGAGGAGTTTGATAGAGTTCTCAAATATCAACTCCTTGAACTTTTACTCATTTAGAGCCAAATTTCTAGCCGAAAACTGATTAAAAAGATTTTTTCCAAGTCTCAATATGCATTTATGAAAAATCTCGAGGCTCTAGACTGAAAATTGACAGAGTTATTTGATAGCAAAATGTACACAGACACACACACATACATTTTCACATTTATAGATATATAGATATATTATATTTTTGTAAATAAAATATATGTGAAAAAGTGTTTGTACTTCAACGTGTATTAATATGAACATGAACATTGGAACATCTGAAAGTTGTTGTAATATAGGTTATATTTAATTTTGTTTTGTCTTATTCAAAATTGGGGTAAGGGGTCGGAAGTATGTGTGATAATTAAGATATAGCCCGATTTTTATGAAAAAGTATTGTTTAGTGTAAGAAGTCCATTCATAAGAATTCTGTAAATTTTAGTTTTTTTTTTTGTCAAAAGAGATGTTTATACATAGAAACTTTAATGCGAAATGTAAGATATTCCATATCTGCATTATACTTGTTCCATAAAAAGTAAACACAAAGAAATAAAATCCCGTGAAATTTAAATTTCATATTTTAAGCTTAAATCTTAAATTTCAGACATTTCTTAAAAGAAAATGGGATAAGTATTTAGGATAAAGATGCAAGTATTGTTATGGGTTCATCTTAATCTACGTAATGGTGTTTTGCGAAACTGTTTGGGTTATAGAATTAATTTTACTCGTCTTGGGACGAATATCTTTTTTCTGTTTACATCCATATATACATATATATATATATATATATATATATGCATATATATATGCATATATATGGATATATATGCATATATATGGATATATATATATAGTTAGATATATATATATATATACATACACACCCGCATATATACACACACACATATATATATATATATATATATATATATATATATATATATATACTGTGTGTACAAAACCAAGACTTCAAGACAAGTTATTAGTGCAAAAAAAAGTGTATTTCATTTTACGTTACAATTGTTTCAATGTCTAGTTCGACAATTTACAGCATTATATCGTTTGAAAATTTTCAAATGCCAACATTTATTCAGGCTTTATAAATAAACACACTTTAGGCAATGTAGCATTTGTTTAATGGAACTCAGTATATTACATATAATTCTCTCTCTCTCTCTCTCTCTGTCTCTCTGTCTGTCTGTCTGTCTGTATGTATCTCTCTCTCTCTCTCTCTCTATATATATATATATATATATATATATATATATATATATAATAGTAAATACTGGTTTCGTGGCTTAGTTAGAATCTCCTGACCGGCAGGAATTGTTCCCCTAATATGATGATTGCGTAAACATCAAACACTTGTGTTTGTAGGTAAAAATTAATAATTATTATTTAATTATAAGTATCAAGTTTCTTTAAGAATACTGAAGGATGACCACTGTCTGCGGTGTGATCGTTATTGTAATTAACTAGTGTCTATGAAATATTCACGAATTCCACTCGTGCGCTCACTGTAATTACAGTATGAACTCGCCCGAATTCGGCATTTAGAAGTTGTTAATTCCCTTTATTTCCGTGGCAAATATTTCTCTACCTGTCTTGCTAAATGGTTCAAAACGTGGCTTCGTGGTTTTGTTCGAATCTCATGACACGGCAAGCGTTGTTATCCTACGCTGGTGCTCGCATAAATATGAAACCCTAGTGTCAGTAGGTAAAAATGAATAATCATTATATATATATATATATATATATATATATATATATATATGTGTGTGTGTGTGTGTGTGTGTGTGTGTGTGGCATCCGTCAGTCGAAAAGACTATGGATCAGCGCCGTATTAAGATGTTGCCTGTTTGCATCCTTTTGTGTGACTGTAGATACCAATTCTTGATTTGCATAGTCTGCCACAGCCTTGACAGACGGAGGTTGTTATGCAATTTGCCGCTTCGTCCGGCTGTTCCGCCTGTACAATCGCTCTTCTCCTAGCTCTCTTTGCAGCATTTTCAACATGGAGGGTCCTCTCGCTGATGATAATCCCCTTGCGTATCATTTTCCTCCAGGCAGTTCTGTCAGCTGCAGAGGCTTCCCATGTATTCCTGTCCACCGAGAGAGCCTTCATGTCACGCTTGCAGACATCCCTGTAGCGAAGATATTTATATATAATATAAATTGTATATAATATAAAATGTATGTGTGAATGGGTTTCTTGGTTTAAATGATAAAGATTTGCAGGCTTGAAAAGAAAATCTTTTAATGCAAAATATTTTTTTTTAAAAAGTGAAACTTGATTGAATCTAACACTTGAATGAATAAATGTACTCTTTCAACTTTGAACAACACACTTCTGAAATGGTTTTCTGATGACGTCTCCTTACTACACTTGTACGTCGGCCTCGCGTAAAATTGTGCATTGAACCGGAAATATATATTTTTTTTATGTTGCTTATAACGCGTCTCCAAAGTAGGTCTGTCTTTACTAATATTATTTTACATTGTATGTACCAACTCGGTGTTGCCTGTCAACATCTTTACTCCACTTGGTCCTAGATATGAACTTAAACAATATCCACTGGTGAGGCTCCAACTTTAATTCCCATTATTTCCAGGTACACTCTGACCCGGAGAGGTAGTACCTGTTAGGATCCCAGCTATGGGTTAAATAGAAACCGATTTGAAAATAACAAATACATTCTATTAAAATATTTTTCTTCAAAATAACTGAATTTGGCATTAAATAACCTGAAAAGGGTTGATATTCCGTAAAACAAAAACAACCAACCGACCTTACTTTCACTCTATATGTTAGCGTAGTTATGAAGTATGCGATTTCAAGCCAAAGGAAACACTTTAGTATTAGCGAATACAGAATTTTATTGTCCATGTAAAAAATAATTCTGTTCCGTTCACTATTTTTTCTAAATAAAATTGTCTGCATCAGTATCATTGTGCGTTTTAATTTGATTAACAAGGCCTGTCTTGGACAACAGAGCCCACCAGCACATCTCACAGGTTCAAATATGTCCATGATTGGGGTACAACGTTTGGAATTTTCTACATGCTCTCTTGAGCTCCGCTCGATCTATCCTAGCTGCTACAAAGTGTTCTGCGCCTCTGTATATCAGTGCCTTCAACTGCTTGCGATCATACGCTGGGGATTCCCAGCTGAAAGCAGGAACATGAAAACTCGCCAGTCTTCACTTGATGCTATCACGATGTTTCCATCCTGGTTTGAGGAAGTTGCCTGTCCCGCCGAACTGATGAGCCGTGGTACAGCGAAACAGTACTGTATGTGGATGACTATATATATATATATATATATATATATATATATATATGAGAGGCGTGCAATAATTAAGTCCCCTGACCCCCTTTCAGTTGTTTGATCTAGCTGAAATTTTGCATGTGCAATGATATATATATATATCTACGGGTTATGTGGCAAATTACAACTCTGAACTAATTGTAGTTTCTGTTTTACAGCTGTTTGAACTGAGTCAGGTGTGAAATGGAGCCTGTTGAATGTTGAGCAGTGAGCCGGCTTTTGTATTTGAAATGACGCACACCAGAGGAGACCTTTGATGAAATAAAAGAAACTGATGGTGATAATGCCCAATCATATGGCTTTGTAAAACGTTGGCATCGTTAATTCAAACGTGGCCGGAAGTCTGTGTAAACAGCTCCCAGACCTGGTCGCCCCCTTCTGCCATTGATGAGGCATCTGTCCGTCAAGTTGAGGCTGTCATTTTGGAAGATCAGCACATTACTATTCGCCAAATAGCCCAAGATATCAAGATTAGTACATGGTCTGTGGAAACTATCAGTCATGACCATTTGCATATGCATAAGGTGTCTGCCAGGTTGCTCACACCATTCCAGAAGTGAGAACGCGTCGTGTGCTCGAGGATGAATTTGAAGATGTGCCAAGAAGATTACTCAAAGTTTTTCAAAAGACTGATTACACAGAATGACACCTGAGTCGATCACTATGATCCAGAGACCAAGCCCAGTCAATGCAGTGGAAGCACTTGGACTCACCACCTCCAAAGAAGGCAAGGGTGCAGCTCTCCGCTGGCAAGGTCATGCTCACAGTCTTCTGGTTCTAGGAGTAGTGATGACAGATTTCCTGGCAAAGGGTACCACAATTACAGGCGCCTATTATGCTTCACTTTTAAGGAAATTAAGGGAAGCTATCAAAATACAGAAACGGGAAAAGATCAACAAAGGTACGCTCCTCCCTCAGAGCAACGCTCCAGTCCACAACTCGCATGTCGCTTGATCAGAAGCACGGCGTTTGGTTATGGAACTCCGCATCCTCCTTACTCTCATGACCTTGCACCCTCTGGCTTTCATCTCTTCCCAGCCATGTTTTTTTTTAAACGAAAGCGTTTCCCAGATAATGCATGCAGCCTTGATTTCTGAAGTCACGTTGTGGTTGGATAACCAACATGTTGTGTTTAAAATAAACCGTTTCCAGAGCTTCGTCAAACGATGGGAGAAATGTATAACTCTGGGTGGTTCATATGTAGAGAAAGACTAATAACTGTGCCAAGTTTCGTTGCTCTACTCCTATGGGAAGTGGGCCAGGGGCATTACTTATTGCACGTCCCTCGTATATATACATATACGTATAAATATACGTATGTTTATATATATATGTATAAATATACATGTATACACACACACACACACACACACACACATATATATATATATATATATATATATATATATATATATATATATATATATATATATATACACACACGAGCAGGCCGCTCGATGTTATAAAGTAGTAAAATACGAGAAAATGTGATATTTTAATTTATTCAGATATCGTATTTATTATTATAGAGCAAATAGATTATTGGTTAATATCTTGTAGCAATTCCCAAAGTTGCAAAAGATATGACTTGGATGTTACAAGCTAGAATGAAAGTTAAAACATGTTTCTCCTAAACGGTATTTACTCTTATCTGTGCTTACGACATATCAAAATTTCACTAATTATACGCAGTAACATATACAAGTGTATTCGTAGAACATAGAAATTATGTCGAAGTACGAATTTTCATTAATTTTACCATCTTAGCTGATTTTTTTTCCGGCTAAAAACCAAAATTAATTCTAACTGACACTTCCAAATACAAATTATATAAGTCATAAACAACCCATTATGACTACGAAATTCCTACAGCTACCAAGAAAATGGGGCTATTAAATCTGACATAGTGATATGGAACAAGAAGAAGAAAGTGGCAACCCTAGTTGAAGTAAGCGTCCCTAATGATGCTGGCCTGAACAGAGCAGAGAGGGAGAAAATATCCAAATACGAAGGACATATGTACGACATGAAAAGAAACTGGGATCTTAAAAAGGTATCAATCATACCAGTCATTATAAGAGCAACCTGGCTAATGAAAAGCAAAATTGCAAAACAATCTGGCGAATATACCTAGTGAACCAAGTGCAAAATAAATACAGACAATAGCACGTAAAGAGGCGGTACAAAACTTAAAAAGTCTCTCGGTTGGAGTAACTAAACAAATGGAAGAGAGTTTGGTATCTGATAGAATACTCCATCCCCAGAAAAAAAAACAAAGTAATGAGAAAATTAAAACTAAAAGAGTATAAAGTTTAAAATCAGTAGACCAACATTGATGAATAGTATAGTAACGTTGTCCAGTCCGTAAAATGCACTGAAATATAATATTTTAATCAATGCAGATTTCGTATTAATTATGGATCCAATACTCTGTCGATTGTTATATTATACCCTTTATAGTTCAGCGATTTAAACATAAAAATATCACTTTTCTGCCATTACCTAGCTGCAGCATCAAAACAGTTCACCTCCACACCATGATTAGCAAACATGTCAACTAAATACCAGTTGATATCAAACTATTAAAAATTAGTGAAGTGTTTATTATAGATTTATATCTTCATATACGTACAAGTGTATTTTCATTTTTATGATGTTTGGCAAGTGCTAATTTTTTTTCAAATTTAATCCGTTAGCAGCTATCGTTACCGAATTGTTCAACATGGACCATAAATATCATGTTTCAAGTCTGTAGATAGGAAATTGACATAGAAGTTTGGCAAGACGGTTCCGCACACACACATGTGGTAATACAGGGTGACCCCCCGCGCCCCCCCCAAAAAAAAAACAGAGAACATTCAATTGTTTTTTCTGCGCATTTTACAGACAACGGAGAAAAAAGGGGCAAACACCCTAGTGTTTTGATGTGATGTTCTGTATAGAATACACCAGTTATGACCAAAGTTTCATTTCATTCTGAGGAAATACTAAGAAACGGAGCCTAATTAGAGTTGGGGCCTGTTTTTAGGGGTCACCCTATATATATATATATATATATATATATATATATATATATGTGTATATATATATATATATATATATATATATATATATATATATATATATATATATATATATTGGAAAAAACATCGTTGTTTTCTTTTTCAAAAGAATTTTCTATTGCTACACGTCAAAATATAGGAAATCAATACAGAAAAGGTATAAACATTTATATATTTTGCGTATTGATTTTTTTTCATATATATATATATATACATATATATATATATATATATATATATATATATAAGCATATATATGGGTTTAAATATGTGTGTGTATATATATGTATATGTGTATGTATATATATGTGTATGTATATATGTAAAGTCATGTCATGTGCTACTGGTACCATGTAACCCAGTAATACCTGCCTCATGGTCGGGTCACCGGCGACTAAACTGGTTCCCCCACCAGACTTGTTTGGTGAGGAGGGCGGCTACTCTTCCTGAAGGATTAAAAACAAGACCTTCCAAAGGGCGAATGAACTCTTTTTCTGGGTCAACGGCCAACTAGCACCGTGTATATTTGTGCGTGTGTGTGTATATGTGTATTGGGATGGAGAAGGCTCCCGTAAGCCGTGGTGAAGGCAACCTTTCTAGGAGAAGCAAATCTCTGATTTAAAAAAAACATAAAGCGGAAGACCATTACCCGCATTAAGCTGGTCTGCAGTTTAATTTGTTGCTGGCTATCTTGCTCTTACTTGTTGCTGGATCTCAACATTTTGAACCGAGAGAGAGACTTAGCTGTCGTACAAAGCTAAGATTCTGTAACATCGTATTTGTATAGATACTCCCTCAGGCATTTGGGCTCATGGATTTTAAATGTCTGAGGGAGTGGCACACGTCTGACAAGACGTTGCAATCATCATGTATATATGTATATATATATATATATATATATATTTGTATGTGTGTATATATATGCAAGCATATCTTTTCATATTTATGTATATCTATTCATATATATATATATGTATATATATATTTATATATATATGTATATATACATATATATACACACACACACACACACACACACACACACATATATATATATATATATATATATATATATATATATATATATATATATAGTCAGCATTTTTTCATTCAAGCTAATATTATTAAATACAACGGGGCACTGTTTTTTTTATTCTTCTTTCTAATTTTTCGATTTTCCGTATAATGATTTTTGTATCAAAATCTAAAGATATTAGTAAAAGTCCCATAGTTCTTTCTGTCATAAGCGCTTTCGATTCTTCCAGGAATCATCATCAGGTGCTGAAGTAAAAGTTTGAAGGGGCAAAAATGAGGATTAAAAGTGAAAACTTAAATATACATTAAACGACGATAAACGAAAAGTCGATGAAAAATATAGGTCGATTTAAATTCGAGTATTAAACTCAACAAACTTGTGGATACCGTTAACTATCGAAGTACGCAAGATATTTTATAACGTTACTGCTTTTCTGGAATGCAATAGCATTTATAGTGGGTTGAAGGGTTCTAATATATGATGCTTCAAATATTTTAATATTTAATATTATTTTCATGTTGTATAATTTTTATGTTGTCCACGAGGACATTTCTAAGATTGGAGGAGGGCAGTAATGGTCTTTTATCAAATTTATATATATATATATATATATATATATATATATATACAGACATGCACAAACACGCACACACACACACACACACATATATATATATATATATATATATATATATATATATATATATATACTCGGGGTTTTTTTTATATTCAAAAGTAATGGACTAATGAATTCAATGAGGTTGTTAGATAGTGCTCAATAAAAAGAGCTGATAATACTTGTTTATTGTTATATAAACATGCTCACATCCCGCTGCTACAAATAGCCACTTGTTTCAATCAAACAACAGATATCATCAGGCAGCGACTTGACTATTCAAAAGTTCAATGAATAATCTAATTATAATTAGGTTATTCATTGAACTTTTGAATAGTCAAGTCGCTGCCTGATGATATCTGTTGTTTGATTGAAACAAGTGGCTATTTGTAGCAGCGGGATGTGAGCATGTTTATATAACAATAAACAAGTATTATATATATATATATATATATATATATATATATATATATATATATATATATATAAAACGAGACGACACAATGTAGTGCGTAAATATATCCATACAGTTATGCATTTAAAAACGGAACTATTTCTCCTGACGTAGTATTTTCGGACAAAGCGGAGAAACAAATCAACTTTACGAGAACTGAATGCCCGCAATGATGCTAGATTAAACACAACTGGAAGGGGGATACACGAAATACCAAGATCGTACATAGTACGACATAAAAAGAAACTTGAGTCCTTATCAGTCCAGAAATTATAGGAGTAAAAAGACTGATGAAAATTCCAAAACCACGTGACCAATATATCCAGTGAGATAAGTGCAATAGAAATACATCAATAGCATGAAAGGGGAGCTTAAGTATTGTAAAACAACCTCTAGATTGGAAAGTATAAGATAGAGTGTTAATATTTGCCCTCGATAGTATGACTTATTTAACAGTAAAAACAGAATTGTATATATATATATATATATATATATATATATATATATATATATATATATATATATATATATATATATATCGTACAATCTCGATCTAATCCCTTATATACGAGTCGTAGATTCTTAAATAAATTTCTTACGACCTTTCAGTTTATTCTGCTCCTGTCTCTTTAAGGCACTTCACTCATCATTTATATTTACTTATATATTTGTCTGTTTCTTTTGGACACGATACATCTCTTATAAGCATTGTCGCGAGATTGAGTAATGGCCGTATCGACCTGGTGTAATGGCGACGACAAGCAACTAAACATGGAAAACTCATTAAAAATTATACATCGAAAAATACGATTTCACAGATTAGTTCACCGTGTCGTAAATCAATTCTGCACCTATTCACCGTGTCTGTACCTGTTAACTTGCTACATTTTTTTCTTTAGCAACCTACTCTTTTTTATTATATTTACGACTATATAATTGACATTGTGTCTTTGCGGGCACATCAGTTTGTTTCCTATGTACTCTGAAATGGGTAGGCAGATGTTTTTGAAATTTTACACAGATTTAATTTATGTATCTTGCAGGAGGTTAAAGATCCGTTTTGTATCAAAATGCCGCCAACAAGTATTAAAAATCCATAATCGGAGCTATACGATCAAAGATAAAATGGCAGATTTAAACTAAATCTTACATTTTCATACATGCTAACATCACAATATATTTGAGACGTATAACCGCTACACAAGTAGAAAGGTCCGGCGTATAAACTCAACAGTATTATATTTGATAAGATATAAGAAATAAATGTTTCTGTTTAGTGCAGAATTGTACCATGATACTTGACTTTTGCATTTTAGGCTTTAATTCATATATCTATATAAAATTTCTATATAAAATCAATCGCAGGTTCATGCCACTACATTGTTCACTACAATGTAGTATGGACTACGTCGCTGTGTTTATAGTGGTATGTCCTCGACTATGACATGCAATCAACCGGTTTGATTGGAATATGGCAATTACATTAATTTCGATGACACTAAAGGTATTAAAAATGTAGAAAATTCGTTTATCCACATTTAATACCGGGCAACGCCAAGTATCGCAGCTGTTAAATTATGCGTTTAAAATCATTCTGTTTATTTAAAAGTTATACATATATATATATATATATATATATATATATATATATATATATATATATATATATTACCGACACCGATGAAGACTGAAGGATCGGTCAAAAATTATGTACTTTTAATAAAAGTTCTTTAATTTTATTCATAATATTATTTTTAATTCCTGCACGTCACCAATTGAAAACAAATAAAGAAAAGCTATAAGCTTTTATACTTTTCGTATTCTTTTTTATACATTTCCATGTATACACACACACACACACACACATATATATATTTATATATATATATATGTATATACCTTAAAATTTAAGTAAGAAGAGGAATTTAAAATACGGTTGGTGCAATAAGTATCCGATACAAAGCTAAAACTTGGATACTTTTTGAACCGTAGATATGACATTTAAATAAGTATCTAGTGTATGCGTAATTATATACGATTTTGTATACAAATGTGAATTTATCATACAAAAATACATTAGAATAGCGCTTTGTTATTGTTTTTGTTTTCCTGTAATAAAAATACATCAACCTTTTGCTTTTTATCGGATACTTATTGCGCCACTGTCCATAACAATACATGTTAATTAGTGAAACGATCCCAATATATTCCTGTATTCCGGCAAACTTACAGATTTTGCCATGAATTAATGATCCGATACAATTGACGACTCTGATTCTTTCATACCGGCTGAGTATTTAGCTGTAAAATTACTGTATTTATGTATTTTTTTTTTTTTTTTGGTTTTTAGTTTTTGACTTACAGAAAAAAAAAACATGCAATATGTGCATATATTTCGCAAATTAAAATAGAATACATTTATGATGAGCTATATAAATTTTCTTTCTAATTGTATTTTAAAATCAATAAAAAACTATCATTTAATCATTTAAGCAATTGAAATTTAAACAATCATTTAATCATTCAAGCAATTGAAATTTAATTTAAAAAAAATAGACGTATAAAGCATTTGTTTTTAGCAACAAAAAATATTCCCGCTTTTTTCTGCATCCGATACTCACAAAATTTCAATTTTTCCACTTTTCGATTTCGATTCCCATGAATCGTGTATCCCTTATATATATATATATATATATATATATATATATATATATATATATATATATATATATATATATATATATATATATATATATATATATATATATATATATATATATAAGCCGCATCACCTCCCACTTCCACTGACCTCTAACGCATTCTCTTCATCCAACTTCCAACCTTGTCATTTGCTGCTACTCTCCACAGTTTTTGACCTCCCTAATTCTGTCTCTGAACACAGAGCGCGTTGTATTTCACCGGCTCCACTTCGATATGTATTATTTTCTATTCCATTTATCGTTGGCGGCGACATATTTACATCCACGAATTATTCCTGCAAAGTAATACCTCTTCATTTGAGCGTTCTTATGCCCAGGAGAACGAAACACAGAAAGACCCCAATCATCTTTCAAGGAAAAATATTCCCACTCCAGATATGATAATTACGGGAGCAAAACAAAAGAAATAAAATAAAATAAAACGATAACTTGGAATTAACAACCTCTCAAAATTCCTAAAGAGAGAGGTCACGTGTCTTTAATATACTCTCGTCCAAGGCCAATTATCTAAATAATTGCAACAAAAAAAACCCAAAACATTTTATTGTTGGTTCATAAAAATGAACCAACAATAACATGTTTTTGTTTTTTTTTCTGAACCAATATTCACATCGGATGAAGACTTTATCCCCCCCCCCCAAAATAGAACTTGTATTTGCCTACGTTGGTCTACCTAAAATGATTACGTCACTTGCTTTGCATTCGACAAGATCTTATTTTAAAAGCGTGACATCACACCTCCACCCTTGCCTTAAATAAATATTTTCTCGTTTATCGAACTTCATTTTGTGTTATATATTTTGTATATATTTAAAAACAATTTTTAGGACTTTTATTTATTTTTACTTCTTTCTTTCTGTCACGTGACCATTTAAAACTATATTTCTGCAAGTTTTATATCCATTTTTACCCCTATATTTTTTTTATTCTTACTCTCCTTTATTTGATATCTACGTATCCCTTAAAACTATTTTTATCAATTATTACTCGATGAATTTTATACTTTTTAAAACCATCTACCCCATACGCCACCACCTGGTCATATCTAGTTTACTCAAGGGAAACCTTCATGCAAAGAAATGCAGCGTAAAATTCACCCCTCAAATTAATCCCTCTAATTGACTGTCCATCAACCACTGTCACATCGATGCAATGTTACATTCCTGTGCCTTTTTTGCAATTTTTTTTTATTGAAATGGATGGCTCCGATAAACCTGTCTAGCAGCAAACTCCCACCCCTTCACTGTAGATTATCTTAGATGCCAGTAAACGTTGTATACTAATTTCTTCTTTCCTACGGACTTCTAGACCTTGCAAACCAATCTCGGCTTTCTACTTTCCTGATTGTACTGGCATGCAGAAGTTTTATTATAAAATTAACACACATCTCTTATATTTTGCATAGCCCTTTGTAGAAATTGTACCCAACTGTAATCCTATTACACTGAAATGGGAATATGCCTTATTGAGTTTGAAAAAGAGTAAAAACACAGCCTAATAAATGTGCATAACATCCTATTAGAAGAAATTTTCTACTAATCTCTTCATACTTTTATTGTTTTCTATCGAACTCTACTTGTCTGCTAATTCTTCTCAGGCACTCGAGTTTGGCAATGGGTATTTTTATTGTCCAAAAATGGTGTGTCCGATTTAAGGTCTCTTTTCGACAAAGAGCCATTTAGTTGTCTCTTTGATGCACACGAGAATAGAATATTGCTTACAAAGCGCTCTACTTCGTTTGCATAACAGACAACTTGAGGTCATTCAATAGGTATTCTCACTCGGTCTGTTTCTTTTCGTATTTCAGTCTGTCTCAATTGATTGTCCACTCAAGTATATAGTCGTTCTTGATGTCATTGATTGCATATTGTTAAGCGAACACTATCTTTAATGTAGAACCGCTGTATACCAGTGAAGCGATGATGAGTAGGCTTTTAGCTAAACGCTTTCACTATGGTGTTGGTGAGTATCTCGAATTAATTCATCCTCATGAGTGTGTGTTGTTTTCTTTTAGAAATATATTTCAGTTTATTTGCATATTTTTAATGAAAAAAGATTAATGAGTAAAATTTTCTTTTTATGATTAATAACCGTTGTCATTGCTATACATCTCATGCACAGTATATACGATCAAAATACCTTCTAACTAAAACCAGTATATAAAATTGATTATACTGGAAAGAGAAAACCAATGGTAAGTAACGTTGTCTAGTCAGTATTACATGGCTGACAATTTGGGTATGCTAACTTCTTAATTTGCTCTGCGCTTATCTCAGCATTGTTTTCAATCGTCTTGGATATTTTGCCACTTAAATCAAGCACCGGTGATTTAGGTGAAGCGTGATTAGTAAGTATATACATACATATATATATATATATATATATATATATATATATATATATATATATATATATATACATATATATATATATATATATATATATATATATATGTATGTATGTATATATATATGGATGTATATATACACACACACGTATATACACATATATACACACATGCATATATATATACACACATATAAACACACACATATATATATATATACACATATATACACACATACACACACACCGCGTAATAAGAATTATATTTAATCGACAAAGATATTTGGATAAAGTTGAATATCACAGAAAATAATTTTTTCAGACACCTATAATACACATAAACTATGAATTTATTAAAATGTCCATGAAAATAGTGAACACTACCAGGCCACACGGAGATAATCGGTCGTAAAATACGCATTAATTTTATATTTTAATTAATGCATACATCGTATTTATTATTCTAGAGCAAATTCTCTATTAGTTATTATGCAATATACGGTAATGATTTCCAAAGTTATAAAATACTCATGTATTGGAAGTATCCGTTCGAATCGAAACCAGAACATTTAGCGCTTCAACCTTAGTGTTTATTTATCTCTCCAGCGTCGTTATCGTCAGAGTTGCTCACAGATAGCTAAGAATGGTTTAAAATTAAACGACATTGGGCTATGAATGTTTAATTTTGTGCATGTGAAAAAGTGAAAGCAGAAGTAAATTTTATTCGACTTACGCTGTCATATGCAATTTTTGTTTCAATTCTGACTCTTTTCAAGAATTTTACCTACTAAAATCTAAAGTGTGCTAAAATGTTCAAATTCTTTATATATCAGAAATCAACTTTGTAGACACAAATATCTAGATAATTATTATGGTATCCGTTCGATACACAGTTAGGAATTAAGACGAATTTGTACATTACTCTATAAGTATGACATAAATAACTTATCATAAGTTTACGGTTTAAACGTCTATTGTTTACATAATCTTCAATACATTAGAATTCATTTGAAAGCAATTTTAACGTCTTTATACTGCCAGTTATGGAATTTAATGCACTAATAAAGGCTTAAAAGTGTATAAATCGTAAGAAAAACTAAACCAAATACGTAGAAGTGTCAATGCTTTTTAGAACTTCACTTTTACAATTAAACGAAAAAGCATTTAGAGGTTAATTTTTTATTTCTTCATTTTTTCTTAACCAAACGTTAAATTATGAGATGTTACTTTTATTGCATTGGTAACAGTAACTTATTGTACGATTTTTTGTTATGATATTTTTTACCTATTATAATATAAAACAGAAATCGTCTTGCTTGAATCGTCAATCGGGTGTACAGCTCACAGTTGGAAGATTTCTATGCATGGGAAAATAACTACAAACACACCATAAAAGCTTCTTTTAATCGACATTTTTTTCATTGAAAATATGCAAATAAAAAAACTGTATATGCTTTTTGCTTTTGGATGCATTGGCCATTTTATGGATTTTACTTGTGTTTTTGATTGCAAGTTGGAATAGTTTTCAAACAAAAAAAAACAAGTATGTTTATGATTTAAACTATGTTAAAGTCTTATATACATTTAGTAATTAACAGTTTACACTTGTTAAAATTATATATATATATATATAAATATATATATATATGTATATATATATATATATATATATATATATATATATTCTAGGTGATGTATGTGCTTTTGCTTATCTCCGCATTTGTTTCCAGTCGCCACTGGTATTTGACAATGTCGACTCAGGAGAGGTGTGGTTAGAGATTGCTCAACTCTTGCCAATAAAAGGTTCACGTGCAGTCACTCCTTTGTGGGTCTGCATAGTCTGTTTAAGACTGGAGGGGGCTTTATATATATATATATATATATATATATATATATATGTGTGTGTGGGTGTGTGTGTGTGTGTGCGTGTGTGTGTGTGTGTTTATAAATGGAGGATGACAAAAAAGTAAAAGGAATTACGAAACTATCATATTACTGAATAAATTATTTTGAACACTGTATTTTTAAATTTAAATGTAAATAAAAATTGCTAAATACCTTGAAATAAATAACAGAAAATAATTGTGAATAAAATAGCTTCCATAATTCACCGAACAAGCATCCCCAACACCACTTACCGTATGGTTATATGAACGGCTATGCCAAATTTTTCTACTATTGCAAAGAAGTTGCCCTGTAGATTGATGATGTTGTTATCTAGCAACCTTTTCTTTTACGCAAAAACAGGAGTGTGTTTTTTTAACTTTGCTGTATTTTCATTTAACAATTTAATAAACAAAAACTTAACGTAAAATTTGAAGTCATGTAAAATTTGAAATGAGATTTTATCAATAAATTAGCATAGTACCTTGTTTGCATAAGCTCCGTAAAGTAACTGTTTAGTATTTGTAGAAATCTCATTACGTTTGTAAGTCAGAACGAGAAGAGTACATAATTCGTGCATATCATTATTAGACATTGTCCAAGAAAATACAATCTTGGAAAACGTACAAATCTTCTGAATTACATTATTAGGAAAAGTAAAAAGAAATACATTTATCAGTGGAGAAGATAGCTGCTGGTGTCCTCTGTATATCTATAAAAGTGAAAGTGTCTGACCGTCTGTTTGTCTGTCTGTACGTGTTTCCCTACACAATAACTTTGTCAATTTTCAGTCTACAGACACTAAATTTGTTATACGAGTAGTGAGATTTGGGAAAATGTTTGTCATCCGTTACACCTAATAAAAAGCTGTACTAATAAAACTCCCAAAATGCATACAAGAATCGTCCACATAAACAGTGACGAATGCAAGATGAGAAAACTCCAGGATATGCAAAGTATATGAATTGTCCAAATTCCTCTAATAAAACTCAAAAACAAATGTTGAAATGTCTCTCTCTCACTTTCTCAGTATATATATATATATGTGTGTGTGTGTGTGTGTGTGCGCGAGCGTGTGTGTGTGTGTGTGTGCGCGAGCGTGCGTGTGCGTGTGTGTGTGGGGGGGTGTTTGTATTTATATATAGTGGCGCCAAAAAAGGAAGTCCGCACTTGTTTTTCTTTTTCAAAAACGGCAGTTTACACAACCTATACTTCATTTGATTCGCTTTTTATTCACCACTTATCAAGGCCCGGAAGCCACTTGGGGATAAGGGTTATTGCGTGTACAGTAATCAATGGGATAATATCGTAGTAATAGTTAATAATGAAGATTTGATAAAGTGTCTTACTAAACGGATGTGGTTTATCAGGAATTTGTTTATGTTGGACTTGAAGACATCCAAGTTCTAGTCAGGTGGGAAACAGGCAAACGGAAGAGAGTTCCACAGGCGTTCACTTCTAAGGAACAAGCTTTCTTCATGGGATCTACGTTTTGATCTGGGCACAGATAAAGAATGGGGAAAATTATTGACAATGTTTTCAGCTAGATGGTGTTTTTCGTGAAAGATTGGCGAGGGGGACCAGGGATTGAAGCTCAAGCGAGCACTCGCCATGTAAATAACGGTATACCAAAGACAGACTCGAAACGTTTCTTCTGTGGGAGAGAGGTTGCACGGAAGAGAAAAGGGCATCCCCCACTAGGCCACGAAGTCTATTTTGTACTCTGTTGAGGCAGGATAGGCTGTTTTTACCAGCTCCTGTCCAGATGTGGCAGCAGTACTCCATCCCTGGATGTACTTGGCTTTCATATAGAGAGAGAATTTCATCAACAGTGAGATATCTCCTGCAACGTTAGAAGGATCCTACAATTTTTCCAGCGACCTTGGCAACAGACTTGATGTACGTGTTCCATTTAAAGTCAGGAGTAAAGCTCAAACCCAGAAGCTTATCAAAACATGGAGCCTCCCATAGATGAGAGCCATCCATTTCAATTGATGCCAGATAGGGATAAGAGCGTTGATCATCTAAAGATAAGAGCTTGGTTTTAGATGCATTAAAAGTAACAAGCCACCTCTTCCCCCACTGTACCACACGCTCAAGATCAGAGGAGAGAGAATCAAAGAGAACTTTGTCGTTTACGGCCTTTGATGTGTTAGCATAGATAGTCGCATCATCAGCATAGATGTCAACAAATGATTTAAGTATGTGTTTTGGGAGATCATTAATGTAGATCAGGAAGAGAGTTGGGCCCAGGATGGACCCTGAGGGACTCCAGCATAAATAATGTGGGCCTCTGATTTCTGCCCATCAACCACTACTATTATTAGCCTATCAGAGAGAAACGCTTTAATGATTGGGAAAGCATTTCCAGTTATACCGTAGCTTCAATTCTTGTGAAGTAGGTCTATATTCCATACCTTATCGAAGGACTTTGATATGTCAAGAGCAATTGCCCTAGAAAGGAAGCCTTTGTCGAGAGATTCACTAATCCTATGAGATATTACCATTAGCACATCTGCTGTAGATCTGACAGAACGGAAACCATAGTGCATGCTACTAAGAAGGTTGTTTCCGCTGAGGTCGTTTAATACTTTTTTTTATTTAATATGGATTTCAGCAAGTTAATTATGACACACAGGAGACTTATTGATCTTTACTGAGAGGGAGATGACTTATCAAGTTAATTCTTACATACAGGGCTTACTGATGAGGTTTCCCAGCGTGTTGGGAAGCACTTCTCCTTTAACAGTTTTGTAAGTATGAAGGCAAGTTCAGGTTGAAGCTTTTCCGACACTATAATTGGAATGCAATCAGGGCCAGTTGCTTTACTGGCATCAAGATTCTAGATTAGCTTGTCGACCTTACACACAGATATTTGTATGTTGCATAGCGTGTTGTCAGTTATAGAAGTAAATACAGGGAGTTGGAATACCATCATCGCACAGGGTTGAATTAGCTGCAAAGTTCTTGGCAAATAGTTTGGCCTTGTCAGATGCTGACGAGTTGCCGTCAGGTTCATTGATTATGGTTGGGAGACAACGCACGCGTCTGTTCAGGATCCTGTTTGCTATTTGCCAATACTGGTGGAAACCAAGCCGCTGCTCAGCTACAGATTCAGGGTGTATAGTTCGCTAGCAATGTCCATTAATTCGACCAAGTGCATTAATATGTTATAGCTATATTTGTTTCTCCGATCTTCTATGAAAAATTACGGAACCTCTTCTCGGGCTTATACATACATTTCATATATGATAGTATTAAAGTTTTCAATCACGATTCTCCTCTACCTTTGAAATTGATTAAGCAAAGCAATGGAGTTATTGCACAGTTTTTTGTAATATCTGTATTGTGATCTTCATTAGTTTAGCACCAATATTCCGCGTGTATATTGGAGCTAAATTCTGTTATTTTAGATAACATAAATAGAAGAAAGAGCACTTTTTATAACTATCTATACGAGACAATATTGGGCTCTTAATATTGGTTTCTGGAATATTTACGGTTTACATTTGGGAAAAATTGTCCTCATGTCACGTTGTCTTGTCAGACCTATGTACACAGACATAGACGACACTAAAGAATTGTGTTTATAAATAATTCAAATTCGTTTTAGTATATATCCAAGCTCACTGTATTGTTTTTTTGTTGTTTTTGTTTTTGTTTGTTTTTGTTTTTTTGTAATTGTGTCTAAATATCTGTCATGTAAAATACAAGACAGAAGAATTATTAGGCAATCACATTATCGTGGTTTTGCTTTTAACATTCTTGATGGGAAAATATAATTTTGTGAAGCTTATCAGAAATTTCCCCTTAGTTTAACTATTGGGCACGGATATAACTTATTTAGATAAAAGAGCAAGAGTCGTGATTTCATGTCTCTCTCTTTTTCAGAAAGGCGGCACAATAAATACGAGTCAGTTTTTTTAAGTAAGTCATTGGGTTGTGCTTCTGAAAAATTCAGTGTAAATTCCCCAGTGCGAGAGATATACATGCAAAAAGGGGATGTCACATCGGCCGAAGCGTAATACCAATAACACTAAAGATTGTGAATTATAGTTTGAATTCTCCAAATAATGAACATAATTAATCCTCCTCTAAAACGTAAATTATCTGAAACAGAAAGATATTAGTGGGACAGGTTATCTCAATATTCCATAAGAATATTTCACTTGGAATTTGCCAAATTAAGTGAAAGATTGTTTCAGCAATGTTCCCCATTAAAATGATAGTTCCTCGGCGATCTCCTTTCACATATTCACGTGCCTATCAGTTCAGTATGAAATACAAATCTGAATTTGGGAGACAATGAAACGAAAGTTTGCATCTTTTTCCATTAAATTAGACTAATATTCCTATATTGAGTGTTATTTGCGCAAAGTTTTAATCGATGTAACTTTCGACCTTCTGCATATGTATAAGTCGCCATGTTCAGTAAATAAATTTACGTTGTGCATATTACTCTCAAGATGAGAAAATAGTTCGATTAAATCTAATAATCCAAACAATCACTCTGAAATGATAAAAAAAGCATAGCTTCTCATTACGAGAAAATGTATGATTTTACAGATGGGTGATGCACTAATGTTGTTTCTGATATTGTGTTATTGATATATCTTAGTTGCTCGTTGTTCTTCCACATATTTAAAGGTTTCGTTTACTCAATTTTTTTCGCTAATAGCTCAATTGGCTATATCATATGGCACATTTTTTTGCTATTAAGAAAATTACCCCATGTTATCAGAGAACACTTAAAAGATAACAATAGTATATGATAATAAAAAGTAGACATTTTGTTCATAGTCGGTAACTTTGTAACTGTACCTTCATTATTTTGTCTTGATTCCTCACATTCTTTTCACGATGTCTCTAACGGTATCTCTCGATCTTATGACTCTCTATGGCAACTTTTCTAACGAAGTGTTATTAATTGAAATCCTTGCATTCAGTGGTTTATCGTCTAGTTCAGACAGATTTCCATAAGAATGAATTAAATTAGATTAACTATATATTTATATACATATGATATTCCGCAATTCACTATTAATAACATATTAGACCCCAAAACAGAGAAAGATGTTGCTTCTGATAGCAGAGTTTTGAATAATATAAGTATGGATTTTTTCGATAGATACAGTTTTCTTTGAATCTAATTAATTAGGAATATCTTTCTGGAATTTTCTAAATTAATTAATTTTCTTTAATTGGATGTTCGTTTCCGAAGGGCAATAGATCGGTTTTAAATTAACACAATTATCTCAGTTTTACCTAGTTAAAGGTAAGCCATCATAAAACTCATTTCGTCGGAATTTCACGAAAAAAAAAAAAAACAACGAATCCTCGACTAAATTTTAAAATTTATAGCTTTTATCTACGATTAAGAATTCTTTACGTAAATTACGGGGTTTAATCTGACAAGAAACGATTGGAATATAGCCAACGATGAACATTTATTTTACGCATATGGGTATAATTATATAACCAGGAAATATTTATAATTACAAATATTTATAACAATGAATGCTAACAATTTTTTCCCATTTTTTTTATTTTTACATTGGCCACCATCTTGTTTAATTATCATAAATATTGCTGCGTTTGAAAGAATATAATTGTAAGTAATTACCAGTACGATATATTTGAATGTGATTTAAATATACTAGAAAGCAATCTAAAATACGACATATAGATTTTATATTTTTGGTCCCCCGACAAAAGGAGCGTGGGCCTGTAAATTCAACCCTGTCCGTTCGTCTGTCCGCACTTTTTAAATGACTAAACCTTAGAATGTTTTACATTTTGCACAAACATTAAACATGATATGAGTAAAAAGTAACAGAAGGGATTTTCCGGGAAAATTCCGGTTGTTCCTCTAGCAGTGCCTTTTGGGTTAAAATGGCTAAAATTGACATTTTCATGGTTAAAAAAAATTGATGCCTTGGATTTTTATAAAACATTCTGAAAAGTTAAAACTAACAAATTTCTATATAATTTAGTTCGTCTATACTTCGCGATAACTATTGGGTGTGCCCCAGTGGCTCTTTTATGGCTAATAGAAACACTCCATTTTTGTGATAATTTTACCATATTTTTCCAAAATTGTCTGTCTATGTTTATTTAGCAGTTTTGCATGGTGCTGAAATCAAATTGAAATATATTCAGGCCTTGGGGACTTTTGGAGCTAAATGAGGGGGAGGGTTTATTTTCACCAGGATTTGACGTGTCCTGAGGATTTTTTGAGCTTAATGGGGGAAGGCAGATGCTGAAGTCGGTCATTTTTTTATGTCTCCTGTGAACTTCCGGAGAACTTTGCCTGCTTTACTTGTTTTATTATTAATTTAATTTTATCTGTTAATTTATTTTTTCTTAAACTTTTTTTTTTACTTGTAATTCTTATTTTTATTTATATTTTTTTTACACAAATCTACGTTTTTCATTTCATGTTATTTTCAAATTTGCTTTCGTGTTTTCTTTATTCTTATACATATATCTTATAACCAGTCATTGTTGTTTTCGATTTCGGTAGCTTCTCCTGTTTTTATATTTCTTACTTGGGTTTCCGATTTTACAATTTTCCTCTCCATTTTTATTTTTCTAAATGATAGTGGATGATGTTTATTCTTCTATGTTTGCTGGTTTTAATGACCTTTTTGCTTATTTCTTTGCAATATCCTTCGCAAGTGTTTGTTTTCTTTATGTATCGTACTTTAGAAAAACATATTTTTCTTCGAATTTATTTTTTCCGTTGCTCTTGGGAACTAAGATAAATAACGTTCGATTTTTAACAGATATCGCAGAAGAATTTTCACGCTATCGTATACAAAAATTCGTGAGCAATTCCATCGGAATTTCCTAGTAGGGGTATCTCAGGTCATTAGCACTAAATTAACGCCTTTATAATCAGAATCTAACCTCTGTGTTGTTGAACCTTCGAGGTTTCTTCTTTTTTTTCAGTATACTATCATTTTCTTCTCATTGCATGTTCGTATATTTTAATAATAGCTATCCCAAAAGATTCCGGCAGTTATGCAATTCATTCTGGTTTTAACTGGATATTTCCGAGATTGGCGACCGCTAACCAATTCATCGAATAAGCTGATTATTAAATTTCTGGATTTTTAAGATGGGAGTTGATTATTCGTATTATCTAAATTTTTTCTGATCCAGAAGTCCTGAGGTGATTCGTATAATACGACGAAAACATCAAAGACTATTAGCCGGTAGACGAGTTCGAGTTTTAAGCAGTTCCGATCACGGAACGCCTTAGAAACTTCATCAGCTATTCTCGTCATTAAGAACAGTCATAACAAGATGTTAGCTTAACCTTGGTCGTCTATACGAAGACAGGATTGGATGAGGGATTCAGGTTATACTTTTTCAACAAGGAAAGTCCGCAAGTCCAGGGATATAGGTGCAGGTAGATGCCACGTTGTGAATTTTTGGATCCGCGGGCCAGAGCTCTCTGCCGGCGTTGAGGTAGGCACTCCTCTTCCGATAAATGTCTGCTAAACAATAACGCATTTGAATGTCAGGTCTGGTAGAAATGTTAAACAACTTCGTAGAAGCAATAAGTAAATATTCTAGTCGTTTTTTTTAATATAATTATATTAACAATAGACTATATAACAACAATGTTCTAAAATAATACAGTTGGAACGAAGATAATAATAGAGGTACTGAAATAAAATCAATTTAGAGTCTACAGTTCAACACGTGCGTCATCATCTGCGTATTCAACAAGAGAGCCAGTCGCCCGTAATTCCGAAATACACATTTTCGAAACAAACACTGAATTAGTAGACATTTAGTTTGAGAATCTGTCAACAACAACGTGTTTATGCTTTCTTCCTCTCTAGTTCTAATTTTGTCGGCTAGGTAGTCACTAGAGTGGAAATGGGGACGGGATGGGGTTAGCGAGAGTTAAAATTCCATTGAGGGTTAGTTAACAATTAGGGAGTTAGGAAAAAAAATCCGCATTCGCAACCCGTAGTCCCTGGGATTCGACGCTAGGAGATAATTCAAACCCAAACCCTACACTCCAATTCAACCCAACTTAACGACAGGATCATTATCAAATAAAATATCTAATTAAAATGTCTTTTGTAATGCAATGGTCTAAAAAAGTGTGAATGTATGTCTAGTGGTTTGAAATCGTTACTCCAATAGTCCGTTTGCAGACATACCGTTTTTTATGTATCGTAACTCTCTGATAGTAGTTGTACAATCAACATTCATAAAAAGTTAGTTCATTCTTTCTTTCTAAATGTTGCCGCTGTCAGCTCACTTATTACGATCGTAAGAGGGAGTCTGTCTCAGCGGTAAGTGTCGAAGTGTTGGGTAGTTTTAGATAGCTGGGAGAATTTCGCGAGCAACGAATCGTCTAAGGACCATAACATGATAGGCGTACTCAGCTTATGATTTTGCGGCTTGCTAAGGAGGAGATCAAATGACGATGCGATACGCAACGTCGCCATACAACTAAGTGGGAAAGAGCTAATTCCAGGCTATCTCCTCTCGAGACTCGTTGTTTAACTCCGAAATCTGTTCAAAACCATTAGTGCATAAGCTTATATAATTGAGTGACGGATTTGGGTGTGGCGCTCTCGGGTCCATTCTAGTCAGTCGGTGATCGCCGAGTCACATCCCCTTTCTCTTTTCTGATTGGTCCCGTACCAATCTTACATAATCACTAATGGTAAATACTTTTCCATCAAAGTTTTTCTCTCGCCGACGATGCTTGGGAGGATGACCTAAGGGCCATGTAATTCTCTCGACGTTACACAAACAATGTTTCAATACCATTTCCCGATTTACATGGTTTTATTAACAAACCGATATCGGTATCCAAATATTACGAATCGCAAATCTGCTCAGCTGAAGTTATTTTCCTCGTTTTGGTTTGAGTCATTGGCAAAACAAATGGAGTCAGCAAGGCAATCATGAAGTTCCCTTGATTGTTAACATATTAAAACCTCAACTCAACTATATTATAACTGTTATTTATGTACAATTCGACCATCATATGTGTTTGGTAACATTCACTGTTGTATTTCCAATGTTACTTACAAAAATATGTTATCAACTATGCCTTGCGTAATATTCTTGTACTTTTGTTTAATCAAGTTGCACACTTTTACCACTTATAACGCTAATATATGGGCCGTTTTCCTGAGAACCTGGGTTCAATGAGAATTGAGGAAGGAGAGAGATTCCATAAAGACCTGAAATACATGGTAACCAGGTATGAGGGTCGCTGGGACGCAGTCATGAGAGCTAACCACTATTGTTCTGTTGATGAACATTTCAGGAGTTCCAGGAAATCGAATTTCAAGCTCTGGTGTTTGAGCAATGGTGAAGCAACATGAAATTTACGTGTACTTACTTTTATCAATGCTCCCCATTAAGTCTACAGTAATTGATGTTTCTATGAGAAAATCAATATATGTTGATTGCAAAATATTTTTTTTTCTTAAAAACATATGCAAGATGTGTTGAAAAGAATCAGCTGATAATGTCACAAAAAATAGAATCGATTTTTCAGAGGATCGTATTTTCAAATCAACCTAGCAGAAAATCTGATGAAGAGAGATGGGTGTCATTTCCTGATTTTGCGGTGCAAAAATATCCTGAATCAGTTGTAGGAATCCAGACAACCTTAAAAAAGTAAAGAAGTGTAGTTCAATGTAAATCTTTCATTGTTCCCTTCAAAGATTTAAGTTTAGTTCAACAATATAAGTTCATTATGGTTCTCCTTGTATAGAAACACCGTTTATTTACGTTTTAGTAATTTTGGATATAGAAATATATTGGTTTTATAATATATTTTTAAAAATTAAATAAATAAACATTGGCAAAGAAAAGAAGGGTATCAAAAAGATGATGCAGAAGTCTGACGCTCGTCTTTTTATTGTATTAAAAAATAGCCGTAGCTATTTTTTAATACAAAATAATAACTACTCATCAAGGCTCAGAGGCCACTCGAGGATCAGGGTTAAAGCGTGTACAGTGGTCAAAAGGGCGATATCTTAGTAATCGTTAGAAGTGTAAATTAGGCAAATTGGATTATTAAAGGAATGGCTCATCAAGAAATTTATTTACATTGGACTTGAACACGGCCATATTGTAGTCAGCTCGAAAGCAGGTAAATGGAAGAGAGTTCCACAGGTTTGCAGATCTAAGAAAGAAGTTTTGTTCATAGAATCTAGGTTTAGATTTAGGCACAAATAAAGAGTGGGGGAAATTATTGATAGTGTTTACAGCCAAACGAGTGTTTCTCGTGAATGTTTAGAAGAGGGAGAACATAGATTAGAGCTCAGACGAACACTTGCCATGAGAATAACGATAAAGCAGAGACAGGCTCGCCATGTCTATTCAGTGAAAAAGAGGTTGCAGAGAAGAGAAAAGGGCATCCCCCACTAGGATACGAAGTATATTCTAGATTATTTTAAGGCACGATAAAACCTTCCTAGAAGCTCCTGCCCAGATGTGACAACAATATTCTATCCTTGGACGTACCTGTCTCTTATATAGGTAGAGAATGGCATCAGCATGTAGATATCTACTGGATTCATAGAAGGATCCCTTCATTTTTCAGCGACATTCGCAACGGATTGGTTGTACGTATTCCATTTTAGATCAGGAGTAAAGGTCAAGCCCAGAAGCTTGTCAAATCATGGAGCCTCACCAAGATGATAGCTATTCATTTCAATTGATACCAGATGGGGATCAGAACGTTGATGATGTAAAGATAGAAGCTTGGTTTTAGATGCATTAAAAGTAACCACTCACTTTTCCCCCATTTTGCGACATGCTCGAGAGCAGAAGAGAAAGAATCAAAGAGAAATTGGTCGTTTACGCCCTTTGATGTGTTGCCATGGATTGTAGTGGCGTCAGAAAAACTGTCTACGGATGATGTAAGCATATGGTTTGGAAGATTATTGATGTAGATTAGGAAGGGAGTTGGACCCCGGATGGACCCCTTAGGAACTCCAGCATTATTTCTACGAGCTTCTGATTTCTGCCCATCAACCACTACTCTTATAAACCTATGGGATAGAATGATTTAATGATTGAAAAGACATTTCCAGCTATACCATAGTTGTAGTTGTATATTCTTTATCCTCACTTGATTTGGTTTTCTCCGTGTGTGGTCGTGAATGCTTACGTTATGAATAAGACACGACTATAAATCTCTAGATATCTGTTTCTAAAAAGCGCCATTGGTTTTCGGTATTTTTTTTTTTTTACTTTTTACTTCGCATAAATGTTTTGTGAATATTTCTGGTAAACTTAGACATTTGTTCGGGATTCCAAAAAGAAATTATTATATATAGCACCAGCAAGATAATGTTCGCCAGTCACAGTGTAGATGTGTGCATTATTTTGAGCTTATATTTAGTTATTATCGCGTGTTGTGACATTGGTCATATTGTTAACGACATTGATAAACAACATAAAGGTCTCAAGTTCGAATCAAGTTCTTGCCCCAAAAATCACATTCACTAAGGATGGAGGCTACATACACATAGGCGCCCCGTAAATACACGATTTCTTTCTAGAAATAATTGTGACTGAAGGCACGTAAGTAACTTTTTTTTTTACTTTGTAAATCACGACTCTACAATAATATATACGAAATCTGGACAAATTAAAATATCATATTTAAGCGTATTTTACGCCCGGGCAAAGCCGGGATCCCCTCCTCCAGTTAGTATAAACTATTTTTTTTAAACATTTTGATTGCTTTGTCGTTTAATATTTGACTTTTAATTCGTTTTTTTTTTTTAAATTCGCTTTTCATTACGTTGTTTATTTCGCGGTTAATTTGTCCACTGTTATTAATTAAGCCTTGGATAGTTTCTTCACACTGAGTTTTCATATGATTTGGATTATTTAATCCACTAATTTTTAGTTGACAACGTTTCGGTCGATGTAACCTCCGACCTTGTTGTGTGTATCTTGTCCAACTGTTTTGTTGAGCTCGCGAATCTTTCGGTCGAAATCGAAAATCAGGACAGAACTTCGAACTGAATCTTTATTTAATCCAAACGAGGGATCACACTCTCGTTCCGGTAGCCATAATCAAGTTTAAGTCTTAATTAATTCACAATGCTATTATTAGTGAGTGTCGCACTGAGGATTAAACCACCAGCCTCTAGAAGAGCGTCAGTTTGATTTGAAATAGCTTACTATGTTATATGTTACGTCACGGGCATTGGCAGTCAAATAAAGCGTTCCTTTTTTTAAATTTCGTACAGATTCCCGAGTCCGACCAAAAATTTTCTTAATTCGACAAGATACACTTGAAGATGGCAGGAGGTGGCATCTGCCGAATTGGGGCAAGAATAACTACAATACGAGAACCGTAATACGAAATGATGCAGAATACAAATCTTCATAGATTCAGAATAGGAAGCCCTTTAATATATTTCGTTTTTTTTTTTTTACTTCGCTATGTTGCTATACGTCTAAAATTTTATTTATTAATTCCCTTCCCTTGGTGAATTGTCCCAGTTTTCTTCAATTCACACACTCCCTCATCTACGTCACTTTTCACGACGCCTCAGAAAAAAAAAAGCCGCATATTCTTGCATCTCAAATAAGTGATTCAAATTACGAAGTAATTTTACGCTTGCATAACATCGGGTTTCATATCCTCTTTGATTTGGTTTCTAATTAGAGATAGTAATTGATTTTAATTACGTTTTCATTTAATTAACTTAATTAACATTTGAAGCGTGGTTTTCGTGAATTCAAATTCAAATCAAAGAAAGCAATGAATAAATTAAGACTTGTAGAATGATATGTAATTGCGAGTAATTAACGCTCTACAAACCTTGACTTTATCGTCAGCAACGGATACAGGATTGCAATAAACAGATTTTGAGATCCGATCTCATACTATCACTTCAGGTGTGTTATTCGTTTAATCTCAATCCCAGAAGTTATATAAAATCTGATAATGAGAGTCGAGCGTCTTCGCTTTCTTATCATATAACTAAATATATTCAGTGTTTTCTTACAAGGGCTTCATTTATCTTAATATATATATATATATATATATATATATATATATATATATATATATATATAACTACTTAATTTACTCACATAAAATTAAAACACGAAAGTATAGATATATGCGTAAACTTTAAGTATTTACTTCAAAAGTGCTCAATACGTAAGTAGAGCTAGTTAGTAAGTTATAAAATGTATATGGCGCTTAAGCTACACTGAATATTCCGCGTTTCATCCACTCTAGGATTCTTCAGGCTTATGCGCCTAAGCCTGAAGAATACTAGAGTGGATGAAACACGGAATATTCAGTGTAGCTTAATTGCCATATACATTATATAACTTACTATATATATATATATGAGTATATATATATATATATATGAGTATATATATATATATATGAGTATATATATATACATATATATATATATATGAGTATATGTGGATATACATATATGAGTATATATATATGAGTATATATATACATATGAGTATATATATACATATATATATATATATATATATACATATATACAGACACACAGGGAGAGAGAAAGAGAGGGAGATGAGAAAAAGTGTATATTCCAAATTTCCCGATATTGTTCACCTTATAGATTTCAATTCTTGACAGCACCCGCACCGTAGCGCAGAAATTATCATATAATTGTTATGTCAGTTTTTTTGTTTTTTTTAATATTTTTCGCCTGGACTCATCAGAAGAATAAGAACCCAGTAACTTTAAACGGAAAAGAAAAAAATGAATATGGGTATAATTATTATATATATATATATATATATATATATGTGTGTGTGTGTGTGTGTGTGTGTGTGTGTGTGTGTGTGTGTGTGTGTGTGTGTGTGGCGTAAATATTCTAAACAAAAGTGCAGTTACTTTTCGGATTTTTTCGAATTTAATAATTATACCCATATTCATTTTTTCTTTTCCGTTTAAAGTTACTGGGTTCTTATTTTTCTGATGAGTCCAGGCGAAAAATATATTTTTTAAAAGCTGATATAATAATTATATCATATATATATATATATATATATATATATATATATATATATATATATATTTGTGTGTGAGTGTGTGCGTAAGATCTTATCTATCAATCTAGAAACGTTTTCTATCTATTGACTAAATTAGTGATGGGACGATTCAAATATTTGTAACGATATAAGTTCTGATTCCCAATCTGATGTAAAAAAAAAAAATAACCAAAGGTAGGTTCATCAATGAACGTTTAATCAATTATATACGTCAGTTATTTAGTATATGTATTGCGTTTGAACAGAATTCATAAAAAATGAGTATGTTCATTAGTGAGCCAAGTCAGATAACTATTAGTCCAACGTGACACAGTCTTTATAAGGTTTTTCAAATTACTTATTCTTAACATAATAAATCTGTACTGGCACATATTCACGCATGCGCTTTCATGAAACAGTTAGTAAATAGTTTTAAAAACCCCGATCGCTCGATCGTACCAATTTTACAATTTTTACCTCTTAGCATCCCTACTTTTCTGGATGAAAAGAAACCAAAAAGATAATGTCCCACATGTCTAAATAGCTATATATCGAATTTAAAGTCGGTAGATAAAAAAATTGCTTGAGTATATAGGTTAAGAAGTGTCCATACACACACATTCACACATTCACACTTTTATAGATATATGAACAGGCAGGCCGCCCGGCGTTACACGATCGTTAGATATGCATTAATATTATATTTTAATTAATGCAGATTTCTTATTCATTAAAAAAAAAAGACGAAATACTGTAGGTATAAAACGTAGCGTTATTTTTTTTTTTTAAATGCGGTGAAAAAAATAAAAATAATAAACTGAGACATGTGCATGGCAGTATTTTTTTTTCAAAACTGTTTATTTCTTGTAAAGGAAACATATACTTAAACTGAGATCGAAACCAAAACCTAAAAAAAGTGATTCAATTAGGATAATCAGTATACAAACTTAGTAGGATATTTAGAACGTGTTTTCAAGTCAATTTATCCTTTACATCTAGAAGCTGCCATGTTTTACGGCCGCGCATGTGCAGTTGTTTAACAATTAAAAACAGAGAAATATCCGGTAGCGTCCACCATATCATTTTTTTGTAAATTTTATTTTACCAATTAGCAAGATTTTTTTCGGATAAAATCGATTAAAATTTTTCTACACATCGAAATACTCTATATACAAAAGTTCAAGTTTGTAGATCAAATCTCGTTGAGTATATAGGTTGAGAAGTGTGCTCCCACATATTCTCACTTTTATAGATATCAGGATAGATGGATAAATAATAAACATTAAAAATAAAAGTAAGAAGCGATGCTTAGTCTACCTTGTAAAAATGACATTTCGTGGTTATTGTGTTGAAGATTGGCTTTGCACATATAATACGTATGCAAACCATATATATATATATATATATATATATATATATATATATATATATATATATATATATATATATATATAAAGTTTCATTTGTTCCAGAGCAGACACTCGTACACATGTTTCGAAAATATATTCGGAAACGTACCCGAAAAGAGATAGATAGAGATCGAGAGAGAGAGAGAGAGAGAGAGAGAGAGAGAGACGAAGAGAAATGGAGAATGAGAGAAAATTCGGTAATCGTCATCCATAACACACCATATATATTTGTGAAATTTTCTCTGTGTGTGTCTCTGTGTCTCCATATCAAATTACTATGACAATTTTCAGTCCACAGACTCGAGATTTGAGTATGGGATATTCAGATTTGGAAATATATTTTAAATCGGTTTTCGGGAAGAATCTTGGCTGTCAAAAGAGGTCAAAGTTCAAACATTTGACACTTGTAAACTCTACCGAACTCCTCCGCCAATATTGGGTCTAAACACTTGAAGTTTTAGATGTAGGATTCTTGGACATGGATCAAATATGTAACTTTATTGGAGCCAAAAAATAAATGTTAAGAGGTCCAAATTGGTATCAAAGTATAAGAAATTGACCTCTCAGCCAATCTTTGATCTAAACCTTTGAAATTTTACATAAAGTGTATTGAGACATAAGACAAGCTTTTTAATCCGAACTTTTTCTACCAAAGGGTCAAAGTTAAAAATATTTGTTCTTTGCAGTGTCTAACAAATTATTCAGCCAATTTCTGGTCTAAACATATAAATTTTACATGAAGAGTTTTCATACATGCACAGATTTTTCATCAGTTTTATGGGAAAAATTTGGCCGCTAAAAGGTGAAGTATATATATATATATATATATATATATATATATATATATTATTATTATTATTATTTTTAAAATATAATTATCCACTGAGACGTATTTCGTCGTCTACGACTCATCAGAGTGGCTGACTCTAGCGAGATTCGAAATCAGGACCCCATGTTAAGAAGCCTAAACCTCTACCACGTGACCACCTCGCTCGACTACTGAATGGATCACACACACACACTCACACATATATATATATATATATATATATATATATATATATATATATATATATATATATATATATATATATATATATATATATATACACACACACAAAAGTTATAAACAGTACATAGGGCCCGAGCAAAGTTGGCCTGAACTGCTAGTATAATATATATATATATATATGTGTGTGTGTGTGTGTGTGTGTGTGTGTGTGTGTGTGTGTGTGTGTGTACTATTTTATGGGAAAGAACACCCCATCAATAAAAAAGATCATCGCAAGGGAACGCAATAAAAAAGAAAATGCGGACTGCTTTTGCAAATACACGAAGGAGTGCCCATTAGAGGGAAGATGCAGGGTGAAATCGATCGTATATGAAGCGACAATCACGTATCAGGCTAGTGATACACCAGAAATATACATTTGCATGACACAAGGGACGTTTAAGCAGATATTTTTTTTCCTTTGGGGCAAGAATAAAGATAAAGACAGTATTAGCTTCCCGAGTATGGCATTTAAAGACAACAGAACACCATTCAGCTTTAAATGGAATATCATAGAGAGCACACTCACCAACGTTTAAACGGTGCCACGTTTGTTATCCGGAGAAATACCACATTATAAAGACTATACATAATTCCCCCCCCCAAAAAAAAACTGTTTAATCGTCCGCAGTGAAACCCTTTAGACAATCGCCCCTAATAATCTAGGAGAACTGAACAACAAACGAAGAGCCGACATAAAGAACAAAACTTATTAAAGAGTATCCCAAATGCAGTCAAATTAACAGGTAAAATAATTTAGCAAAAGTGAAAACAAACATGTAGGCAATTGTAATTAAAGAGTTAGGAAGTTTTACGGCAATATAAAAGAATACTATATACTCATATATATATATATATATATATATATATATATACATATATATATATATATATAAACTCAAATATATATATATGTGTGTGTGTGTGTGTGTGTGTGTGTGTGAGTGTGTGTGTGTGTGAGTGTGTGTGTGATACCAAACTCCTATCCTTACATCATCAACGCTCTGATCCCCATCTGGCATCAATTGTGATGAATGTCTCTCGTCTGGGTGAGGCACCGTGTTTTGACAAGCTTCTGGGTTTGACCTTTACTCCTGATCTGAAATGGAACACGTACATAAGTCTGTTGCCAAGGTCGCTGGAACGATGGTGGGATCCTTCTACCGCGCCAGAAGATATCTCACTACTGATGCAATTCTCTATCGATATAAAAGCCAAGTACACCCAAGGATGGAATACTGTTGCCATATCTTGGCAGGAGCTGCTAAAAGCAGCCTATCCTGCCTTGACAGAGTACAAAATAGACTTCGTGGCTTAGTGGGGGATGCCATTTTCTCTACCCTGCGACCTCTCTCCCACAGAAGAGACGTTGCGAGCCTATCCTTGTTTTATCGTTATTTCCATGGCAGTTGCTTGTCTGAACTCCAATCTCTGGTCCCCCCTCGCCAATCTTTCACGAAAAACACCCGTCTAGCTGAATCCACTATGAAAAATTTCCCCCACTCTATATATGTGCCTAAATCATCACGCGGATTCCATGAACAAAGCTTCTGTCTTAGAACTGCACGCCTGTGGAACACTGTTCTGTCTGCCTGCTTCCCACCGGACTACAACTTGGATGTATTCAAGTCCAACGTTAACAAATTCCTAATGAACCGCCCCCTTAAGTAAACACTTCATCAAATCTCCACACTAACGTAATGTACTTGTAATAACCCTTATCCCTGAGTGGCTTCCGGGCCTTGATAAGTGGTGATCACTGTGTAAAAAAAATGGAGGTTATATATATATATATAAAAGAATACCATAAACTCAAATACACACACACACACGTATATATATATATATATATATATATATATATATATATATATATATATATACATATATATAGTTGAATTCATGGTATTCTTTTATATATATATATATATATATATATATATTATAAATAAAATAAGACCTAGACATTACAGGTCAGTAAATGAAATAAAACTAATTCATATAAGATCTTTTAGAACCTGATACTATTTAAATATACCCAGATACATAGTAACCAAAAATAAAATAAAATTAGAGCATGTGGATTACTGATTTAATTAATCAAAATTAAAAGCGTGTAAAAATATTTAAAAAATATATTTAAATAAATATAAAATGAAACAATAATAAAATATAAAAGCAAATATTCATGAGTTACTCCCGTTTAATTAAAATAAAAGAAAGGTAAAAAAATTTAAGAATTAATAAAAGAGTTCAATCACCTATTTTGGACCGGTCAGGAATAGCAGATTAAGACTGGAAGCCATATCAATTAGGAACAGAATAGGGCAAAATAAATTTAAGTATATATTTACTTAAAAATATATTAATAACAAATTGAAAAATTGATATTAAAATTAAATAAAATGTATAGAAATAGAGACAGAGAAGCTATAGTTAAATAAAAATGTACATCATTATAAATAATAAGTGCGGTTCTAATTTTCCTCAAACAGAAAATATATGATTGACGAGAGCATAACATTATTTACTATTAACTAGCACCACTTATGTTAGGCTTGAAACCGACGGTACCAATGTTTTTCTGACATTCTGTAGAGTTTTAATATATATATATATATATATATATATATATATATATATATATATATATATTCACAAATTCCACAAACTCCACTCACACTAAGATCGAGAGAAATATTATTTAATTCGCATTTTTATTTATATTTAATTAGATTTTTAATTATTCTGTTACAGGATAGCATATATCCCCTCGACGATAGAAGAATCAGTTTTAATTATAATTAGAAAGTATTTGCCCTTTTAAAAACATTATGGCGCCATTTGGATATATATATATATATATATATATATATATATATATATATATATATATACATTTCCCGCATGTAAAAAATAGTTTCGTTCAATGTTTCATGTCCAATTATGAAAATTCAAATCAAATGCAATGATACCACAAATTATGTCTAGAATCCGCAATACTATTTTGATCAAAATCCATTACGTGTTATTAAATTCATAGGATGTCCAATATTCGAGGAATTATGCCTAATTGATGTTTAATTACTACGGATAAAACTCAATGCAAATCTAATATATTTTTATTTTCACACACGAATTTGTATTTCGCATTTGAAAACTCCTTTAAAATATTCCAAAGAAACTGAAAATTAACCGAGAAATTGTTAAACTTTCCTTAAAATTGGACATGTCACCTTTTTGTAAAGGGTGGACGATTCCTTCGTTTTTTTAATTGTTTTTTTTAATTTTTCGGATAATCTTACTAACACAAAATATAGCCAACATTTTTCGCTTCGAAGGTGTTTCAAATGTTTATAATCCCGATTGAATTAGTTTATTGGGAAGTCCTGCGAACACAAATATAAAAAAAAACAAGCATATACCTACAGTCATTATCCTATTTCATGACACGATTCAATAAAAACCTCATTTTTTCGTAAAAATCCTTCAGAAATCGGTTAAATAAAAGGAAATCACAAAGTAGAATATATATTTTGAACTTCTCTTTCCAAGTCAACAATCCAAATGAATAGTAAAGAAATTGAAATTCTCTTTTGAAATGTATTCGCACCGTATATCTAATGATCGATTGTATGTCCTGTAGTCTTAATGACTTGCTGTAGTCGTTTATTATAGTTTTTCACTAACTTGTAGCATTCTTTCAGCAGTAAATTAAGCCCATTCCTCCTGGCAATAATCTCCTTACTAAGCGACTTCTTAGGATTCCTCTCTATTACCCTCAATTTTTTAAATCATCCACAAATTTTCACTGAGATTGACGTCCGGGCTCTGGGATAGCCACTCCAAAACATTGATATTGGTGTCCTCAGGCCATATTTTATTCAGATTAACCGAATGCTTTAGGTCATTATCTGACATGAAGCATTAAGGTCGACTAAATGACAGCTCTCTAGCAGAGTCCTTCAGGTTTTCATTCAGCATTTTAACATAATCTTTCTTTTTCATGATGTCTGTGACCTTAACAAGTCATTCTGGTCCAGTGGCAGCAAAGAATCCACAAAACATGAAACCGCCTCCGCCGTGCTTTACAGTTGGTATAGAGTTTTTAGGCAATAAGTCTTCGCCAGATTTTCTGTAAACATAATAAACATTACTATGGCCGATCAACTCAAATTTAATTTCCTCGAACTGTATAACATGTTTCCAAAAGGCAGCATCTTTATCAATATGACGCTTTGCGAACTCTAGCCTTGCTTTCAGATGCACAGGTTTCAATAAGGGAGTCTTTCTCGGAGACATGCTAGCTCTCTTCAAAACTCTACCAACTTGTGTGTCGTGACACGTTCCCTCCAGATCTTCTCTGTTCCTTTACAATCTCCCCAGCAGTGATCCTTGGGTTTTGGTTGACACGGCGAACTATTTTTCACTCTGCTCTCGCGGACAGTAACCTTTTTCCCCGAGCTTCCAAATTCATAACGTGGCCTTGTCATTTGAACTTCTTTACGATTGAATGAACGGTGGAGTTGGGAAGGTTTAGCTCCTTTGAAAACTTAACATAGCCCTCCTCTTTGGAATGACACGCTGTCACACGCTTCATGAGGTCTTCGCTATGTTCCTTAGTCTTAACCATGATGAAAGTTCCATGATTTAAAACAAACGCTGTCTAAAATTTATATGATTTTTTAAAAATTACATTAAACAAGCATGATAAGGCTAAAAAAGGTAACGAAATCATTAAATTGGTTGTAATTACACTGGTAATAGATGAAAATAATAAGCCGTGCCAATAATTTTGAAGGCGGTAATTTAGCAATTTCGTTTGTAATTTCTTTAGCATTCAATTGTTTTTTGAAATCCAATTGTTGCATCGAAAAGAGCAGTTTAAAATACATATGATACTACAAAATAACCTTCGATTCTGACCATTTTTATGAGATTTTATTAAGCAACTATGATTTTTATTAGACCGTGTCAATAAATATGATCATGACTGTAGTATCACCTCTTCGAACCGGATTAAATGTTGAGTTGAGATCATATTCATTCCGATTGAAACTGATCTGTAGAGTATTCAAATACATTCAACGTTTTAATATCATGCTATTAAGTTCTATTGCCCTATAAAGATCAAAGAGCACAGAACGAAAGTATATTGTTCAATCTTCCCAATTTCGATTCGCAAACATTCTTTACGTGGAACCTTAGTAATGCTGGCTTGATGATGAGTGAATCCCTAAACAACTCGCCAGATGGCGCTGCATTATGTCATGAAGCGTGTTTTGTGTAAGGATAGAGTGGCGGAGCTAAACACTAACCAGGCTTCATAGCACATATAGCGCATTGTATAGTATAAAATGGTAAATTATTAATTACTTACCAAAGGTGATCTAACGAAAAATGCTGGGCCAACTTTAGTATTTTAATAATGAAATCACGCACACACAGTCATGTATATGTACATTGCATTTATACACATGGGATATATAAGATAAAATACATTATGTATCGATTTTATCACATAAAGTTAAGTCTTATTATGTTGCATATTATGTCATTAAAATCTGATTGTATATATAAAGCTTTCTAGGGACCTCGATATAAATATATATATATATAGAGAGAGAGAGAGAGAGAGAGAGAGACAGAGAGAAATACAGTAAGAGAGAGGCATAAAAAGATACATAGATATTTCATATATATATATATATATATATTAAGTAATGTGATTGATGATTTAAAATTTAAAAATCAAATTATAATTAAATTAAAAATCCGTTTCATAAGAAGGAACAACAACAAAATCAATTATCTGTACGATCGTTTCGGAAAACAATGCTTTTTATTGTGGTATACATCAAGTTATGTACAATAATTATATATAGTTTTTTGATAAGCAAGGTCTCCTCATCAGCAAATTTTGAAGGGTTTTTATTGAATTTAAAAGACACCATAAATAAACCTAGCATTAAAAGTAAGGCAGATGAATCTGAAAAAATTGAAATAAAAGGTATGGATTTAAAATTTATAAGAAAATTAATATGGGTTAGAGATAGAAATAAGTAGAGAAAAATATATATTTTTGAATTTACATAATAAATTTGCTTTAAAAATATATAGAGATATTTACCTTTTAATTTTTCGTTTTTTGAAATCAGGAACTGTGGTTAAAATAGTCATTTAGATGTTTGCTATAGCTTTTTATCTTATTGAATGATGAATTTTAAAAGGGGCGGGGGACGCTCGTGCAATAAATGGTTTCCGTTAGCGTATTTTTGATTTAAAGACGCTACGGTTTATATATAGAGAACATTACTATTACATATTTTAAGAGGAGATAATTGTCATGTTTTCTTTACTTTATTTATTTGAAGGGTGTAAGGGAGATAATTAGTCTAATTTAATTTATTAAAAAAAATTGTAATCTATTTTTACTAATAAGTAATTTTTAATGATTTAAGGTGTTTTATATTTATTAAATTTAAACTAACGTTTATGACTACATGTCATAAGCTCCTGTCTTGAATTTAATAGTTTGGTTGTATTTTTTATATCTTCATATTTTTAAATTTTTAGGGTCTCTTTTGTATATTTGGCAACTAAAAAACAGCAATATTTCTTTCAACTTAAAATGGCAAATAATTGAGACTTGCAAATCATATAAACCAGGAGATACATTTTGTGCACTATGTGCAGTCAACCATATAAGAGCCTATTCGTGACTAGACACACACAGAGACGTTCAGCTTTATATATATATATATATATATATATATATATATATATATATATATACATATATATATATATATATATGTATATATCTATTAGAATATTTAGGCAGCATTTTTCTTTTATGCACGTTTCATTAAATAGCACAGATAACTCTTTCTTGTTTTTCTTGTAATCCTCCTTTTCTCTTTGCCGGTATATTTTCCGAACGTTTTTTTCCGAGTGAAAAATGAAATCTCCCAGAATCGCGAACGTTTTCGACCTGCATTGGTCATCCTCAGGCGAGTAGTAAAAAATAAAAAATGAAATTAAAAAATGGAAGTAGCGAAATGAAATGAAAGGACGATTAAAAGATGATTAAAAGGCGATTAAAATCGCTATTGGGGCCGAAGAAGGACACTTCTGTGGTCCCCTTCTACGGCCCCAATGACAACATTTATACCCAGGTCGACGGTGTTTCAATGGGTTCTGCTCTAGGCCCGTTGTTTTACGAATTCTACATGACCAACCTAGAAACCAAAGTTTTCAATATAATAGCAAAACCATCTATCCACGTCAGGTACGTAGATGATATACTCTTATTAACGGAAAACCTAGATGAATTAATAAACATTAAAACCGCTCTTAAAAATAATTCTATACTTAATTCCACACACGACACAAATATAAACAATAATATCCCTTCCTCGATATAGAAATAAAAGTCGACAGCGATAAATTTACTACTCACCCATACAAAAAAAAATCTACCAGTAAGGAATCATGTCTTCTTAATTACAAAAGCGAATACCCTGACAGATACAAAATAGCTGAAACGTGTCTATATATATATATAATAATAATAACATATATATATGTTGTTATTATTATTATTATTATTATTATTATTATTATTATTATTATTATTTTCACAACATCAAGAAAACAAAGTTTGGATTGATAGCAACAGGTTGTGTATTTCATTGTTCTTTACAAATGTTTGGAGACCATTCGGACAATTTCAAACCTAGATCGTTTGAAAATATGCAAAAAAAAACGCCTTTCCCCAGACGTTGGGAAACACACTTTTTTAATGAACAATATCGAATCCACTTCCATTGGGGGAAACTTTCCACCACTTTCATTGGAGGAAAACTTAGTGGAGTTTAATAGAATATTTATCAATAGAATACTTATAAATAGGATGTTTCTAATTGGAAAAGTATTTAAGAACTTAAATCCTGAATTGAAATGAATGACATAAAAAATAATTAGAGCCAACACTAAGCTCAGAAAATTAGGCCTTGTAGAACACTTAGGTTAAAATTTTGAAAATGAATTAGAATCCCAGTAGAGATACATAACACATTTATAATTTGAATATATTAGCCTAAAATTAATCGGAGAGGATTAACTAATAAATAAATCATAACACCATAATAGGATTTGATCAGCTTAGAATATGGCAAGTGTTAAAATTTTAACGAATAGAGTGACCTCCCTTAGAACGTAAAACTTAGCTAATAACCGTAAATCAAAATAGATTGGAACGAAAGAAAATAACAAGATTTAAAAAATAATCCAAAATTAGAACATGCCAACTGAATAAAAAGTAACACTTACCCTAACAAAGAATCAAAACAATATGTCAGGAGCGTCAAATACCAGGTCCGGAATTGGGAAAAATAAATAAAACAAATAAATAAATAAATTTAAATTAATAATTCAGAAAAAAAAATGCAATAACCTAAAACAAGTGAACATAAGCAATTGGTTGCTAGGATAAATGAATAATCGATTGAAACATTTAAAAATAGAGATGCGAAAATAGGTAGATATAAAAACTCCTTCACAAACAGAAAACGGAAAAACCTCTGAAAGTAGAAATGTATGTACATCTTTATCAGATAGTTTTCCTAAAAACGGAAATAGATTGCATATTGTTGATTAAAAAGTGTTCTTTTCTCAACGTCTGAAGAGAGGTCTTTTTTGTGAATATTTTCAAACGATATAAGGTTTGGATTTTCCGAATTGGCGTGAAACATTTTTAACGATCAAGGAAACTACACTACTTGTTGCTGTCAATCCAACTTTTTTTTCTTGATTTTGTGAAGATAATACATGACTCCTCAATTACTAAAACTGGTAATTTTGAAGCTTACAAATTAAGTCACCTTATGTTGACTTACAATTTATCGTATAGGAACGATTACCGAATTCGCAATTACATAAACATAATTAAATTCGGAATATTATAAATATGTAGTGTATGTGGATGACTATAATGATCCCCATCGTAGGTTGAGCATATTGTGAAGTTATATAGAAATTACCATTAGCGTATAAGCGATGCTCTTTGTGTAAACAAATTGAGCTTAGGTATTTGGACAATGTCAAAACAGTGTTAATTGACTGCTCGTATAGCAGCAGCCGTATAACACAAAAGTGAGGAACTTCAACTATCGTTTGGACGATCGGGTTTCGATCCTGCCTTAGGGTAGTTGCTTGTCTAGCCGCTCTGATGAGCTGCAAAACAGCCAAACAATTCTGTATGTGGATTACTATATATGTGGATTATTATATATATATATATATATATATATATATATATATATATATATATATAAGAGCAAACAGTTAATTAAACATGTTAAAACACTTTGAAAAAGAGTTAAAAACATATTTACTCTGAAAAGGAAACACTTGATAAGTGGATACTCCTTAATCCGCGGAGTTTCGAAGAAATATTATCCTTCTCCTCAGAGGGTAGGAATTAGCAAAATGTGAGATCGGATTTTGCATACAAAAGTATTTGATGAAACTGCAAGTAAGTCAAAGATCTTCCTTGATAACAAAAAGTGAAGCAGAGGGAATATGGTGAAGAAAAAGGTGATTACACCAGAATGGATAGTTTGGTGGAAGGTAAATAATCAAATGACGGTAAAATAAAAAAAATATAACTCCAAGAAAGTTAATTGAACTTCCATTTGCACAAGTAAAATCCAAGGAAATCACGTAATTGGAAGATTGTCCAAAATAATGCAAAAGGCCGAAATCCATGGAATAATTTACAAATATGTACAAGGAAAAGGGGAAAATTCCAATGATATTAAAAGAAAAATAGGATATGCTTTTCACATGGCTGCCGAGACATAATGTAAATAAGAAAGATCAGGGAAGAAGAAGAGAATAAAAATTAAATGGGGATAGAATTAAATATAAAATAGAAAAGCAAATGTTAAAATTACCCAAAATGACACCATTAATTTTTTTCTTTTTTTCTCTTCTTGAAAAATAAAAATATATTTTTGTAAACCGACCGCTCGTGTAAACTTACTGACAGCATTATTTACGTCCTAAATTATGAAAAAATAAACGAATCTCTTAGTAAAAAACAGCGCCGGTTTTCGGTGGTGCTGAAAACGAATATCACAGTTAAATTTGTTTTGTGATATGCAGAAATTTTTAGATGGTTAGAAAGTGGGTACCCATTTTACGTGAAATGTATATAGGAAAGTCGTCCCCCATTTTTGAAAAAGTAATTTTTCATATTATTTTACCAATTCTTGCTTTATACACTTGAAATTTTAGATATAGGGTACTTGGACATCTGTCTAACTTAAGAACTTGATTTGAGCCCAAAACAATAAATGTTAAGAGGCCATAATTGGGATCATTTTTTTTTAAATCGACCCCTGCAGTCTCTACAAAATTACTCAGCCAATTTCTGGTCTAAACGTTTGAAATTCTACATAAAGTGTATTCAGACATAGGGCAAATATTTTAGTCGTTCTTTTGCTGGAAATTATGTTTCAAAGGGGTCAAAATTCAAAAGATTTTACTCTTGAAAAATATTAAGCCAACTTTGGGCCTAAATTTTTGAAATTTGACATAAAGGGTATGCAGACATGCAGCGAGCTTTGAAATCAGTTTTGGAGCCAAACTTCGGTTGGCAATAATTTAGAGTTTATAGAGTTGACCTATGCAGACTCTACCTAACTCCCCCGCCAATTTTTTTGTATAAACACATGAAAGTTCAGATGTACGTTACTTGTCATGGGTCAAATATGTTAATTTAATTTGAGCCAAAAACAATGAATGTAAAGGGGTCGAAATTGGGCTCAAAGTTCAAAGCAAAAATTGATATCTTCTGTATCTACTTACATTTCTCTATGGTAGTAAAAGAAGCGTATTATATAGAAACGCATTACGGTACATATGCAGACTTTTTATATATATACATATGCACATAAAGTTATGAACAGTATATTGGGCCCGATCAACGCCGGGTTGAACTGCTAGTATACCTATGAAAGTGAACGTGTCCGTTTATCTGTGTGTGTATCTGTGTGTCTGTGTACATTCTCTTACGCAATAACTCTGTCAATGTTAAGTCTACATACGCGAAATTTTACATACAGGGTACTGAGATTTGGGAAAATCTTTGTAATCCATTTTCGGCTAGAAAATTGGCTGTTAAGGGCTCAAAGTGCAGCCATCTGCCCTTGAGAACTCTACCAAACTCCTTCGCCAATTTTTGGTATAAACAATTTTAACTTTAAACATAGGTCTCTTGGGCATGGATCTTACTTAATAACTTGATTTCAGCCCCAAACAATAAATGCCAAGGGGTCATAACAGGGGTCAAATTAAAAAAAAACAAAAGAGCTCTGCAGTCTCTACCAAATTACTCAGAACATTTCAGGTCTAAAGATTTGAAATTTTACATAAAGAGTATTTAGACATCGGGCAAACGTTTTAGTCGGTTTTTGCAAAAAAAGTTGGCTGCGAAGGGGTCAAAGTTCAAAAGATCTCTAGCAAACTATTAAGCCAATTTTGCGTCTGAACATTTGAAATTTTGCAGAAAGGGTATTCAGACACGCAGGAAGCCTTTTAATTAGCTTTTGCGCATAAATTTGTCTGGCAAGAGCTCAAGGTTTGCAGAGTTTTCCTTTGCAGACTCTACCAAACTCCTCCGCCAATTTTGGGTTTAAACACTTGAAATTTTAGATGTATGTTACTTGGGCATAGGTCAAAGATTTGTAATTTAATTTGAGCCCAAAACAATAAATGTTAAATATTGTGGTAAAATGTGTTTTTTTTAAATTGACGTCTGTGGTCTCTCTCAACGTTTCTCTATGGTTGTTAAGGAAACATATTATATAGAAAGGCATTACGATACATAATAACACTATTACATATATAAATATGCTCATAAATTTAAGAACAGTACATAGGGCCCGAGCAAAGCGAGGCGGAACTGCTAGTATATATATATAAAAGTGAAAGTGTGTGTGTGTGTGTGTGTGTGTGTATCTGTGTACATTTCCCTACACAATATCTCTGTCAATTATCAGTCTACAGACTTGACATTTGATATACAGTGTATGGGGATTTTGAAAAATCTTTGTCGTCCATTGTCGGCCAGAAATTTGGCTGAAATGGGGTCAAAGTGCAACGATTAGACCTTTGAGAACTCTACCAAACTCCTTCGTCAATTTTGGGTATAAACAATTGAAGGCGTAGATATAAGACTCTTGGGCATGCACCCAAACTTAACGTGATTTGTGCTAAAAAAATAAATCTTAAGGGGTTATAATAGGGGTCAAAGTTAAAAAAAAAATTCACCTATTCAGTCTCGACCAAATTAGTAGATTTATAATATATATATATATATATATATATATATATATATATATATATATATATATATATATATATATATATACGCTTGCTGGGATCCCGGGATTCTACGGGGTTCAATGAGAATCACTAAATCTTCAACCCTTTCATAATTTTTTTTATTCTTATTGAATTCACTTAAATCGCTAGTTTTTAGGCAAATGTTTTTATTTCATGCTTTAATTAACCCCACCCAACCCGCAGTGTACCGGAGGATGTTACACATGCTTCCATACAACGACTTAGTACACAATACAATATAGTCTACATTTCACTGTAGAGAATAGAGTTGATTTTATAAAATTATCTCTAAATAATCGTTTAATTTCAAGTTTAAATGAAAGAGTCAAGTGCAATGGTTCACTTGTGCTCATAACCGAAATATTAGTTTTTAACCCACCTCTTTCTTATTAAAAAAAACAATTGTGGAATTTATGAAATTATATTTTGTTAAGCAACACTATTGTAGTCAGCTGGAAAGCAGACCAACGGACCAGAGTTCATAGGTGTGCATTTCTAAGAATAGAAGCCCTCTTCATTGAATCCAAGTTTAGTTGTAGGCATAGACAAGAAGTAGGGGTAAATGTCGACAGGCCGTTATGCTAGTCGATTCTTTGTTATGATAAAGTGCAGAGAACTAAGCGATGTGGTATCCGTTAGATGAATGCAACAATGAGCACAAATTGAACCACATTCAACCTTCATTATAGCCGTTTGCATTTAACACACTAAACGTCTAAAAATTTATCATCTCTTACCCATTGATTTATACTTTCGTTAGCAGGTGCAGTTAAACTTTAAGTTAGGTTAAAACCTGTGCAATTTATCTATACTCCTATAACGTTGTTTTTTTCTTTGTATTCATATTCATTCCAATACACTTTTTTTTATTTATTTAAAAAGAAAATACAACTTTGTTATATATTGGTCGTGGAACTGCATTCATCTGCAAACAATCTAGCTAATTTGCATATTCTTTTAAACATTCATTTTTATTAATTCCCTATTAGCCTTTTTTTACTTTTCTCATGGGATTATCATCTTTAGTGAACTATTACGTTCAATTATATTCATGTAGATATTCTACATGATTTATACTTGCGTAAGATCTGTGTAAACCGATTATAGTAAACATAAACCTCTTTCTGTATATTTTATGTATGGCTATATATATTTGTTTAAACTTTTGTCTACCAAACTCCTCGGTCAGTTTTTGATATGCAGACATGAAAATGAATATATAGGATATTTGAACCTCAGACGACACTTTTTTTTCGGTTTAAGCCTGGGAAAATCGTTTCAAAACATGAAAATTAAAAGAATGACCTGGAATTTTCAACGAGAAGGTCGAACGAAAACAATATAAATATGCATGCGTAAAGTAATAGCTATTGATTCATGTTCATTCATTGTAATCCTTTCTGAAAACACGGTCAGGCATTAACGTCAAAGAAAAAAGTAAGTCGTAAACTAAGCGGTTTGTGGCGCACGAGTCATTTTGTTTTAACTTTTTAAATCATTACTATATATTGGTTCCAATATAATATAATAGTAAATACGAAATTATCACTAATCAAAATAACATGCTGTAGCATATTTTACGATAAGGCAATGTCAGGCGGTCTGCTTGTTAATCATGTTCTAACGTATAAGCTTCCATGTATTTCATCGAGAAGTAACGTTAGTTATTTACTAGATTAAATGGAAAACCTGCAAATTACTTTAAATTATTTCCGTAAGAAGTTGTCTGAAAAAAAAAATGGTCTGTATAAATATAAAAATACTTCTGAAAAAATGGTCCTTTCAGAATCACAAGGTCTCATTAATTGGCTTTACATCTTTAGGTCTAGACATTGCACTCAGGATGACCATATTATAAAAGAAAGCATGGAATACCTGCTGAAAATATTCTTATGTAGTTTTTGTACCGCGCTATTTTTTAAGAGTTTTTTCATGTTAAATTAAAGTTTCACCATATTTTTTTAAAATTAAATTCTAAGACAGAAGCACAGAAAATTTACAAAATGCCTATTCCCTCCCCGAGTAAAGGGTCGTGGATATGACCTTAAGCTATATCCGATGGTGAGGCCCCAGCTTGCGGGCTTTAGGGAGTGTGGAGTCACCCCTTAACTGCTATTGTTCCCAGGTCCACTCTGACCGAGTGTGGTTAGGGTCCCAACTATGGCTTAAATAGAAACTGACTAAAAAAATATATATACATATTCTATTAAAAACCTTTTCTTCACAATCACAGGATTCGGCATTAAATGACATAAAAAGGGTTGATATGCCGTAAAATAAAAACAACCAACCAACCAACCCAAGTTAAGAATGACTTTTAATATAATAACGTTATTATTTCAGCACGTTACCATAAATGCATAAGTATTTAACCTTGTTTATATTTTGGGTTGGATTCTTATGCTTCCCAATTTTTAAAATATAAAAATCCTGTTACTGTGCCCGAGGAACACGTATCTCGCTGAAACCAATTTGCTTTTAACTTTTAAATAAATAAATATTTATTAAAAGAGAGTTTTTGTTTTACGTATTTGATTCTAAACTTATGAATTCAAATTTATATTAATATAATGCTTATCACGGCGAAAAAATTTAAAAAAAAACAACAACATTTCACGCTATCAACGCGCGATCTTCCTGATTTGAAATTTGTAAAATAATCACACGGACATTGCATTCCTAATGGCACATATTAAAACTGAAGTAACAAAAAATAAAAAAACACACCCTTTCCATGTCCCTTGAATACGTATATCATGTAATATATATATACACTCGTGAGCAAAAAAACATCGGCCAAACAAATTTGATACATTTTATCGTACTAATTCGAATACTGTTTTCCAAAGATCGAAAATAAAAGAAATTATCGTATTTTTAGTAAAATTCGCAGTTATTTATCGATTTATTTGGTTTTTATGTATCGATTCAGCAATGTATTATTAATTGTCTTAGCAATATTGGGCTCACTAAAATAAATTGTTAATTTATTTTTCAAAGATTTAAATCTCGTGTTTTTGGTAAAAATAGTGAATATATATATATATATATATATATATGTATATATATGTATATATATATATATATATATATATATATATATATATATACATAAGGGAATAATAAACCTAATACAGGCTGGAACGATAAAATCGTATCACTAAAAATACATGATTCCATTTCCATTTGATGAAAATCGGGTTTATCTGTGCTGCAGACTACTTGTTGGTCAGATTGTCCAAATCCTAAGAGCGATAGAAACCTTCTACCATGACATGTTACCTGAGGTGTTTTTTTTGTTTTTTTTAAATAAAAGTTTAAAACAAATGTGTAGTGTTGGCTTTTTAGGGGGACATTTTTATTGTTTAACTCTGTAGTTATAGAGACATAATGGACAGATGCACCGAGATCCATAGCAATATTATAACTGATAGTGTCGGTTAAAGTATTAAAAAAGCCAGAGATATTAAAAATGTGTAGATTTGATAGAAAGACTGACAGATAGATAGAGTGATATATTGTGCTAGAGATATAACAGTAGCCCAGAGATATAGATAGAAAGTGCATGCGTAAGAGAGGAAGATGCAGCAAATAGTGAGTCAGAGAGAATCAATTCGTGGTAATAAATAAAATATGTAGTCTGATTATTATTCAGAGATATAATATAGATCAATAATGTTGACGGGAGAAAACACGACATTGAAATATTTTTGGGGAATATGTTTAACAAAAAAGAAAGTCCATCCTGAAGCACACAGTTTTACATATGAACTCTGGTGCCCGCAAGACGCTAAAAATAGCACGACCCGTTCTGGCAATCAGTTTGTAAGATCTCCCTAATTTTGAATCGCTTCAAGACCAACACGAAAACCGGCATCTCTTCCAAAATGGCTGGAAGGAGAATCGTGTATCTCAGTTGGTGATTGCGATTCAATTATTAACATTTTATAAATCAAGTAATTTTTCTTCGATTCCAAGATGGACAGAATATATCAGTCTTTTTTTTTACTATAACGAGATGTATTAAAGATATATCGAAGCGGGACTTGTAATTCCCCATGTTTAAAGGCGAGTTAGACGCGCCCAAATAAATAGGCAAAATATCGGATATTGTTTTTAATGTTATGTGGGCAATTGTAGTTCCTAGACGATAGGCGATGATATATATTTATATGCTTCACGGTCAACAGAGATGATTTAAAGATAAAAACATATCCTCGTTTGTTATGTAGTGTTAAATAAACAATCTCAAGAGTTTTAAATTTCTAAAGAAATTGAATCACAAAGAAATGCGTTGTGCTTTTCAATATTGTTTGTGTTGTAACTCGACAAAAAGCTTGACGTAATCATTCACTATACATTTATTGTATTAATTCAAAGATGGAATACTGCTGCCACACACCACTCTTCATGCGGGGACACATTTTTAAAGAAATCGACTCCACTATCCAGTGGGAAATGAACTCTTCTCATGATGGAAGGTGATTTTCACTTAAGAGAGTTCGTTAGTCTTTTTTTTTTCAAATATTTCTATTGATAGCCTTTCGATTATAATAAAAAAGTGACGTTTAACATATGGACTTAACGAACTATTTGCTTCCCTGGGAGGCAATTCTCACTAAACAGAGTTCGTTTTTTTTTCTTTTTCTTTTTTTTTTTTAATTATATCGATATTCTTACGGTTGTTCCCTATAAAGTGGGAGATGAATTATGCTCTTGATACATAGCATATTCACAGAGAAGGCTTTGTTAGTCTTATTAATTTTATTTTTTGCGGACTATTATCCTCATCTTTATATCAGTTGTTTCACGACGTTTCGGCCAACTATTCCTCTGACCTTCGTCAGATGGATATTACGACAGATAGGAACACTGAATCTCCTGACTGCGTTCACTGCAATTACTGTCTTCCGTAGTTGTTGTCATCTCACAAAGTTTTTGGCCACTAAACCTCTGGCCGGCTTTTGGGTAGGATTGAACCCGCTATCTTCAGATAATTCTTACCTGGAACCGTAGAGATCCAACGTCTTTATCAACTGCGCCACGGGCCCCGAATCGTGGTCAAGGTTAATTTTTTTATCTTATAAATTAATGTCTGTTTATTATCTGATCTTCCATGGTCGGGTTCATACCGAATGGTATATATTATTTAATTGGAATTCATTGAGACGAGTATTATTTATTTATTTTATTTAAAGCGCGAGGAATAGTTGACCGAAACGTCGTGAAACAACTAAGAAAAAGATGAGAATAATAGTCCGCAATAAATGAAATTAATAAATAAAACTCATCTCAATAATGAATTCCAATTAAATGATATATGTGTTAGTTTTGTTCTATTATATCGATATGCTTATGTTAGTCTTTCAATTGAACCTCAAGCTATGCACCCAAACCCATTCTCATCAAGACTGAAAAACAATGCACATAATGCTGTTTTCTTTCTCTTTCTACAAATGGAAATTCCATGAACAAGTTTCCATCGAAGCCGACTAAAATTTCAGAATGACTATGAGAGAATATACATGTATATTTGTATAGTGCATCTTTATTTAATATATTGGACTCCATTGTCCTATAAATATGACACCAGATAATTTCATATTAAAACCTAAAAGCTAATTCATAATAGTTGCACAATAACTCTGAAAAAAAAAGGATAAAAATCGTCTTTAATCAAGTTCTCACCGAAACTTATTGTCCCATCCATCTATCTATCCATCCATCCATCCATCCATCCATTCATCGATTTGGGATACTGTAGGTGCATAGACCATCCGCAACTTTGTAGATGCTTTTGTAGCGAGAAGTTCTTTTTTCGAGATGAAAGTGCTGGCCCCCACGCCCAACCAGGCCAGAAGGTAAATACAGCGCCTAGCCTTACAAAACGATTACTCATCTGGTACTGGTAAGGCTCAACGTTGCTTAACATTGATGATCTGGCGAGAACCGGTGTGTCAAGGTGATTGTACTCTACTGAAAGTTATTGTAAGCCTCTTTAATTTCCTTTCTGTAATTTGCTAAAATTCTATTCATTCGATGATGTACGAAATTATGATAATGAGATTTACTATAGTCTGCCACTAAAGACAATGCAATATACAGCTATTGATGCGCACTGCTTTACTCCCGACACAATCTTTTCTTGAATTTATAGCGTCTTGAGTTCTAAAATATTGTATTATATATGTATAGTGTTCGTTAGATAAGGCAGCCAACATTTCGCTTTCTAAATATAATAATGTAATAAATAATATTGTTCTCTCAATTTGTGAATTTTTAACATATTTAGTCATTATTAAAATATTAACCGAATAGAAAACAAATATATAGCCTGAGACTTAATGTGTACCTTTGCATTTGCCGTGAAACACGCTTTCCTCATGCTATAGTATGTTTTATACTAATATATGGTATAAATGTTATCTAAATCAATCTATATATCTATAAAAGTGAACGTGCCCGTGTGTGTGTGTATCTGTGTACATTTCCATACGACATAACTCTGTCAATTTTTAGTCTACAGACTCGAAATGTGATATACATGGTACTGAGAGTTGGAAAAATCTTTGTAATCCGTTTTCGACTAAAAATTTCGCTATTAAGGGGTCAAAGTTCAACGATTTGACCTTTGAGAACTCTACCTTACTACTCCGACAATTTTGGGTCTAAACACTTGAAATTTTAGATTTAGGTTCCTTGGACATGGATCTAATTTAATAACTTAATTTGAGCCCAAGACAATAAATATTAAGGGGTCATAATAAGGGGCCAAAGTTTAAAAAAATGGACATTTTTTTTGTTTTTTGTTTGGCTCAGCATACATCTCCAAACACCCGGGCAACGCTGGGCACCGATGCTGGTATGTAAATATTAAACAAGTAAAATTTACTCATTATAGATGGAAAATAACGCAACGTTATTGTTGTAATATTTTTTTTATATAATGATGTGATATGATTATAGGAAATTAGAAGGCTATACTCATAGACACTGGCGATATAAAACTGACCAATTAAATGGACGCACGTTCTGCTAGCAACAAATCAGGAACCGCAATTGTTCTATAAAAATATAAGACCTTTTCCATTTTTTTAAATTCCGGCTCATAATTTTTCGTGTCCAGACGAGAAAGATATTTGCTGTTGTACAGATCAGCTCCCCATTATTTTATTTTTATTTTTTTTCATCTCCAGGACTGATACAAATTTTTCGTCTCCAGGACTTCGGCAGATAAGCTACCCTTCGGTACTCTTCTGAAATTAAATATGGATTTCAATTCCAAACTCCTTCGCCCTGATATGTTCTTTTCAATGAAATTATAAATAGAAATTAGACGAATACGTATACAGATTAGCTACTCATCGAAACTATTTTTCTTATACAAGACAAACAAATTTACTACCCATCACAAACTTTTCTGAAATTAAACAGGGCTTTCAATTAAAAAGTTTTATCAAACAAATGATGGAAGGCAGCATTTTTTTTAACCTACATTTCTGATATGCATATACATATCCGGAAAACATGTTTATCAAACTGTGGAAGACGCGTAGGGGACGATGTACAGTGAGAAATTATACTTTTTATTCCTTTTCAGATTAAGCAAACGGGAATGATTTATCATAGGCGCTACCATAATGTATGGTGGGGTTCCGTCCCCTATGCACTTGATTACAGCATATATTATACACACTCGTTTTTGTAAGACATAGGGAGGGTGACATTTTACATCCGAAACGTAATATCGATATTCAGCACATACCATATTAGAATTATGACTGCTATTCGATGTTTGTCATTTTTACAATTTATTCACCACAAAAGGAGACTAAAAGTAAAAAGAACTACTTCAAATATAGAAAGCATCTTCACTATGGAATAGTAAAGCGAGATGCTTGTTAAGATTACATTTAAATTTCACGTGTAGGTACAGTGAGGAATGCAGGACGCAGATAGGGATTACATGCATATGTAATTCGAGGTAAGACACAAATAGTGTAGAAAGTTTTCCGACATCTGGGCACTTCTACAGTGAAAGGGCGTGACTTTGTTGCTTTTCACATTATTCGGGCATATTAAGGTGAAGTAGTACAAGTACAACTTCCGTTAAAGTACTTGTAAAAAAAGCACAGGATACACTATAACAATGATGGGACAACGGCTGGAGATTGGTAGACTATAAGGAGCCTAGTATGTTAGAGGCTTACTTTTTACCTTGTTCAAAATAGAAGAGGCTAGTTGTTAGTATTATTTTTGTTTATCTTGAGACTGGTGTAGGAATAAATAAAATGAGTGTCCTTTCAAATGTAAAGCATGCTATTTTTAATACAAAAGATCTCGAAGAGTTACGAAAAAGGGAGTGGTGCTATAAAAACGATAACCCTTTTTTTTCATATTTTTTTTCTTTTTGTTACACTATCACTGCCATCCCGATGCTTTTTAGTTAGAGATGAGTGATGTCTGTGAATGGACGTTCGAAGTGCGTTTTATTATCAGATTGCCGTTCCAAAAGCATAGCGTCCATTTTTAACCCAAAAGTTACAGTGTTATGAGGGCAAGTGTTGTGTCTTTAAAACAAGCGATCTTTTCTGTTCCAAAATGTAATTTTCTGCCTTCACTTTTGACAAAAATGTAATAACAAATTCTGTCTCCTGACACTGTTTATGACACTGGTTGCTTTCTCAGTCTTACGCCATCCATAGCTTTAACAGCGAGACGAAACCTTCAGATCATAAATGCATAAGTTCAGCCATCATAACAATAAAAATTGCAATCCCTTCTGATTCATTCGAACAGACATTTAAAAACATAAGAGGCAGGTACTTTGTAACGCTCCTGTAAAATGTGCATGTGTGCTTGCACGGCTGGCATGTGTTTGAGCTATTAAATTCTACATTTTTATACCGTTACCGTCTCAACACGTTGCCTTTCATTCCGCAGACATATACGTGTATGGTTGGTTAGTTGGTTTGCTTTTGGAGTATGTAAGTTTATTATATTCTTTTTTGTTAACATGTTGCGGTATTATTATTTTGTATTCACTTTTAGTACATTGCTGTGTTTATTCTTACGGTAGCATTTCTCAAATTCTATTGCACGACGATTCTACGGATATCAATTCACAATAACATTTTTTTGCGAATCCAATTCACGTTGTGTCTCTATATCATACTAGCAGGGCTACCCGGCGTTGCTCGGGACCGTATAAACAATGAAAAAACAAAAGCAGATATTGAACATATGTTTGATTCTTAGGGGAGAGGAATCTTTCATCTCTATGTATTATTTGTTTTATCTACCCTAGGACTGATATTGTTCATGTTTTATCCCTAGCATAGGTAATTTACAGCATGTATATGAAATTGTTTTACCTTAGGGAGAAGAGAACAGGTAATATACAACATAATGTGTCTATATTACATCCCTGGCAACGCCTAGAAACCAGCTAGAACATGTATTTCAGTCAATCTTTATTATATCCTGGGCTATGCCGGGAAACCAGCTAATCTCTTTTTAGTGACTTGACCACCAAAATACCTCCCTAAGTGTGTCCTTTCTTTTGAACTTATTAGATATAGGTATCTAGAAATGTGTGTGAAATTTTGTTGAATGCATTGTTCACTATGATTTTCTTATTGTTCTACACAATATCAACTGTAGCGAAATAACACAGTAAACTTAGTGTAGTGTTAGAATAAAGAGCAAAGGAAAAAATTAGAATCATATTTTGTAATTGCAAATCTAAATTTGCTAGCATGTACCAGTATTTGCCAGGTTGTGGAAATTTGGAACTTATAACATATGTAGTGGCCTTTTCCTAGATACCTATTGCTAAAAATTATACTTTCATTTTGTTAGAAAAATCTCTCTTCAGATGCCCTGCATCATTCAAAATAAAAACAAATATTTTTATAATTGTTTCAGTATATTGCTACACAATGTGAAAGTTTTTAACGTTTGTAAAAAAAATCATGAATGTGCTTATATTGCAAAAAAGAAAATATCAGTGCACAGTATTGAAAGTGTTTGAGATTCAAAAGTCTGTAACATTTCTACTAACTTCATAAGATGTCATGTGAGAAACTGAATTGAATATCAAGACATTATCTGAAGCGTTTTTATTTTGGTGTAACATATGTGTTTACAGTGAACCTTAACTTTTAATAAACAGATTGGTATGCAATGACATAGGCTAAGAATCTTTAACAAAATATATATAAATTGGAAAAATGTGTGAACAAATGAAAAAAAAATGATCCGCTCCACTTGATGACATCAAGCACAGTAATATTTTAGTGAAGAAAATATGAAATTGATGTTCAGTGATTAGTTTGGATGAATGAGAAAATGTAATTGTTTGATGCATAAAAATAACTCAGTTGCTGTATTTGATATTAAGCAGCAAAATATAGTGATTTGAATATTTGGGAAAACATCAAACCAGATTATGTAAAAAGAAAAAAAAAAGATGAAATTAGAAAATATATATTTTATGTTTATGAGTTCTGCCAATCAAAATTTTGTGGCAGAAATTGGGTGATTACCATGCAATTTTATTTTGGTAAAATTCTTAAATTATTAGAATGTTTATTATAATTTCTAATTAGTGACTTGTTATAATCAAAATCCGCCCTAAAGAGTGTCCTTTCTTTTATTAGGTATCAGAGTAGGTATCAAGATTTCTACTTCTATACAAATGTGATATTTCAGATCTGTACATAAAAAATTTGTTGAATATATAGGTTGAGAATTGTTCTGTGTCGCTCTCTCTCACACACACACGCATTCTCACTTTTATAGATATAATAGATAGATTACTCTAGATATATTTCCATATGTCTGAATACCCTATATACAAATTTTCAAATCTGTAGATAAAAAAATTTGTTGAGTATATAGGTTGAAAATTGTTCTCTCTCTCTCACACACACATTCTCAATTTTAGAGATATAATAGATAGATTATGCTAGATATATTTCCATATGTCTGAATACCCTATATACAAATTTTCTAATCTGTAGATCAAATATTTGTTGAATATATAGGTTGAAAATTGTTCTTACTCTCTCTCTCTCTCTCTCTGGCTACCTCACACACACATTCTAACTTTTATAGATATAATAGATAGATTATGCTAGATATATTTCCATATGTGTGAATACCCTATATACAAATTTTCTAATTTGTAGATAAAAAATTTGTAGAGTGCATAGGTTGAGAATTGTTCTCTCTATCTCTCACACACACACATTCTAACTTTTAAAGATATAATAGATTATGCTAGATATATTTCGATATTTCTGAATACCCTATATATAAAAATTTGTTGAATGTATCGGTTGAGAACTGTTCTCTCTCTCTCTCTCTCTCTCTCTCTCTCTCTCGCTCACACACACACACATTCTCACTTTTATAGATATAATAGAAAGATTATCCTAGATATATTTCTATTTGTATGAATACTCTATATACACATTTTAAAATCTGTAGATAAAGAATTTGTTGAGTATATGGGTTGAGAATTGTTCTCTCTCTCTCTCTCTCTCTCTCTCACACACACACACACATTCTCACTTTTATAGATATAATAGATTATGCTAGATATATTTCCATATGTCTGAATACCCTATATACAAATTTTCAAATCTGTAGATAAAAAATTTGTTGAGTATATAGGTTGAGAATTGTTCTCTCTCTCTCTATCACACACATTCTCACTTTTATAGATATAATAGACAGATTATGCCAGATATATTGAAATATGTCTGAATGCCCAATATACAAATTTTGAAATCTGTAGATAAAAAATTTGTTGTATACATAGGTTGACAATTGTCCTCTCTCTCACACACACACACATTCTCACTTTTATACATATAATAGATAGATTATGCTAGATATATTTCTATATGTCTGAACACCCTATATACAAATGTTCAAATCTGTGGATAAAAAATTTGTTGAATGTATAGGTTGAGAATTTTTATCTCTCTCTTTTTCTCTCTCTCTCTCTCGCTATCTCACACACACGCATTCTCACTTTTATAGATAAAATAGATAGATTATGCTAGATATATTTCCATATGTCTGAATACCCTATATACAAAGTTTCAAATCTGTAGATAAAAAATTTGTTGAATATATAGGTTTAGAATTGTTCTCTCTCTCTCTCTCACACACACATTCTAACTTTTGTAGTTATAATAGATAGATTATGCTAGATATATTTCCATATGTCTGAATACCCTATATACAAATTTTCTAAACTGTAGGTAAAAAATTTGTTGAGTATGTAGGTTAAGAATTGTTCTCTCTCTCTCTCTCACACACACACACACACAAGTTCTCACTTTTATAGATATAATAGATAGATTATGCTAGATATATTTCTATATGTCTGCCTACCCTATATACAAATTTCCAAATCTGTGCCCAAAAATGTGTGGAATATATAGGTTGAGAATTGTTCTCTCTCTCTCTCTCTCTCTCTCTCTCTCACACATATTCTCACTTTTATAGGTTATATAGGTTGAGAATTTTTTGCTCTTTCCATCACTCACATTCACACTTTTATAGATATAATACATAGATTATGCCAGATATATTTACATATGTCTGAATACCCAATATACACATTTTCAAATCTGTAGATAAAAAATTAGTTGAATATATAGGTTGAGAATTGTTCTCTCTCTCTCTCTTTCTCTCTCTCTCACACACACATTCTCACTTTTATAGATATAATAGATAGATTATGCTAGATATATTTCCATACGTCTGAATACCCTATATCCAAATTTTCTAATATGTAGATAAAAAATTTGTTGAATATATAGGGTGAGAATTTTCCTTCCTCTCTTTCTCTCTCTCTCTTTCTCACACACACACAAGCTGAAAATTGTTCTCACTCTCTCTCTCTGACTCTCTCTCTCTCTCTCACACACACACATGGTCATTTTATAGATATAATAGATAGGTTATGCTAGATATATTTCTATATGTCTGAATACCCTATATACAAATTTTTAAATCTGTAGATAAAAAATTTGTTGAGTATATAGGTTGAGAATTGTTCTTTCTCTCTCTCTCACACACACATTCTCACTTTTATAGATATAATAGATTATGCTAGATATATTTCCAAATGTCTGAATACCCTATATACAAATTTTCAAATCTGTAAAGATAGAATTTGTTGAATATATAGGTTGAGAATTGTTCTCTCTCTCTCTCTTTCACACACATTCTCACTTTTATAGATATAATAGATAGATTATGCTAGATATATTTCCTTATGTCTGAATACCCTATATACAAATTATCAAATCTGTAGATACAAAATTTGTTGAGTATATAGGTTGAGAATTGTTCTCTCTCTCTCTCTCACTCACTCACTCACTCACTCACTCACACACACACACACACATTCTACCTTTTATAGATATAATAGATTATGCTAGATATATTTCCATATGTCTGAATACCCTGTATACAAATTTTCAGATCTGTACATAAAAATTAGTTGAATATATAGGTTGAGAATTGTTCTCTCTCTCTCTCTTCTCTCTCTCTCTCTTTCACACACATTCTCACTTTTCTAGATATAATAGATAGATTATGCTAGATATATTTCCATATGTCTGAATACCCTATATACAAATTTTCTAATCGGTAGATAAAAAATTTGTTGAATATATAGGGTGAGAATTGTACTTACTCTCTCTCTCTCTCTCTCTCTCTCTCTCACGCACACATTCTCACTTTTATGGATATAATAGATAGATTATGCTGGATATATTTCCATATGTCTGAATACCCTATATACAAATGGTCAAATATGTAGATAACAAATTTATTGAATAGATAGGTTGAGAATTGTTCTCTCTCTCTCTCTCGCAACCTTACACACACAACCACACGCAAACATTCTGACTTTTATAGATATAATAGATCGATTATGCTAGATATATTTCCATATGTCTGAATACCCAATATACAAATTTTCAAATCTGTAGGTAAAAAATTTGTTGAATATATAGGTTGAGAATTGTTCTCTCTCTCTCACACACTCACATTCTCACTTTTATAGATATAATGTATAGATTATGCTAGATATATTTCTATATGTCTGAATACCCTATATACAAAGTTTAAAATCCGTAGATAAAAATACGTTGAGTATATAGGTTGAGAATTGTTCTCTCTCTCTCTTACGCACACACACACACACACACACACACACACATTTTCACTTTTATAGATATAATAGATAGATTATGCTAGATATATTTCCATATGTCTGAATACCCTATATACAAATTTTCAAATCTGTAGATAAAAAATGTATTGAATATATAGGTTGAGAATTGTTGTCTCTCTCTCTCTCTCTCTCTCTCTCTCTCTGGCTACCTCACACACACACACATTTTCACTTTTATAGATATAATAGATAGATTATGCTAGATATATTTCCATATGTCTGAATACCCTATATACAAACTTTCAAATCTGTAGATAAAAAATTTGTTGAGTATATAGGTTGAGAATTGTTCTCTCTCTCTCACACGAAACTGTGCGCTCGGCTTCTTCCCCCCCTTCCCACCCCAGATGCTTGGGAAACTGTGCACTGTTTTTGTTGGTTTTCAAGCTGCCTCTTCCCCCCCCCCACACACACACAGTTTAACAGTAGTAGGAGGTCAAGAGAAAGAGGGTGAGAGAGAGAGAAGAGTAAGTTGGTGAGAGAGAGAGAAAAGAGAAAGAGGGTGTTGGTTTTATATTTTTATTATCGTCTAATATTTTGAAAGCTGAATTTCTAATAAAATGTGCATCTATAGGAGATAATGCCTGGGAATGTGTTCCCCCCCACAGTTTAACAGTGGTGTGACGTCAAGAGAAAGAGGGTGAGAGAGAGGGAAGAGTAAGTGGGTGAGAGAGAGAAAGAGAGAGAAAAAAAAGAAAGACGGTGTTGGTTTTGTGAAAAAAGTTGTTATTTACAATTGTTCGCATTCTTGGCCTTTTGGTCAAGATCAAAGTGTAGTATCTGTTCTTCAGATGCTGCACTTCTATTTCTTGTTCTCTTTCGGTGGAGGAGAAATCCTCCACGACTGAGACAATTTTTATTTTTGTACCTTTTCTCCACGTTAAAAAACGACCCTGGTGTCTAACTCTGTCCCGTGGGGAGGCATAGTAAATAGGTACAATTGTTCGCCATTAGTGGATGTTGACGTCACCTCACGTGACATGACTAAGCGTTTTTTTTTTTTAGTATGAATAACATTTTTTGTTTTAATTATAAAGTCTACACTTAATTTTATAGAAAATGATGTATATATAATAGAAAAAAAAAATTACTGGTTTTGTTGGATTCAAGTGGATCCCCCCCCTCCAGTTTAAGAGATAGCAGGTCACGTGGTAATATACAAAATGGCTAGCGTAAATATAAAGATCGGTTTTTTTATCGACGAATATTTTGAAAGCTGAATTTTTTTTTATTCCTGTACATTTTTTCCTGATATTTTTCGTTAAAACTCTTGTATAAATACTATTTTTAACCAGTTAAATACGTTGGAGACATTGTCATGGAGTTTAATAATCTCTAGAACAAAGCAGAAGAGAAATTACAAAAGTATCGGTAAAACAAAGTGTTTGTTTACATTTGTTCGCCATTACTGGATGTTGACGTCACGTCACGTGACATGACTAAGCGTTTTTGGATTATGTAATATTAACATTAAAATGACAGGTTTTTTTTGGGGCCCCCCTAGGAGAGAAATGATCAGTTCACCCCCTTTTAATGGTCCGTTTGGTGTGGAATTTCGATATTTGTCATGCGGGTGATCAAGGTTCAATATGATACATAATTTGTCAACTTTGGTTGTGTCTGTCAAAAGTTTGAGCTGACGTCACGTCACGTGACACGTATTGAATAACGTTAAAATGACAGGTTTTTTGGGGGGCCCCCCTAGGAGAAAAACGATCAGTTGACCCCTTTCTACTGGTCCGTTTGACGTGAAATTTCGATATTTGTCATCCGGGTGATCAAGGTGCAATATGATACCAAATTTGTCAACTCTGGTTCCGTCTTTCAAAAGTTTTAGCGTTACAAACAAACATACATACATACATACATACATACATACACACCGATTTTTGCCTTTTATATATATAGACTAGCAGGGCTACCCGGCGTTGCTCGGGACCGTATAAACAAAGAAAAAACAAAAGCAGATATTGAACATATGTTTGATTCTTAGGGGAGAGGAATCTTTCATCTCTATGTATTATTTGTTTTATCTACCCTAGGACTGATATTGTTCATGTTTTATCCCTAGCATAGGTAATTTACAGCATGTATATGAAATTGTTTTACCTTAGGGAGAAGAGAACAGGTAATATACAACATAATGTGTCTATATTACATCCCTGGCAACGCCTAGAAACCAGCTAGAACATGTATTTCAGTCAATCTTTATTATATCCTGGGCTATGCCGGGAAACCAGCTAATCTCTTTTTAGTGACTTGACCACCAAAATACCTCCCTAAGTGTGTCCTTTCTTTTGAACTTATTAGATATAGGTATCTAGAAATGTGTGTGAAATTTTGTTGAATGCATTGTTCACTATGATTTTCTTATTGTTCTACACAATATCAACTGTAGCGAAATAACACAGTAAACTTAGTGTAGTGTTAGAATAAAGAGCAAAGGAAAAAATTAGAATCATATTTTGTAATTGCAAATCTAAATTTGCTAGCATGTACCAGTATTTGCCAGGTTGTGGACATTTGGAACTTATAACATATGTAGTGGCCTTTTCCTAGATACCTATTGCTAAAAATTATACTTTCATTTTGTTAGAAAAATCTCTCTTCAGATGCCCTGCATCATTCAAAATAAAAACAAATATTTTTATAATTGTTTCAGTATATTGCTACACAATGTGAAAGTTTTTAACGTTTGTAAAAAAAATCATGAATGTGCTTATATTGCAAAAAAGAAAATATCAGTGCACAGTATTGAAAGTGTTTGAGATTCAAAAGTCTGTAACATTTCTACTAACTTCATAAGATGTCATGTGAGAAACTGAATTGAATATCAAGACATTATCTGAAGCGTTTTTATTTTGGTGTAACATATGTGTTTACAGTGAACCTTAACTTTTAATAAACAGATTGGTATGCAATGACATAGGCTAAGAATCTTTAACAAAATATATATAAATTGGAAAAATGTGTGAACAAATGAAAAAAAAATGATCCGCTCCACTTGATGACATCAAGCACAGTAATATTTTAGTGAAGAAAATATGAAATTGATGTTCAGTGATTAGTTTGGATGAATGAGAAAATGTAATTGTTTGATGCATAAAAATAACTCAGTTGCTGTATTTGATATTAAGCAGCAAAATATAGTGATTTGAATATTTGGGAAAACATCAAACCAGATTATGTAAAAAGAAAAAAAAAGATGAAATTAGAAAATATATATTTTATGTTTATGAGTTCTGCCAATCAAAATTTTGTGGCAGAAATTGGGTGATTACCATGCAATTTTATTTTGGTAAAATTCTTAAATTATTAGAATGTTTATTATAATTTCTAATTAGTGACTTGTTATAATCAAAATCCGCCCTAAAGAGTGTCCTTTCTTTTATTAGGTATCAGAGTAGGTATCAAGATTTCTACTTCTATACAAATGTGATATTTCAGATCTGTACATAAAAAATTTGTTGAATATATAGGTTGAGAATTGTTCTGTGTCGCTCTCTCTCACACACACACGCATTCTCACTTTTATAGATATAATAGATAGATTACTCTAGATATATTTCCATATGTCTGAATACCCTATATACAAATTTTCAAATCTGTAGATAAAAAAATTTGTTGAGTATATAGGTTGAAAATTGTTCTCTCTCTCTCACACACACATTCTCAATTTTAGAGATATAATAGATAGATTATGCTAGATATATTTCCATATGTCTGAATACCCTATATACAAATTTTCTAATCTGTAGATCAAATATTTGTTGAATATATAGGTTGAAAATTGTTCTTACTCTCTCTCTCTCTCTCTCTCTGGCTACCTCACACACACATTCTAACTTTTATAGATATAATAGATAGATTATGCTAGATATATTTCCATATGTGTGAATACCCTATATACAAATTTTCTAATTTGTAGATAAAAAATTTGTAGAGTGCATAAGTTGAGAATTGTTCTCTCTATCTCTCACACACACACATTCTAACTTTTAAAGATATAATAGATTATGCTAGATATATTTCGATATTTCTGAATACCCTATATATAAAAATTTGTTGAATGTATCGGTTGAGAACTGTTCTCTCTCTCTCTCTCTCTCTCTCTCGCTCACACACACACACATTCTCACTTTTATAGATATAATAGAAAGATTATCCTAGATATATTTCTATTTGTATGAATACTCTATATACACATTTTAAAATCTGTAGATAAAGAATTTGTTGAGTATATGGGTTGAGAATTGTTCTCTCTCTCTCTCTCTCTCACACACACACACACACACATTCTCACTTTTATAGATATAATAGATTATGCTAGATATATTTCCATATGTCTGAATACCCTATATACAAATTTTCAAATCTGTAGATAAAAAATTTGTTGAGTATATACGTTGAGAATTGTTCTCTCTCTCTCTATCACACACATTCTCACTTTTATAGATATAATAGACAGATTATGCCAGATATATTGAAATATGTCTGAATGCCCAATATACAAATTTTGAAATCTGTAGATAAAAAATTTGTTGTATACATAGGTTGACAATTGTCCTCTCTCTCACACACACACACATTCTCACTTTTATACATATAATAGATAGATTATGCTAGATATATTTCTATATGTCTGAACACCCTATATACAAATGTTCAAATCTGTGGATAAAAAATTTGTTGAATGTATAGGTTGAGAATTTTTATCTCTCTCTTTTTCTCTCTCTCTCTCTCGCTATCTCACACACACGCATTCTCACTTTCATAGATAAAATAGATAGATTATGCTAGATATATTTCCATATGTCTGAATACCCTATATACAAAGTTTCAAATCTGTAGATAAAAAATTTGTTGAATATATAGGTTTAGAATTGTTCTCTCTCTCTCTCTCACACACACATTCTAACTTTTGTAGTTATAATAGATAGATTATGCTAGATATATTTCCATATGTCTGAATACCCTATATACAAATTTTCTAAACTGTAGGTAAAAAATTTGTTGAGTATGTAGGTTAAGAATTGTTCTCTCTCTCTCTCTCACACACACACACACACAAGTTCTCACTTTTATAGATATAATAGATAGATTATGCTAGATATATTTCTATATGTCTGCCTACCCTATATACAAATTTCCAAATCTGTGCCCAAAAATGTGTGGAATATATAGGTTGAGAATTGTTCTCTCTCTCTCTCTCTCTCTCTCTCTCTCACACATATTCTCACTTTTATAGGTTATATAGGTTGAGAATTTTTTGCTCTTTCCATCACTCACATTCACACTTTTATAGATATAATACATAGATTATGCCAGATATATTTACATATGTCTGAATACCCAATATACACATTTTCAAATCTGTAGATAAAAAATTAGTTGAATATATAGGTTGAGAATTGTTCTCTCTCTCTCTCTTTCTCTCTCTCTCACACACACATTCTCACTTTTATAGATATAATAGATAGATTATGCTAGATATATTTCCATACGTCTGAATACCCTATATCCAAATTTTCTAATATGTAGATAAAAAATTTGTTGAATATATAGGGTGAGAATTTTCCTTCCTCTCTTTCTCTCTCTCTCTTTCTCACACACACAAGCTGAAAATTGTTCTCTCTCTCTCTCTCTGACTCTCTCTCTCTCTCTCACACACACACACATGGTCATTTTATAGATATAATAGATAGGTTATGCTAGATATATTTCTATATGTCTGAATACCCTATATACAAATTTTTAAATCTGTAGATAAAAAATTTGTTGAGTATATAGGTTGAGAATTGTTCTTTCTCTCTCTCTCACACACACATTCTCACTTTTATAGATATAATAGATTATGCTAGATATATTTCCAAATGTCTGAATACCCTATATACAAATTTTCAAATCTGTAAAGATAGAATTTGTTGAATATATAGGTTGAGAATTGTTCTCTCTCTCTCTCTCTTTCACACACATTCTCACTTTTATAGATATAATAGATAGATTATGCTAGATATATTTCCTTATGTCTGAATACCCTATATACAAATTATCAAATCTGTAGATACAAAATTTGTTGAGTATATAGGTTGAGAATTGTTCTCTCTCTCTCTCTCTCACTCACTCACTCACTCACTCACTCACACACACACACACACACACATTCTACCTTTTATAGATATAATAGATTATGCTAGATATATTTCCATATGTCTGAATACCCTGTATACAAATTTTCAGATCTGTACATAAAAATTAGTTGAATATATAGGTTGAGAATTGTTCTCTCTCTCTCTCTTCTCTCTCTCTCTTTCACACACATTCTCACTTTTCTAGATATAATAGATAGATTATGCTAGATATATTTCCATATGTCTGAATACCCTATATACAAATTTTCTAATCGGTAGATAAAAAATTTGTTGAATATATAGGGTGAGAATTGTACTTACTCTCTCTCTCTCTCTCTCTCTCACGCACACATTCTCACTTTTATGGATATAATAGATAGATTATGCTGGATATATTTCCATATGTCTGAATACCCTATATACAAATGGTCAAATATGTAGATAACAAATTTATTGAATAGATAGGTTGAGAATTGTTCTCTCTCTCTCTCTCGCAACCTTACACACACAACCACACGCAAACATTCTGACTTTTATAGATATAATAGATCGATTATGCTAGATATATTTCCATATGTCTGAATACCCAATATACAAATTTTCAAATCTGTAGGTAAAAAATTTGTTGAATATATAGGTTGAGAATTGTTCTCTCTCTCTCACACACTCACATTCTCACTTTTATAGATATAATGTATAGATTATGCTAGATATATTTCTATATGTCTGAATACCCTATATACAAAGTTTAAAATCCGTAGATAAAAATACGTTGAGTATATAGGTTGAGAATTGTTCTCTCTCTCTCTTACGCACACACACACACACACACACACATTTTCACTTTTATAGATATAATAGATAGATTATGCTAGATATATTTCCATATGTCTGAATACCCTATATACAAATTTTCAAATCTGTAGATAAAAAATGTATTGAATATATAGGTTGAGAATTGTTGTCTCTCTCTCTCTCTCTCTCTCTCTCTCTCTCTGGCTACCTCACACACACACACATTTTCACTTTTATAGATATAATAGATAGATTATGCTAGATATATTTCCATATGTCTGAATACCCTATATACAAACTTTCAAATCTGTAGATAAAAAATTTGTTGAGTATATAGGTTGAGAATTGTTCTCTCTCTCTCACACGAAACTGTGCGCTCGGCTTCTTCCCCCCCTTCCCACCCCAGATGCTTGGGAAACTGTGCACTGTTTTTGTTGGTTTTCAAGCTGCCTCTTCCCCCCCCCACACACACACAGTTTAACAGTAGAAGGAGGTCAAGAGAAAGAGGGTGAGAGAGAGAGAAGAGTAAGTTGGTGAGAGAGAGAGAAAAGAGAAAGAGGGTGTTGGTTTTATATTTTTATTATCGTCTAATATTTTGAAAGCTGAATTTCTAATAAAATGTGCATCTATAGGAGATAATGCCTGGGAATGTGTTCCCCCCCCACAGTTTAACAGTGGTGTGACGTCAAGAGAAAGAGGGTGAGAGAGAGGGAAGAGTAAGTGGGTGAGAGAGAGAAAGAGAGAGAAAAAAAAGAAAGATGGTGTTGGTTTTGTGAAAAAAGTTGTTATTTACAATTGTTCGCATTCTTGGCCTTTTGGTCAAGATCAAAGTGTAGTATCTTTTCTTCAGATGCTGCACTTCTATTTCTTGTTCTCTTTCGGTGGAGGAGAAATCCTCCACGACTGAGACAATTTTTATTTTTGTACCTTTTCTCCACGTTAAAAAACGACCCTGGTGTCTAACTCTGTCCCGTGGGGAGGCATAGTAAATAGGTACAATTGTTCGCCATTAGTGGATGTTGACGTCACCTCACGTGACATGACTAAGCGTTTTTTTTTTTTAGTATGAATAACATTTTTTGTTTTAATTATAAAGTCTACACTTAATTTTATAGAAAATGATGTATATATAATAGAAAAAAAAATTACTGGTTTTGTTGGATTCAAGTGGATCCCCCCCCTCCAGTTTAAGAGATAGCAGGTCACGTGGTAATATACAAAATGGCTAGCGTAAATATAAAGATCGGTTTTTTTATCGACGAATATTTTGAAAGCTGAATTTTTTTTTATTCCTGTACATTTTTTCCTGATATTTTTCGTTAAAACTCTTGTATAAATACTATTTTTAACCAGTTAAATACGTTGGAGACATTGTCATGGAGTTTAATAATCTCTAGAACAAAGCAGAAGAGAAATTACAAAAGTATCGGTAAAACAAAGTGTTTGTTTACATTTGTTCGCCATTACTGGATGTTGACGTCACGTCACGTGACATGACTAAGCGTTTTTGGATTATGTAATATTAACATTAAAATGACAGGTTTTTTTTGGGGCCCCCCTAGGAGAGAAATGATCAGTTCACCCCCTTTTAATGGTCCGTTTGGTGTGGAATTTCGATATTTGTCATGCGGGTGATCAAGGTTCAATATGATACATAATTTGTCAACTTTGGTTGTGTCTGTCAAAAGTTTGAGCTGACGTCACGTCACGTGACACGTATTGAATAACGTTAAAATGACAGGTTTTTTTGGGGGCCCCCCTAGGAGAAAAACGATCAGTTGACCCCTTTCTACTGGTCCGTTTGACGTGAAATTTCGATATTTGTCATCCGGGTGATCAAGGTGCAATATGATACCAAATTTGTCAACTCTGGTTCCGTCTTTCAAAAGTTTTAGCGTTACAAACAAACATACATACATACATACATACATACATACACACCGATTTTTGCCTTTTATATATATAGACTAGCAGGGCTACCCGGCGTTGCTCGGGACCGTATAAACAAAGAAAAAACAAAAGCAGATATTGAACATATGTTTGATTCTTAGGGGAGAGGAATCTTTCATCTCTATGTATTATTTGTTTTATCTACCCTAGGACTGATATTGTTCATGTTTTATCCCTAGCATAGGTAATTTACAGCATGTATATGAAATTGTTTTACCTTAGGGAGAAGAGAACAGGTAATATACAACATAATGTGTCTATATTACATCCCTGGCAACGCCTAGAAACCAGCTAGAACATGTATTTCAGTCAATCTTTATTATATCCTGGGCTATGCCGGGAAACCAGCTAATCTCTTTTTAGTGACTTGACCACCAAAATACCTCCCTAAGTGTGTCCTTTCTTTTGAACTTATTAGATATAGGTATCTAGAAATGTGTGTGAAATTTGTTGAATGCATTGTTCACTATGATTTTCTTATTGTTCTACACAATATCAACTGTAGCGAAATAACACAGTAAACTTAGTGTAGTGTTAGAATAAAGAGCAAAGGAAAAAATTAGAATCATATTTTGTAATTGCAAATCTAAATTTGCTAGCATGTACCAGTATTTGCCAGGTTGTGGAAATTTGGAACTTATAACATATGTAGTGGCCTTTTCCTAGATACCTATTGCTAAAAATTATACTTTCATTTTGTTAGAAAAATCTCTCTTCAGATGCCCTGCATCATTCAAAATAAAAACAAATATTTTTATAATTGTTTCAGTATATTGCTACACAATGTGAAAGTTTTTAACGTTTGTAAAAAAAATCATGAATGTGCTTATATTGCAAAAAAGAAAATATCAGTGCACAGTATTGAAAGTGTTTGAGATTCAAAAGTCTGTAACATTTCTACTAACTTCATAAGATGTCATGTGAGAAACTGAATTGAATATCAAGACATTATCTGAAGCGTTTTTATTTTGGTGTAACATATGTGTTTACAGTGAACCTTAACTTTTAATAAACAGATTGGTATGCAATGACATAGGCTAAGAATCTTTAAAATATATATAAAGTGGAAAAATGTGTGAACAAATGAAAAAAAAATGATCCGCTCCACTTGATGACATCAAGCACAGTAATATTTTAGTGAAGAAAATATGAAATTGATGTTCAGTGATTAGTTTGGATGAATGAGAAAATGTAATTGTTTGATGCATAAAAATAACTCAGTTGCTGTATTTGATATTAAGCAGCAAAATATAGTGATTTGAATATTTGGGAAAACATCAAACCAGATTATGTAAAAAGAAAAAAAAAAGATGAAATTAGAAAATATATATTTTATGTTTATGAGTTCTGCCAATCAAAATTTTGTGGCAGAAATTGGGTGATTACCATGCAATTTTATTTTGGTAAAATTCTTAAATTATTAGAATGTTTATTATAATTTCTAATTAGTGACTTGTTATAATCAAAATCCGCCCTAAAGAGTGTCCTTTCTTTTATTAGGTATCAGAGTAGGTATCAAGATTTCTACTTCTATACAAATGTGATATTTCAGATCTGTACATAAAAAATTTGTTGAATATATAGGTTGAGAATTGTTCTGTGTCGCTCTCTCTCACACACACACGCATTCTCACTTTTATAGATATAATAGATAGATTACTCTAGATATATTTCCATATGTCTGAATACCCTATATACAAATTTTCAAATCTGTAGATAAAAAAATTTGTTGAGTATATAGGTTGAAAATTGTTCTCTCTCTCTCACACACACATTCTCAATTTTAGAGATATAATAGATAGATTATGCTAGATATATTTCCATATGTCTGAATACCCTATATACAAATTTTCTAATCTGTAGATCAAATATTTGTTGAATATATAGGTTGAAAATTGTTCTTACTCTCTCTCTCTCTCTCTCTGGCTACCTCACACACACATTCTAACTTTTATAGATATAATAGATAGATTATGCTAGATATATTTCCATATGTGTGAATACCCTATATACAAATTTTCTAATTTGTAGATAAAAAATTTGTAGAGTGCATAGGTTGAGAATTGTTCTCTCTATCTCTCACACACACACATTCTAACTTTTAAAGATATAATAGATTATGCTAGATATATTTCGATATTTCTGAATACCCTATATATAAAAATTTGTTGAATGTATAGGTTGAGAACTGTTCTCTCTCTCTCTCTCTCTCGCTCACACACACACACATTCTCACTTTTATAGATATAATAGAAAGATTATCCTAGATATATTTCTATTTGTATGAATACTCTATATACACATTTTAAAATCTGTAGATAAAGAATTTGTTGAGTATATCGGTTGAGAATTGTTCTCTCTCTCTCTCTCTCTCACACACACACACACACACATTCTCACTTTTATAGATATAATAGATTATGCTAGATATATTTCCATATGTCTGAATACCCTATATACAAATTTTCAAATCTGTAGATAAAAAATTTGTTGAGTATATAGGTTGAGAATTGTTCTCTCTCTCTCTATCACACACATTCTCACTTTTATAGATATAATAGACAGATTATGCCAGATATATTAAAATATGTCTGAATGCCCAATATACAAATTTTGAAATCTGTAGATAAAAAATTTGTTGTATACATAGGTTGACAATTGTCCTCTCTCTCACACACACACACATTCTCACTTTTATACATATAATAGATAGATTATGCTAGATATATTTCTATATGTCTGAACACCCTATATACAAATGTTCAAATCTGTGGATAAAAAATTTGTTGAATGTATAGGTTGAGAATTTTTATCTCTCTCTTTTTCTCTCTCTCTCTCTCGCTATCTCACACACACGCATTCTCACTTTTATAGATAAAATAGATAGATTATGCTAGATATATTTCCATATGTCTGAATACCCTATATACAAAGTTTCAAATCTGTAGATAAAAAATTTGTTGAATATATAGGTTTAGAATTGTTCTCTCTCTCTCTCACACACACATTGTAACTTTTGTAGTTATAATAGATAGATTATGCTAGATATATTTCCATATGTCTGAATACCCTATATACAAATTTTCTAAACTGTAGGTAAAAAATTTGTTGAGTATGTAGGTTAAGAATTGTTCTCTCTCTCTCTCACACACACACACACACACAAGTTCTCACTTTTATAGATATAATAGATAGATTATGCTAGATATATTTCTATATGTCTGCCTACCCTATATACAAATTTCCAAATCTGTGCCCAAAAATGTGTGGAATATATAGGTTGAGAATTGTTCTCTCTCTCTCTCTCTCACACATATTCTCACTTTTATAGGTTATATAGGTTGAGAATTTTTTGCTCTTTCCATCACTCACATTCACACTTTTATAGATATAATACATAGATTATGCCAGATATATTTACATATGTCTGAATACCCAATATACACATTTTCAAATCTGTAGATAAAAAATTAGTTGAATATATAGGTTGAGAATTGTTCTCTCTCTCTCTCTTTCTCTCTCTCTCACACACACATTCTCACTTTTATAGATATAATAGATAGATTATGCTAGATATATTTCCATACGTCTGAATACCCTATATCCAAATTTTCTAATATGTAGATAAAAAATTTGTTGAATATATAGGGTGAGAATTTTCCTTCCTCTCTTTCTCTCTCTCTCTTTCTCACACACACACAAGCTGAAAATTGTTCTCTCTCTCTCTCTCTGACTCTCTCTCTCTCTCACACACACACACACATGGTCATTTTATAGATATAATAGATAGGTTATGCTAGATATATTTCTATATGTCTGAATACCCTATATACAAATTTTTAAATCTGTAGATAAAAAATTTGTTGAGTATATAGGTTGAGAATTGTTCTTTCTCTCTCTCTCACACACACATTCTCACTTTTATAGATATAATAGATTATGCTAGATATATTTCCAAATGTCTGAATACCCTATATACAAATTTTCAAATCTGTAAAGATAGAATTTGTTGAATATATAGGTTGAGAATTGTTCTCTCTCTCTCTCTTTCACACACATTCTCACTTTTATAGATATAATAGATAGATTATGCTAGATATATTTCCTTATGTCTGAATACCCTATATACAAATTATCAAATCTGTAGATACAAAATTTGTTGAGTATATAGGTTGAGAATTGTTCTCTCTCTCTCTCTCTCTCTCACTCACTCACTCACTCACTCACTCACACACACACACACACACACACATTCTACCTTTTATAGATATAATAGATTATGCTAGATATATTTCCATATGTCTGAATACCCTGTATACAAATTTTCAGATCTGTACATAAAAATTAGTTGAATATATAGGTTGAGAATTGTTCTCTCTCTCTCTCTTCTCTCTCTCTCTCTTTCACACACATTCTCACTTTTCTAGATATAATAGATAGATTATGCTAGATATATTTCCATATGTCTGAATACCCTATATACAAATTTTCTAATCGGTAGATAAAAAATTTGTTGAATATATAGGGTGAGAATTGTACTTACTCTCTCTCTCTCTCTCTCTCTCTCTCTCTCTCTCACGCACACATTCTCACTTTTATGGATATAATAGATAGATTATGCTGGATATATTTCCATATGTCTGAATACCCTATATACAAATGGTCAAATCTGTAGATAACAAATTTATTGAATAGATAGGTTGAGAATTGTTCTCTCTCTCTCTCTCGCAACCTTACACACACAACCACACGCAAACATTCTGACTTTTATAGATATAATAGATCGATTATGCTAGATATATTTCCATATGTCTGAATACCCAATATACAAATTTTCAAATCTGTAGGTAAAAAATTTGTTGAATATATAGGTTGAGAATTGTTCTCTCTCTCTCACACACTCACATTCTCACTTTTATAGATATAATGTATAGATTATGCTAGATATATTTCTATATGTCTGAATACCCTATATACAAAGTTTAAAATCCGTAGATAAAAATACGTTGAGTATATAGGTTGAGAATTGTTCTCTCTCTCTTACGCACACACACACACACACACACACACACACACACACACACACACATTTTCACTTTTATAGATATAATAGATAGATTATGCTAGATATATTTCCATATGTCTGAATACCCTATATACAAATTTTCAAATCTGTAGATAAAAAATGTATTGAATATATAGGTTGAGAATTGTTGTCTCTCTCTCTCTCTCTCTCTCTCTCTCTCTCTCTCTCTGGCTACCTCACACACACACACATTTTCACTTTTATAGATATAATAGATAGATTATGCTAGATATATTTCCATATGTCTGAATACCCTATATACAAACTTTCAAATCTGTAGATAAAAAATTTGTTGAGTATATAGGTTGAGAATTGTTCTCTCTCTCTCACACGAAACTGTGCGCTCGGCTTCTTCCCCCCCTTCCCACCCCAAATGCTTGGGAAACTGTGCACTGTTTTTGTTGGTTTTCAAGCTGCCTCTTCCCCCCCCCCACACACACACAGTTTAACAGTAGTAGGAGGTCAAGAGAAAGAGGGTGAGAGAGAGAGAAGAGTAAGTTGGTGAGAGAGAGAGAAAAGAGAAAGAGGGTGTTGGTTTTATATTTTTATTATCGTCTAATATTTTGAAAGCTGAATTTCTAATAAAATGTGCATCTATAGGAGATAATGCCTGGGAATGTGTTCCTCCCCCCCACAGTTTAACAGTGGTGTGACGTCAAGAGAAAGAGGGTGAGAGAGAGGGAAGAGTAAGTGGGTGAGAGAGAGAAAGAGAGAGAAAAAAAAAGAAAGACGGTGTTGGTTTTGTGAAAAAAGTTGTTATTTACAATTGTTCGCATTCTTGGCCTTTTGGTCAAGATCAAAGTGTAGTATCTGTTCTTCAGATGCTGCACTTCTATTTCTTGTTCTCTTTCGGTGGAGGAGAAATCCTCCACGACTGAGACAATTTTTATTTTTGTACCTTTTCTCCACGTTAAAAAACGACCCTGGTGTCTAACTCTGTCCCGTGGGGAGGCATAGTAAATAGGTACAATTGTTCGCCATTAGTGGATGTTGACGTCACGTCACGTGACATGACTAAGCGGTTTTTTTTTTTAGTATGAATAACATTTTTTGTTTTAATTATAAAGTCTACACTTAATTTTATAGAAAATGATGTATATATAATAGAAAAAAAAAATTACTGGTTTTGTTGGATTCAAGTGGATCCCCCCCTCCAGTTTAAGAGATAGCAGGTCACGTGGTAATATACAAAATGGCTAGCGTAAATATAAAGATCGGTTTTTTTATCGACGAATATTTTGAAAGCTGAATTTTTTTTTATTCCTGTACATTTTTTCCTGATATTTTTCGTTAAAACTCTTGTATAAATACTATTTTTAACCAGTTAAATACGTTGGAGACATTGTCATGGAGTTTAATAATCTCTAGAACAAAGCAGAAGAGAAATTACAAAAGTATCGGTAAAACAAAGTGTTTGTTTACATTTGTTCGCCATTACTGGATGTTGACGTCACGTCACGTGACATGACTAAGCGTTTTTGGATTATGTAATATTAACATTAAAATGACAGGTTTTTTTGGGGGCCCCCCTAGGAGAGAAATGATCAGTTCACCCCCTTTTAATGGTCCGTTTGGTGTGGAATTTCGATATTTGTCATGCGGGTGATCAAGGTTCAATATGATACATAATTTGTCAACTTTGGTTGTGTCTGTCAAAAGTTTGAGCTGACGTCACGTCACGTGACACGTATTGAATAACGTTAAAATGACAGGTTTTTTGGGGGGCCCCCCTAGGAGAAAAACGATCAGTTGACCCCTTTCTACTGGTCCGTTTGACGTGAAATTTCGATATTTGTCATCCGGGTGATCAAGGTGCAATATGATACCAAATTTGTCAACTCTGGTTCCGTCTTTCAAAAGTTTTAGCGTTACAAACAAACATACATACATACATACATACATACACACCGATTTTTGCCTTTTATATATATAGACTAGCAGGGCTACCCGGCGTTGCTCGGGACCGTATAAACAATGAAAAAACAAAAGCAGATATTGAACATATGTTTGATTCTTAGGGGAGAGGAATCTTTCATCTCTATGTATTATTTGTTTTATCTACCCTAGGACTGATATTGTTCATGTTTTATCCCTAGCATAGGTAATTTACAGCATGTATATGAAATTGTTTTACCTTAGGGAGAAGAGAACAGGTAATATACAACATAATGTGTCTATATTACATCCCTGGCAACGCCTAGAAACCAGCTAGAACATGTATTTCAGTCAATCTTTATTATATCCTGGGCTATGCGGGGAAACCAGCTAATCTCTTTTTAGTGACTTGACCACCAAAATACCTCCCTAAGTGTGTCCTTTCTTTTGAACTTATTAGATATAGGTATCTAGAAATGTGTGTGAAATTTGTTGAATGCATTGTTCACTATGATTTTCTTATTGTTCTACACAATATCAACTGTAGCGAAATAACACAGTAAACTTAGTGTAGTGTTAGAATAAAGAGCAAAGGAAAAAATTAGAATCATATTTTGTAATTGCAAATCTAAATTTGCTAGCATGTACCAGTATTTGCCAGGTTGTGGAAATTTGGAACTTATAACATATGTAGTGGCCTTTTCCTAGATACCTATTGCTAAAAATTATACTTTCATTTTGTTAGAAAAATCTCTCTTCAGATGCCCTGCATCATTCAAAATAAAAACAAATATTTTTATAATTGTTTCAGTATATTGCTACACAATGTGAAAGTTTTTAACGTTTGTAAAAAAAATCATGAATGTGCTTATATTGCAAAAAAGAAAATATCAGTGCACAGTATTGAAAGTGTTTGAGATTCAAAAGTCTGTAACATTTCTACTAACTTCATAAGATGTCATGTGAGAAACTGAATTGAATATCAAGACATTATCTGAAGCGTTTTTATTTTGGTGTAACATATGTGTTTACAGTGAACCTTAACTTTTAATAAACAGATTGGTATGCAATGACATAGGCTAAGAATCTTTAAAATATATATAAAGTGGAAAAATGTGTGAACAAATGAAAAAAAAATGATCCGCTCCACTTGATGACATCAAGCACAGTAATATTTTAGTGAAGAAAATATGAAATTGATGTTCAGTGATTAGTTTGGATGAATGAGAAAATGTAATTGTTTGATGCATAAAAATAACTCAGTTGCTGTATTTGATATTAAGCAGCAAAATATAGTGATTTGAATATTTGGGAAAACATCAAACCAGATTATGTAAAAAGAAAAAAAAAAGATGAAATTAGAAAATATATATTTTATGTTTATGAGTTCTGCCAATCAAAATTTTGTGGCAGAAATTGGGTGATTACCATGCAATTTTATTTTGGTAAAATTCTTAAATTATTAGAATGTTTATTATAATTTCTAATTAGTGACTTGTTATAATCAAAATCCGCCCTAAAGAGTGTCCTTTCTTTTATTAGGTATCAGAGTAGGTATCAAGATTTCTACTTCTATACAAATGTGATATTTCAGATCTGTACATAAAAAATTTGTTGAATATATAGGTTGAGAATTGTTCTGTGTCGCTCTCTCTCACACACACACGCATTCTCACTTTTATAGATATAATAGATAGATTACTCTAGATATATTTCCATATGTCTGAATACCCTATATACAAATTTTCAAATCTGTAGATAAAAAAATTTGTTGAGTATATAGGTTGAAAATTGTTCTCTCTCTCTCTCTCACACACACATTCTCAATTTTAGAGATATAATAGATAGATTATGCTAGATATATTTCCATATGTCTGAATACCCTATATACAAATTTTCTAATCTGTAGATCAAATATTTGTTGAATATATAGGTTGAAAATTGTTCTTACTCTCTCTCTCTCTCTCTCTCTCTGGCTACCTCACACACACATTCTAACTTTTATAGATATAATAGATAGATTATGCTAGATATATTTCCATATGTGTGAATACCCTATATACAAATTTTCTAATTTGTAGATAAAAAATTTGTAGAGTGCATAGGTTGAGAATTGTTCTCTCTATCTCTCACACACACATTCTAACTTTTAAAGATATAATAGATTATGCTAGATATATTTCGATATTTCTGAATACCCTATATATAAAAATTTGTTGAATGTATAGGTTGAGAACTGTTCTCTCTCTCTCTCTCTCTCTCTCTCTCGCTCACACACACACACATTCTCACTTTTATAGATATAATAGAAAGATTATCCTAGATATATTTCTATTTGTATGAATACTCTATATACAAATTTTAAAATCTGTAGATAAAGAATTTGTTGAGTATATGGGTTGAGAATTGTTCTCTCTCTCTCTCTCTCTCTCTCTCACACACACACACATTCTCACTTTTATAGATATAATAGATTATGCTAGATATATTTCCATATGTCTGAATACCCTATATACAAATTTTCAAATCTGTAGATAAAAAATTTGTTGAGTATATAGGTTGAGAATTGTTCTCTCTCTCTCTATCACACACATTCTCACTTTTATAGATATAATAGACAGATTATGCCAGATATATTGAAATATGTCTGAATGCCCAATATACAAATTTTGAAATCTGTAGATAAAAAATTTGTTGTATACATAGGTTGACAATTGTCCTCTCTCTCACACACACACACATTCTCACTTTTATACATATAATAGATAGATTATGCTTGATATATTTCTATATGTCTGAACACCCTATATACAAATGTTCAAATCTGTGGATAAAAAATTTGTTGAATGTATAGGTTGAGAATTTTTATCTCTCTCTTTTTCTCTCTCTCTCTCTCGCTATCTCACACACACGCATTCTCACTTTTATAGATAAAATAGATAGATTATGCTAGATATATTTCCATATGTCTGAATACCCTATATACAAAGTTTCAAATCTGTAGATAAAAAATTTGTTGAATATATAGGTTTAGAATTGTTCTCTCTCTCTCTCTCACACACACATTCTAACTTTTGTAGTTATAATAGATAGATTATGCTAGATATATTTCCATATGTCTGAATACCCTATATACAAATTTTCTAAACTGTAGGTAAAAAATTTGTTGAGTATGTAGGTTAAGAATTGTTCTCTCTCTCTCTCTCACACACACACACACACACACAAGTTCTCACTTTTATAGATATAATAGATAGATTATGCTAGATATATTTCTATATGTCTGCCTACCCTATATACAAATTTCCAAATCTGTGCCCAAAAATGTGTGGAATATATAGGTTGAGAATTGTTCTCTCTCTCTCTCTCTCTCACACACATATTCTCACTTTTATAGGTTATATAGGTTGTGAATTTTTTGCTCTTTCCATCACTCACATTCACACTTTTATAGATATAATACATAGATTATGCCAGATATATTTACATATGTCTGAATACCCAATATACACATTTTCAAATCTGTAGATAAAAAATTAGTTGAATATATAGGTTGAGAATTGTTCTCTCTCTCTCTCTTTCTCTCTCTCTCACACACACATTCTCACTTTTATAGATATAATAGATAGATTATGCTAGATATATTTCCATACGTCTGAATACCCTATATCCAAATTTTCTAATATGTAGATAAAAAATTTGTTGAATATATAGGGTGAGAATTTTCCTTCCTCTCTTTCTCTCTCTCTCTTTCTCACACACACACAAGCTGAAAATTGTTCTCTCTCTCTCTGACTCTCTCTCTCTCTCTCACACACACACACATGGTCATTTTATAGATATAATAGATAGGTTATGCTAGATATATTTCTATATGTCTGAATACCCTATATACAAATTTATAAATCTTTAGATAAAAAATTTGTTGAGTATATAGGTTGAGAATTGTTCTTTCTCTCTCTCTCACACACACATTCTCACTTTTATAGATATAATAGATTATGCTAGATATATTTCCAAATGTCTGAATACCCTATATACAAATTTTCAAATCTGTAAAGATAGAATTTGTTGAATATATAGGTTGAGAATTGTTCTCTCTCTCTCTCTTTCACACACATTCTCACTTTTATAGATATAATAGATAGATTATGCTAGATATATTTCCTTATGTCTGAATACCCTATATACAAATTATCAAATCTGTAGATACAAAATTTGTTGAGTATATAGGTTGAGAATTGTTCTCTCTCTCTCTCACTCACTCACTCACTCACTCACTCACACACACACACACACATTCTACCTTTTATAGATATAATAGATTATGCTAGATATATTTCCATATGTCTGAATACCCTGTATACAAATTTTCAGATCTGTACATAAAAATTAGTTGAATATATAGGTTGAGAATTGTTCTCTCTCTCTCTCTTCTCTCTCTCTCTTTCACACACATTCTCACTTTTCTAGATATAATAGATAGATTATGCTAGATATATTTCCATATGTCTGAATACCCTATATACAAATTTTCTAATCGGTAGATAAAAAATTTGTTGAATATATAGGGTGAGAATTGTACTTACTCTCTTTCTCTCTCTCTCTTTCTCACACACACACAAGCTGAAAATTGTTCTCTCTCTCTCTGACTCTCTCTCTCTCTCTCACACACACACACATGGTCATTTTATAGATATAATAGATAGGTTATGCTAGATATATTTCTATATGTCTGAATACCCTATATACAAATTTTTAAATCTGTAGATAAAAAATTTGTTGAGTATATAGGTTGAGAATTGTTCTTTCTCTCTCTCTCTCACACACACATTCTCACTTTTATAGATATAATAGATTATGCTAGATATATTTCCAAATGTCTGAATACCCTATATACAAATTTTCAAATCTGTAAAGATAGAATTTGTTGAATATATAGGTTGAGAATTGTTCTCTCTCTCTCTCTTTCACACACATTCTCACTTTTATAGATATAATAGATAGATTATGCTAGATATATTTCCTTATGTCTGAATACCCTATATACAAATTATCAAATCTGTAGATACAAAATTTGTTGAGTATATAGGTTGAGAATTGTTCTCTCTCTCTCTCTCTCTCACTCACTCACTCACTCACTCACACACACACACACACATTCTACCTTTTATAGATATAATAGATTATGCTAGATATATTTCCATATGTCTGAATACCCTGTATACAAATTTTCAGATCTGTACATAAAAATTAGTTGAATATATAGGTTGAGAATTGTTCTCTCTCTCTCTCTTCTCTCTCTCTCTTTCACACACATTCTCACTTTTCTAGATGTAATAGATAGATTATGCTAGATATATTTCCATATGTCTGAATACCCTATATACAAATTTTCTAATCGGTAGATAAAAAATTTGTTGAATATATAGGGTGAGAATTGTACTTACTCTCTCTCTCTCTCTCTCTCTCTCTCTCTCTCTCTCTCTCTCTCACGCACACATTCTCACTTTTATGGATATAATAGATAGATTATGCTGGATATATTTCCATATGTCTGAATACCCTATATACAAATGGTCAAATCTGTAGATAACAAATTTATTGAATAGATAGGTTGAGAATTGTTCTCTCTCTCTCTCTCTCGCAACCTTACACACACAACCACACGCAAACATTCTGACTTTTATAGATATAATAGATCGATTATGCTAGATATATTTCCATATGTCTGAATACCCAATATACAAATTTTCAAATCTGTAGGTAAAAAATTTGTTGAATATATAGGTTGAGAATTGTTCTCTCTCTCTCACACACTCACATTCTCACTTTTATAGATATAATGTATAGATTATGCTAGATATATTTCTATATGTCTGAATACCCTATATACAAAGTTTAAAATCCGTAGATAAAAATACGTTGAGTATATAGGTTGAGAATTGTTCTCTCTCTCTCTTACGCACACACACACACACACACACACATTTTCACTTTTATAGATATAATAGATAGATTATGCTAGATATATTTCCATATGTCTGAATACCCTATATACAAATTTTCAAATCTGTAGATAAAAAATGTATTGAATATATAGGTTGAGAATTGTTGTCTCTCTCTCTCTCTCTCTCTCTCTCTCTCTCTCTCTCTGGCTACCTCACACACACACACACATTTTCACTTTTATAGATATAATAGATAGATTATGCTAGATATATTTCCATATGTCTGAATACCCTATATACAAACTTTCAAATCTGTAGATAAAAAATTTGTTGAGTATATAGGTTGAGAATTGTTCTCTCTCTCTCACACGAAACTGTGCGCTCGGCTTCTTCCCCCCCTTCCCACCCCAAATGCTTGGGAAACTGTGCACTGTTTTTGTTGGTTTTCAAGCTGCCTCTTCCCCCCCCACACACACAGTTTAACAGTAGTAGGAGGTCAAGAGAAAGAGGGTGAGAGAGAGAGAAGAGTAAGTTGGTGAGAGAGAGAGAAAAGAGAAAGAGGGTGTTGGTTTTATATTTTTATTATCGTCTAATATTTTGAAAGCTGAATTTCTAATAAAATGTGCATCTATAGGAGATAATGCCTGGGAATGTGTTCCTCCCCCCCACAGTTTAACAGTGGTGTGACGTCAAGAGAAAGAGGGTGAGAGAGAGGGAAGAGTAAGTGGGTGAGAGAGAGAAAAAAAAGAAAGACGGTGTTGGTTTTGTGAAAAAAGTTGTTATTTACAATTGTTCGCATTCTTGGCCTTTTGGTCAAGATCAAAGTGTAGTATCTGTTCTTCAGATGCTGCACTTCTATTTCTTGTTCTCTTTCGGTGGAGGAGAAATCCTCCACGACTGAGACAATTTTTATTTTTGTACCTTTTCTCCACGTTAAAAAACGACCCTGGTGTCTAACTCTGTCCCGTGGGGAGGCATAGTAAATAGGTACAATTGTTCGCCATTAGTGGATGTTGACGTCACGTCACGTGACATGACTAAGCGTTTTTTTTTTTTAGTATGAATAACATTTTTTGTTATAATTATAAAGTCTACACTTAATTTTATAGAAAATGATGTATATATAATAGAAAAAAAAATTACTGGTTTTGTTGGATTCAAGTGGATCCCCCCCCCTCCAGTTTAAGAGATAGCAGGTCACGTGGTAATATACAAAATGGCTAGCGTAAATATAAAGATCGGTTTTTTTATCGACGAATATTTTGAAAGCTGAATTTTTTTTTATTCCTGTACATTTTTTCCTGATATTTTTCGTTAAAACTCTTGTATAAATACTATTTTTAACCAGTTAATTACGTTGGAGACATTGTCATGGAGTTTAATAATCTCTAGAACAAAGCAGAAGAGAAATTACAAAAGTATCGGTAAAACAAAGTGTTTGTTTACATTTGTTCGCCATTACTGGATGTTGACGTCACGTCACGTGACATGACTAAGCGTTTTTGGATTATGTAATATTAACATTAAAATGACAGGTTTTTTTGGGGGCCCCCCTAGGAGAGAAATGATCAGTTCACCCCCTTTTAATGGTCCGTTTGGTGTGGAATTTCGATATTTGTCATGCGGGTGATCAAGGTTCAATATGATACATAATTTGTCAACTTTGGTTGTGTCTGTCAAAAGTTTGAGCTGACGTCACGTCACGTGACACGTATTGAATAACGTTAAAATGACAGGTTTTTTGGGGGGCCCCCCTAGGAGAAAAACGATCAGTTGACCCCTTTCTACTGGTCCGTTTGACGTGAAATTTCGATATTTGTCATCCGGGTGATCAAGGTGCAATATGATACCAAATTTGTCAACTCTGGTTCCGTCTTTCAAAAGTTTTAGCGTTACAAACAAACATACATACATACATACATACATACACACCGATTTTTGCCTTTTATATATATAGACTAGCAGGGCTACCCGGCGTTGCTCGGGACCGTATAAACAATGAAAAAACAAAAGCAGATATTGAACATATGTTTGATTCTTAGGGGAGAGGAATCTTTCATCTCTATGTATTATTTGTTTTATCTACCCTAGGACTGATATTGTTCATGTTTTATCCCTAGCATAGGTAATTTACAGCATGTATATGAAATTGTTTTACCTTAGGGAGAAGAGAACAGGTAATATACAACATAATGTGTCTATATTACATCCCTGGCAACGCCTAGAAACCAGCTAGAACATGTATTTCAGTCAATCTTTATTATATCCTGGGCTATGCCGGGAAACCAGCTAATCTCTTTTTAGTGACTTGACCACCAAAATACCTCCCTAAGTGTGTCCTTTCTTTTGAACTTATTAGATATAGGTATCTAGAAATGTGTGTGAAATTTTGTTGAATGCATTGTTCACTATGATTTTCTTATTGTTCTACACAATATCAACTGTAGCGAAATAACACAGTAAACTTAGTGTAGTGTTAGAATAAAGAGCAAAGGAAAAAATTAGAATCATATTTTGTAATTGCAAATCTAAATTTGCTAGCATGTACCAGTATTGGCCAGGTTGTGGAAATTTGGAACTTATAACATATGTAGTGGCCTTTTCCTAGATACCTATTGCTAAAAATTATACTTTCATTTTGTTAGAAAAATCTCTCTTCAGATGCCCTGCATCATTCAAAATAAAAACAAATATTTTTATAATTGTTTCAGTATATTGCTACACAATGTGAAAGTTTTTAACGTTTGTAAAAAAAATCATGAATGTGCTTATATTGCAAAAAAGAAAATATCAGTGCACAGTATTGAAAGTGTTTGAGATTCAAAAGTCTGTAACATTTCTACTAACTTCATAAGATGTCATGTGAGAAACTGAATTGAATATCAAGACATTATCTGAAGCGTTTTTATTTTGGTGTAACATATGTGTTTACAGTGAACCTTAACTTTTAATAAACAGATTGGTATGCAATGACATAGGCTAAGAATCTTTAAAATATATATAAATTGGAAAAATGTGTGAACAAATGAAAAAAAAATGATCCGCTCCACTTGATGACATCAAGCACAGTAATATTTTAGTGAAGAAAATATGAAATTGATGTTCAGTGATTAGTTTGGATGAATGAGAAAATGTAATTGTTTGATGCATAAAAATAACTCAGTTGCTGTATTTGATATTAAGCAGCAAAATATAGTGATTTGAATATTTGGGAAAACATCAAACCAGATTATGTAAAAAGAAAAAAAAAAGATGAAATTAGAAAATATATATTTTATGTTTATGAGTTCTGCCAATCAAAATTTTGTGGCAGAAATTGGGTGATTACCATGCAATTTTATTTTGGTAAAATTCTTAAATTATTAGAATGTTTATTATAATTTCTAATTAGTGACTTGTTATAATCAAAATCCGCCCTAAAGAGTGTCCTTTCTTTTATTAGGTATCAGAGTAGGTATCAAGATTTCTACTTCTATACAAATGTGATATTTCAGATCTGTACATAAAAAATTTGTTGAATATATAGGTTGAGAATTGTTCTGTGTCGCTCTCTCTCACACACACACGCATTCTCACTTTTATAGATATAATAGATAGATTACTCTAGATATATTTCCATATGTCTGAATACCCTATATACAAATTTTCAAATCTGTAGATAAAAAAATTTGTTGAGTATATAGGTTGAAAATTGTTCTCTCTCTCTCTCTCACACACACATTCTCAATTTTAGAGATATAATAGATAGATTATGCTAGATATATTTCCATATGTCTGAATACCCTATATACAAATTTTCTAATCTGTAGATCAAATATTTGTTGAATATATAGGTTGAAAATTGTTCTTACTCTCTCTCTCTCTCTCTCTCTCTGGCTACCTCACACACACATTCTAACTTTTATAGATATAATAGATAGATTATGCTAGATATATTTCCATATGTGTGAATACCCTATATACAAATTTTCTAATTTGTAGATAAAAAATTTGTAGAGTGCATAGGTTGAGAATTGTTCTCTCTATCTCTGACACACACACATTCTAACTTTTAAAGATATAATAGATTATGCTAGATATATTTCGATATTTCTGAATACCCTATATATAAAAATTTGTTGAATGTATAGGTTGAGAACTGTTCTCTCTCTCTCTCTCTCTCTCTCTCTCTCTCTCTCTCTCTCTCGCTCACACACACACACATTCTCACTTTTATAGATATAATAGAAAGATTATCCTAGATATATTTCTATTTGTATGAATACTCTATATACAAATTTTAAAATCTGTAGATAAAGAATTTGTTGAGTATATGGGTTGAGAATTGTTCTCTCTCTCTCTCTCTCTCTCTCTCTCACACACACACACACACACATTCTCACTTTTATAGATATAATAGATTATGCTAGATATATTTCCATATGTCTGAATACCCTATATACAAATTTTCAAATCTGTAGATAAAAAATTTGTTGAGTATATAGGTTGAGAATTGTTCTCTCTCTCTCTATCACACACATTCTCACTTTTATAGATATAATAGACAGATTATGCCAGATATATTGAAATGTGTCTGAATGCCCAATATACAAATTTTGAAATCTGTAGATAAAAAATTTGTTGTATACATAGGTTGACAATTGTCCTCTCTCTCACACACACACACATTCTCACTTTTATACATATAATAGATAGATTATGCTAGATATATTTCTATATGTCTGAACACCCTATATACAAATGTTCAAATCTGTGGATAAAAAATTTGTTGAATGTATAGGTTGAGAATTTTTATCTCTCTCTTTTTCTCTCTCTCTCTCTCTCGCTATCTCACACACACGCATTCTCACTTTTATAGATAAAATAGATAGATTATGCTAGATATATTTCCATATGTCTGAATACCCTATATACAAAGTTTCAAATCTGTAGATAAAAAATTTGTTGAATATATAGGTTTAGAATTGTTCTCTCTCTCTCTCTCACACACACATTCTAACTTTTGTAGTTATAATAGATAGATTATGCTAGATATATTTCCATATGTCTGAATACCCTTTATACAAATTTTCTAAACTGTAGGTAAAAAATTTGTTGAGTATGTAGGTTAAGAATTGTTCTCTCTCTCTCTCTCTCACACACACACACACACACAAGTTCTCACTTTTATAGATATAATAGATAGATTATGCTAGATATATTTCTATATGTCTGCCTACCCTATATACAAATTTCAAAATCTGTGCCCAAAAATGTGTGGAATATATAGGTTGAGAATTGTTCTCTCTCTCTCTCTCTCTCTCTCTCTCTCTCTCACACATATTCTCACTTTTATAGGTTATATAGGTTGAGAATTTTTTGCTCTTTCCATCACTCACATTCACACTTTTATAGATATAATACATAGATTATGCCAGATATATTTACATATGTCTGAATACCCAATATACACATTTTCAAATCTGTAGATAAAAAATTAGTTGAATATATAGGTTGAGAATTGTTCTCTCTCTCTCTCTTTCTCTCTCTCTCACACACACATTCTCACTTTTATAGATATAATAGATAGATTATGCTAGATATATTTCCATACGTCTGAATACCCTATATCCAAATTTTCTAATATGTAGATAAAAAATTTGTTGAATATATAGGGTGAGAATTTTCCTTCCTCTCTTTCTCTCTCTCTCTTTCTCACACACACACAAGCTGAAAATTGTTCTCTCTCTCTCTCTGACTCTCTCTCTCTCTCTCACACACACACACATGGTTATTTTATAGATATAATAGATAGGTTATGCTAGATACATTTCTATATGTCTGAATACCCTATATACAAATTTTTAAATCTGTAGATAAAAAATTTGTTGAGTATATAGGTTGAGAATTGTTCTTTCTCTCTCTCTCACACACACATTCTCACTTTTATAGATATAATAGATTATGCTAGATATATTTCCATATGTCTGAATACCCTATATACAAATTTTCAAATCTGTAAAGATAGAATTTGTTGAATATATAGGTTGAGAATTGTTCTCTCTCTCTCTCTTTCACACACATTCTCACTTTTATAGATATAATAGATAGATTATGCTAGATATATTTCCTTATGTCTGAATACCCTATATACAAATTATCAAATCTGTAGATACAAAATTTGTTGAGTATATAGGTTGAGAATTGTTCTCTCTCTCTCTCTCTCACTCACTCACTCACTCACTCACTCACACACACACACACACATTCTACCTTTTATAGATATAATAGATTATGCTAGATATATTTCCATATGTCTGAATACCCTGTATACAAATTTTCAGATCTGTACATAAAAATTAGTTGAATATATAGGTTGAGAATTGTTCTCTCTCTCTCTCTTCTCTCTCTCTCTTTCACACACATTCTCACTTTTCTAGATATAATAGATAGATTATGCTAGATATATTTCCATATGTCTGAATACCCTATATACAAATTTTCTAATCGGTAGATAAAAAAATTGTTGAATATATAGGGTGAGAATTGTACTTACTCTCTCTCTCTCTCTCTCTCTCTCTCTCACGCACACATTCTCACTTTTATGGATATAATAGATAGATTATGCTGGATATATTTCCATATGTCTGAATACCCTATATACAAATGGTCAAATCTGTAGATAACAAATTTATTGAATAGATAGGTTGAGAATTGTTCTCTCTCTCTCTCTCGCAACCTTACACACACAACCACACGCAAACATTCTGACTTTTATAGATATAATAGATCGATTATGCTAGATATATTTCCATATGTCTGAATACCCAATATACAAATTTTCAAATCTGTAGGTAAAAAATTTGTTGAATATATAGGTTGAGAATTGTTCTCTCTCTCTCACACACTCACATTCTCACTTTTATAGATATAATGTATAGATTATGCTAGATATATTTCTATATGTCTGAATACCCTATATACAAAGTTTAAAATCCGTAGATAAAAATACGTTGAGTATATAGGTTGAGAATTGTTCTCTCTCTCTCTTACGCACACACACACACACACACACACACATTTTCACTTTTATAGATATAATAGATAGATTATGCTAGATATATTTCCATAAGTCTGAATACCCTATATACAAATTTTCAAATCTGTAGTATAAAAATGTATTGAATATATAGGTTGAGAATTGTTGTCTCTCTCTCTCTCTCTCTCTCTCTCTCTCTCTCTGGCTACCTCACACACACACACATTTTCACTTTTATAGATATAATAGATAGATTATGCTAGATATATTTCCATATGTCTGAATACCCTATATACAAACTTTCAAATCTGTAGATAAAAAATTTGTTGAGTATATAGGTTGAGAATTGTTCTCTCTCTCTCACACGAAACTGTGCGCTCGGCTTCTTCCCCCCCTTCCCACCCCAAATGCTTGGGAAACTGTGCACTGTTTTTGTTGGTTTTCAAGCTGCCTCTCCCCCCCCCACACACACACACAGTTTAACAGTAGTAGGAGGTCAAGAGAAAGAGGGTGAGAGAGAGAGAAGAGTAAGTTGGTGAGAGAGAGAGAAAAGAGAAAGAGGGTGTTGGTTTTATATTTTTATTATCGTCTAATATTTTGAAAGCTGAATTTCTAATAAAATGTGCATCTATAGGAGATAATGCCTGGGAATGTGTTCCCCCCCCACAGTTTAACAGTGGTGTGACGTCAAGAGAAAGAGGGTGAGAGAGAGGGAAGAGTAAGAGGGTGAGAGAGAGAAAGAGAGAGAAAAAAAAGAAAGACGGTGTTGGTTTTGTGAAAAAAGTTGTTATTTACAATTGTTCGCATTCTTGGCCTTTTGGTCAAGATCAAAGTGTAGTATCTGTTCTTCAGATGCTGCACTTCTATTTCTTGTTCTCTTTCGGTGGAGGAGAAATCCTCCACGACTGAGACAATTTTTATTTTTGTACCTTTTCTCCACGTTAAAAAACGACCCTGGTGTCTAACTCTGTCCCGTGGGGAGGCATAGTAAATAGGTACAATTGTTCGCCATTAGTGGATGTTGACGTCACGTCACGTGACATGACTAAGCGTTTTTTTTTTTTAGTATGAATAACATTTTTTGTTTTAATTATAAAGTCTACACTTAATTTTATAGAAAATGATGTATATATAATAGAAAAAAAAAATTACTGGTTTTGTTGGATTCAAGTGGATCCCCCCCCTCCAGTTTAAGAGATAGCAGGTCACGTGGTAATATACAAAATGGCTAGCGTAAATATAAAGATCGGTTTTTTTATCGACGAATATTTTGAAAGCTGAATTTTTTTTTATTCCTGTACATTTTTTCCTGATATTTTTCGTTAAAACTCTTGTATAAATACTATTTTTAACCAGTTAAATACGTTGGAGACATTGTCATGGAGTTTAATAATCTCTAGAACAAAGCAGAAGAGAAATTACAAAAGTATCGGTAAAACAAAGTGTTTGTTTACATTTGTTCGCCATTACTGGATGTTGACGTCACGTCACGTGACATGACTAAGCGTTTTTGGATTATGTAATATTAACATTAAAATGACAGGTTTTTTGGGGGGCCCCCCTAGGAGAGAAATGATCAGTTCACCCCCTTTTAATGGTCCGTTTGGTGTGGAATTTCGATATTTGTCATGCGGGTGATCAAGGTTCAATATGATACATAATTTGTCAACTTTGGTTGTGTCTGTCAAAAGTTTGAGCTGACGTCACGTCACGTGACACGTATTGAATAACGTTAAAATGACAGTTTTTTTTGGGGGCCCCCCTAGGAGAAAAACGATCAGTTGACCCCTTTCTACTGGTCCGTTTGACGTGAAATTTCGATATTTGTCATCCGGGTGATCAAGGTGCAATATGATACCAAATTTGTCAACTCTGGTTCCGTCTTTCAAAAGTTTTAGCGTTACAAACAAACATACATACATACATACATACACACCGATTTTTGCCTTTTATATATATAGACTAGCAGGGCTACCCGGCGTTGCTCGGGACCGTATAAACAATGAAAAAACAAAAGCAGATATTGAACATATGTTTGATTCTTAGGGGAGAGGAATCTTTCATCTCTATGTATTATTTGTTTTATCTACCCTAGGACTGATATTGTTCATGTTTTATCCCTAGCATAGGTAATTTACAGCATGTATATGAAATTGTTTTACCTTAGGGAGAAGAGAACAGGTAATATACAACATAATGTGTCTATATTACATCCCTGGCAACGCCTAGAAACCAGCTAGAACATGTATTTCAGTCAATCTTTATTATATCCTGGGCTATGCCGGGAAACCAGCTAATCTCTTTTTAGTGACTTGACCACCAAAATACCTCCCTAAGTGTGTCCTTTCTTTTGAACTTATTAGATATAGGTATCTAGAAATGTGTGTGAAATTTTGTTGAATGCATTGTTCACTATGATTTTCTTATTGTTCTACACAATATCAACTGTAGCGAAATAACACAGTAAACTTAGTGTAGTGTTAGAATAAAGAGCAAAGGAAAAAATTAGAATCATATTTTGTAATTGCAAATCTAAATTTGCTAGCATGTAACAGTATTGGCCAGGTTGTGGAAATTTGGAACTTATAACATATGTAGTGGCCTTTTCCTAGATACCTATTGCTAAAAATTATACTTTCATTTTGTTAGAAAAATCTCTCTTCAGATGCCCTGCATCATTCAAAATAAAAACAAATATTTTTATAATTGTTTCAGTATATTGCTACACAATGTGAAAGTTTTTAACGTTTGTAAAAAAAATCATGAATGTGCTTATATTGCAAAAAAGAAAATATCAGTGCACAGTATTGAAAGTGTTTGAGATTCAAAAGTCTGTAACATTTCTACTAACTTCATAAGATGTCATGTGAGAAACTGAATTGAATATCAAGACATTATCTGAAGCGTTTTTATTTTGGTGTAACATATGTGTTTACAGTGAACCTTAACTTTTAATAAACAGATTGGTATGCAATGACATAGGCTAAGAATCTTTAAAATATATATAAATTGGAAAAATGTGTGAACAAATGAAAAAAAAATGATCCGCTCCACTTGATGACATCAAGCACAGTAATATTTTAGTGAAGAAAATATGAAATTGATGTTCAGTGATTAGTTTGGATGAATGAGAAAATGTAATTGTTTGATGCATAAAAATAACTCAGTTGCTGTATTTGATATTAAGCAGCAAAATATAGTGATTTGAATATTTGGGAAAACATCAAACCAGATTATGTAAAAAGAAAAAAAAAAGATGAAATTAGAAAATATATATTTTATGTTTATGAGTTCTGCCAATCAAAATTTTGTGGCAGAAATTGGGTGATTACCATGCAATTTTATTTTGGTAAAATTCTTAAATTATTAGAATGTTTATTATAATTTCTAATTAGTGACTTGTTATAATCAAAATCCGCCCTAAAGAGTGTCCTTTCTTTTATTAGGTATCAGAGTAGGTATCAAGATTTCTACTTCTATACAAATGTGATATTTCAGATCTGTACATAAAAAATTTGTTGAATATATAGGTTGAGAATTGTTCTGTGTTGCTCTCTCTCACACACACACGCATTCTCACTTTTATAGATATAATAGATAGATTACTCTAGATATATTTCCATATGTCTGAATACCCTATATACAAATTTTCAAATCTGTAGATAAAAAAATTTGTTGAGTATATAGGTTGAAAATTGTTCTCTCTCTCTCTCTCTCACACACACATTCTCAATTTTAGAGATATAATAGATAGATTATGCTAGATATATTTCCATATGTCTGAATACCCTATATACAAATTTTCTAATCTGTAGATCAAATATTTGTTGAATATATAGGTTGAAAATTGTTCTTACTCTCTCTCTCTCTCTCTCTCTCTCTCTGGCTACCTCACACACACATTCTAACTTTTATAGATATAATAGATAGATTATGCTAGATATATTTCCATATGTGTGAATACCCTATATACAAATTTTCTAATTTGTAGATAAAAAATTTGTAGAGTGCATAGGTTGAGAATTGTTCTCTCTATCTCTCACACACACACATTCTAACTTTTATAGATATAATAGATTATGCTAGATATATTTCGATACTTCTGAATACCCTATATATAAAAATTTGTTGAATGTATCGGTTGAGAACTGTTCTCTCTCTCTCTCTCTCTCTCTCTCTCTCGCTCACACACACACACATTCTCACTTTTATAGATATAATAGAAAGATTATCCTAGATATATTTCTATTTGTATGAATACTCTATATACAAATTTTAAAATCTGTAGATAAAGAATTTGTTGAGTATATGGGTTGAGAATTGTTCTCTCTCTCTCTCTCTCTCTCACACACACACACATTCTCACTTTTATAGATATAATAGATTATGCTAGATATATTTCCATATGTCTGAATACCCTATATACAAATTTTCAAATCTGTAGATAAAAAATTTGTTGAGTATATAGGTTGAGAATTGTTCTCTCTCTCTCTATCACACACATTCTCACTTTTATAGATATAATAGACAGATTATGCCAGATATATTGAAATGTGTCTGAATGCCCAATATACAAATTTTGAAATCTGTAGATAAAAAATTTGTTGTATACATAGGTTGACAATTGTCCTCTCTCTCACACACACACACATTCTCACTTTTATACATATAATAGATAGATTATGCTAGATATATTTCTATATGTCTGAACACCCTATATACAAATGTTCAAATCTGTGGATAAAAAATTTGTTGAATGTATAGGTTGAGAATTTTTATCTCTCTCTTTTTCTCTCTCTCTCTCGCTATCTCACACACACGCATTCTCACTTTTATAGATAAAATAGATAGATTATGCTAGATATATTTCTATATGTCTGAATACCCTATATACAAAGTTTCAAATCTGTAGATAAAAAATTTGTTGAATATATAGGTTTAGAATTGTTCTCTCTCTCTCTCTCACGCACACATTCTAACTTTTGTAGTTATAATAGATAGATTATGCTAGATATATTTCCATATGTCTGAATACCCTATATACAAATTTTCTAAACTGTAGGTAAAAAATTTGTTGAGTATGTAGGTTAAGAATTGTTCTCTCTCTCTCTCACACACACACACACACACAAGTTCTCACTTTTATAGATATAATAGATAGATTATGCTAGATATATTTCTATATGTCTGCCTACCCTATATACAAATTTCCAAATCTGTGCCCAAAAATGTGTGGAATATATAGGTTGAGAATTGTTCTCTCTCTCTCTCTCTCTCTCTCACACATAATCTCACTTTTATAGGTTATATAGGTTGAGAATTTTTTGCTCTTTCCATCACTCACATTCACACTTTTATAGATATAATACATAGATTATGCCAGATATATTTACATATGTCTGAATACCCAATATACACATTTTCAAATCTGTAGATAAAAAATTAGTTGAATATATAGGTTGAGAATTGTTCTCTCTCTCTCTCTTTCTCTCTCTCTCACACACACATTCTCACTTTTATAGATATAATAGATAGATTATGCTAGATATATTTCCATACGTCTGAATACCCTATATCCAAATTTTCTAATATGTAGATAAAAAATTTGTTGAATATATAGGGTGAGAATTTTCCTTCCTCTCTTTCTCTCTCTCTCTTTCTCACACACACACAAGCTGAAAATTGTTCTCTCTCTCTCTCTGACTCTCTCTCTCTCTCTCACACACACACACATGGTCATTTTATAGATATAATAGATAGGTTATGCTAGATATATTTCTATATGTCTGAATACCCTATATACAAATTTTTAAATCTGTAGATAAAAAATTTGTTGAGTATATAGGTTGAGAATTGTTCTTTCTCTCTCTCTCACACACACATTCTCACTTTTATAGATATAATAGATTATGCTAGATATATTTCCAAATGTCTGAATACCCTATATACAAATTTTCAAATCTGTAAAGATAGAATTTGTTGAATATATAGGTTGAGAATTGTTCTCTCTCTCTCTCTTTCACACACATTCTCACTTTTATAGATATAATAGATAGATTATGCTAGATATATTTCCTTATGTCTGAATACCCTATATACAAATTATCAAATCTGTAGATACAAAATTTGTTGAGTATATAGGTTGAGAATTGTTCTCTCTCTCTCTCACTCTCTCTCTCACTCACTCACACACACACACACACATTCTACCTTTTATAGATATAATAGATTATGCTAGATATATTTCCATATGTCTGAATACCCTGTATACAAATTTTCAGATCTGTACATAAAAATTAGTTGAATATATAGGTTGAGAATTGTTCTCTCTCTCTCTCTTCTCTCTCTCTCTTTAACACACATTCTCACTTTTCTAGATATAATAGATAGATTATGCTAGATATATTTCCATATGTCTGAATACCCTATATACAAATTTTCTAATCGGTAGATAAAAAATATGTTGAATATATAGGGTGAGAATTGTACTTACTCTCTCTCTCTCTCTCTCTCTCTCTCTCTCTCTCTCACGCACACATTCTCACTTTTATGGATATAATAGATAGATTATGCTGGATATATTTCCATATGTCTGAATACCCTATATACAAATGGTCAAATCTGTAGATAACAAATTTATTGAATAGATAGGTTGAGAATTGTTCTCTCTCTCTCTCTCGCAACCTTACACACACAACCACACGCAAACATTCTGACTTTTATAGATATAATAGATCGATTATGCTAGATATATTTCCATATGTCTGAATACCCAATATACAAATTTTCAAATCTGTAGGTAAAAAATTTGTTGAATATATAGGTTGAGAATTGTTCTCTCTCTCTCACACACTCACATTCTCACTTTTATAGATATAATGTATAGATTATGCTAGATATATTTCTATATGTCTGAATACCCTATATACAAAGTTTAAAATCCGTAGATAAAAATACGTTGAGTATATAGGTTGAGAATTGTTCTCTCTCTCTCTCTTACGCACACACACACACACACACACACACATTTTCACTTTTATAGATATAATAGATAGATTATGCTAGATATATTTCCATATGTCTGAATACCCTATATACAAATTTTCAAATCTGTAGATAAAAAATGTATTGAATATATAGGTTGAGAATTGTTGTCTCTCTCTCTCTCTCTCTCTCTCTCTCTCTGGCTACCTCACACACACACACATTTTCACTTTTATAGATATAATAGATAGATTATGCTAGATATATTTCCATATGTCTGAATACCCTATATACAAACTTTCAAATCTGTAGATAAAAAATTTGTTGAGTATATAGGTTGAGAATTGTTCTCTCTCTCTCACACGAAACTGTGCGCTCGGCTTCTTCCCCCCCTTCCCACCCCAAATGCTTGGGAAACTGTGCACTGTTTTTGTTGGTTTTCAAGCTGCCTCTTCCCCCCCCCCACACACACACAGTTTAACAGTAGTAGGAGGTCAAGAGAAAGAGGGTGAGAGAGAGAGAAGAGTAAGTTGGTGAGAGAGAGAGAAAAGAGAAAGAGGGTGTTGGTTTTATATTTTTATTATCGTCTAATATTTTGAAAGCTGAATTTCTAATAAAATGTGCATCTATAGGAGATAATGCCTGGGAATGTGTTCCCCCCCCCACAGTTTAACAGTGGTGTGACGTCAAGAGAAAGAGGGTGAGAGAGAGGGAAGAGTAAGTGGGTGAGAGAGAGAAAGAGAGAGAAAAAAAAGAAAGACGGTGTTGGTTTTGTGAAAAAAGTTGTTATTTACAATTGTTCGCATTCTTGGCCTTTTGGTCAAGATCAAAGTGTAGTATCTGTTCTTCAGATGCTGCACTTCTATTTCTTGTTCTCTTTCGGTGGAGGAGAAATCCTCCACGACTGAGACAATTTTTATTTTTGTACCTTTTCTCCACGTTAAAAAACGACCCTGGTGTCTAACTCTGTCCCGTGGGGAGGCATAGTAAATAGGTACAATTGTTCGCCATTAGTGGATGTTGACGTCACGTCACGTGACATGACTAAGCGTTTTTTTTTTTTAGTATGAATAACATTTTTTGTTTTAATTATAAAGTCTACACTTAATTTTATAGAAAATGATGTATATATAATAGAAAAAAAAAATTACTGGTTTTGTTGGATTCAAGTGGATCCCCCCCCTCCAGTTTAAGAGATAGCAGGTCACGTGGTAATATACAAAATGGCTAGCGTAAATATAAAGATCGGTTTTTTTATCGACGAATATTTTGAAAGCTGAATTTTTTTTTATTCCTGTACATTTTTTCCTGATATTTTTCGTTAAAACTCTTGTATAAATACTATTTTTAACCAGTTAAATACGTTGGAGACATTGTCATGGAGTTTAACAATCTCTAGAACAAAGCAGAAGAGAAATTACAAAAGTATCGGTAAAACAAAGTGTTTGTTTACATTTGTTCGCCATTACTGGATGTTGACGTCACGTCACGTGACATGACTAAGCGTTTTTGGATTATGTAATATTAACATTAAAATGACAGGTTTTTTTGGGGGCCCCCCCTAGGAGAGAAATGATCAGTTCACCCCCTTTTAATGGTCCGTTTGGTGTGGAATTTCGATATTTGTCATGCGGGTGATCAAGGTTCAATATGATACATAATTTGTCAACTTTGGTTGTGTCTGTCAAAAGTTTGAGCTGACGTCACGTCACGTGACACGTATTGAATAACGTTAAAATGACAGGTTTTTTGGGGGGCCCCCCTAGGAGAAAAACGATCAGTTGACCCCTTTCTACTGGTCCGTTTGACGTGAAATTTCGATATTTGTCATCCGGGTGATCAAGGTGCAATATGATACCAAATTTGTCAACTCTGGTTCCGTCTTTCAAAAGTTTTAGCGTTACAAACAAACATACATACATACATACATACATACATACACACCGATTTTTGCCTTTTATATATATAGACTAGCAGGGCTACCCGGCGTTGCTCGGGACCGTATAAACAATGAAAAAACAAAAGCAGATATTGAACATATGTTTGATTCTTAGGGGAGAGGAATCTTTCATCTCTATGTATTATTTGTTTTATCTACCCTAGGACTGATATTGTTCATGTTTTATCCCTAGCATAGGTAATTTACAGCATGTATATGAAATTGTTTTACCTTAGGGAGAAGAGAACAGGTAATATACAACATAATGTGTCTATATTACATCCCTGGCAACGCCTAGAAACCAGCTAGAACATGTATTTCAGTCAATCTTTATTATATCCTGGGCTATGCCGGGAAACCAGCTAATCTCTTTTTAGTGACTTGACCACCAAAATACCTCCCTAAGTGTGTCCTTTCTTTTGAACTTATTAGATATAGGTATCTAGAAATGTGTGTGAAATTTTGTTGAATGCATTGTTCACTATGATTTTCTTATTGTTCTACACAATATCAACTGTAGCGAAATAACACAGTAAACTTAGTGTAGTGTTAGAATAAAGAGCAAAGGAAAAAATTAGAATCATATTTTGTAATTGCAAATCTAAATTTGCTAGCATGTACCAGTATTTGCCAGGTTGTGGAAATTTGGAACTTATAACATATGTAGTGGCCTTTTCCTAGATACCTATTGCTAAAAATTATACTTTCATTTTGTTAGAAAAATCTCTCTTCAGATGCCCTGCATCATTCAAAATAAAAACAAATATTTTTATAATTGTTTCAGTATATTGCTACACAATGTGAAAGTTTTTAACGTTTGTAAAAAAAATCATGAATGTGCTTATATTGCAAAAAAGAAAATATCAGTGCACAGTATTGAAAGTGTTTGAGATTCAAAAGTCTGTAACATTTCTACTAACTTCATAAGATGTCATGTGAGAAACTGAATTGAATATCAAGACATTATCTGAAGCGTTTTTATTTTGGTGTAACATATGTGTTTACAGTGAACCTTAACTTTTAATAAACAGATTGGTATGCAATGACATAGGCTAAGAATCTTTAAAATATATATAAATTGGAAAAATGTGTGAACAAATGAAAAAAAAATGATCCGCTCCACTTGATGACATCAAGCACAGTAATATTTTAGTGAAGAAAATATGAAATTGATGTTCAGTGATTAGTTTGGATGAATGAGAAAATGTAATTGTTTGATGCATAAAAATAACTCAGTTGCTGTATTTGATATTAAGCAGCAAAATATAGTGATTTGAATATTTGGGAAAACATCAAACCAGATTATGTAAAAAGGAAAAAAAAAGATGAAATTAGAAAATATATATTTTATGTTTATGAGTTCTGCCAATCAAAATTTTGTGGCAGAAATTGGGTGATTACCATGCAATTTTATTTTGGTAAAATTCTTAAATTATTAGAATGTTTATTATAATTTCTAATTAGTGACTTGTTATAATCAAAATCCGCCCTAAAGAGTGTCCTTTCTTTTATTAGGTATCAGAGTAGGTATCAAGATTTCTACTTCTATACAAATGTGATATTTCAGATCTGTACATAAAAAATTTGTTGAATATATAGGTTGAGAATTGTTCTGTGTCGCTCTCTCTCACACACACACGCATTCTCACTTTTATAGATATAATAGATAGATTACTCTAGATATATTTCCATATGTCTGAATACCCTATATACAAATTTTCAAATCTGTAGATAAAAAAATTTGTTGAGTATATAGGTTGAAAATTGTTCTCTCTCTCTCACACACACATTCTCAATTTTAGAGATATAATAGATAGATTATGCTAGATATATTTCCATATGTCTGAATACCCTATATACAAATTTTCTAATCTGTAGATCAAATATTTGTTGAATATATAGGTTGAAAATTGTTCTTACTCTCTCTCTCTCTCTCTCTCTGGCTACCTCACACACACATTCTAACTTTTATAGATATAATAGATAGATTATGCTAGATATATTTCCATATGTGTGAATACCCTATATACAAATTTTCTAATTTGTAGATAAAAAATTTGTAGAGTGCATAGGTTGAGAATTGTTCTCTCTATCTCTCACACACACACATTCTAACTTTTAAAGATATAATAGATTATGCTAGATATATTTCGATATTTCTGAATACCCTATATATAAAAATTTGTTGAATGTATAGGTTGAGAACTGTTCTCTCTCTCTCTCTCTCTCTCTCTCGCTCACACACACACACATTCTCACTTTTATAGATATAATAGATTATGCTAGATATATTTCCATATGTCTGAATACCCTATATACAAATTTTCAAATCTGTAGATAAAAAATTTGTTGAGTATATAGGTTGAGAATTGTTCTCTCTCTCTCTATCACACACATTCTCACTTTTATAGATATAATAGACAGATTATGCCAGATATATTAAAATATGTCTGAATGCCCAATATACAAATTTTGAAATCTGTAGATAAAAAATTTGTTGTATACATAGGTTGACAATTGTCCTCTCTCTCACACACACACACACATTCTCACTTTTATACATATAATAGATAGATTATGCTAGATATATTTCTATATGTCTGAACACCCTATATACAAATGTTCAAATCTGTGGATAAAAAATTTGTTGAATGTATAGGTTGAGAATTTTTATCTCTCTCTTTTTCTCTCTCTCTCTCTCGCTATCTCACACACACGCATTCTCACTTTTATAGATAAAATAGATAGATTATGCTAGATATATTTCCATATGTCTGAATACCCTATATACAAAGTTTCAAATCTGTAGATAAAAAATTTGTTGAATATATAGGTTTAGAATTGTTCTCTCTCTCTCTCACACACACATTCTAACTTTTGTAGTTATAATAGATAGATTATGCTAGATATATTTCCATATGTCTGAATACCCTATATACAAATTTTCTAAACTGTAGGTAAAAAATTTGTTGAGTATGTAGGTTAAGAATTGTTCTCTCTCTCTCTCACACACACACACACACACAAGTTCTCACTTTTATAGATATAATAGATAGATTATGCTAGATATATTTCTATATGTCTGCCTACCCTATATACAAATTTCCAAATCTGTGCCCAAAAATGTGTGGAATATATAGGTTGAGAATTGTTCTCTCTCTCTCTCTCTCACACATATTCTCACTTTTATAGGTTATATAGGTTGAGAATTTTTTGCTCTTTCCATCACTCACATTCACACTTTTATAGATATAATACATAGATTATGCCAGATATATTTACATATGTCTGAATACCCAATATACACATTTTCAAATCTGTAGATAAAAAATTAGTTGAATATATAGGTTGAGAATTGTTCTCTCTCTCTCTCTTTCTCTCTCTCTCATACACACATTCTCACTTTTATAGATATAATAGATAGATTATGCTAGATATATTTCCATACGTCTGAATACCCTATATCCAAATTTTCTAATATGTAGATAAAAAATTTGTTGAATATATAGGGTGAGAATTTTCCTTCCTCTCTTTCTCTCTCTCTCTTTCTCACACACACACAAGCTGAAAATTGTTCTCTCTCTCTCTCTGACTCTCTCTCTCTCTCACACACACACACATGGTCATTTTATAGATATAATAGATAGGTTATGCTAGATATATTTCTATATGTCTGAATACCCTATATACAAATTTTTAAATCTGTAGATAAAAAATTTGTTGAGTATATAGGTTGAGAATTGTTCTTTCTCTCTCTCTCACACACACATTCTCACTTTTATAGATATAATAGATTATGCTAGATATAGTTCCAAATGTCTGAATACCCTATATACAAATTTTCAAATCTGTAAAGATAGAATTTGTTGAATATATAGGTTGAGAATTGTTCTCTCTCTCTCTCTTTCACACACATTCTCACTTTTATAGATATAATAGATAGATTATGCTAGATATATTTCCTTATGTCTGAATACCCTATATACAAATTATCAAATCTGTAGATACAAAATTTGTTGAGTATATAGGTTGAGAATTGTTCTCTCTCTCTCTCTCTCTCTCACTCACTCACTCACTCACTCACACACACACACACACATTCTACCTTTTATAGATATAATAGATTATGCTAGATATATTTCCATATGTCTGAATACCCTGTATACAAATTTTCAGATCTGTACATAAAAATTAGTTGAATATATAGGTTGAGAATTGTTCTCTCTCTCTCTCTTCTCTCTCTCTCTTTCACACACATTCTCATTTTTCTAGATATAATAGATAGATTATGCTAGATATATTTCCATATGTCTGAATACCCTATATACAAATTTTCTAATCGGTAGATAAAAAATTTGTTGAATATATAGGGTGAGAATTGTACTTACTCTCTCTCTCTCTCTCTCTCTCTCTCACGCACACATTCTCACTTTTATGGATATAATAGATAGATTATGCTGGATATATTTCCATATGTCTGAATACCCTATATACAAATGGTCAAATCTGTAGATAACAAATTTATTGAATAGATAGGTTGATAATTGTTCTCTCTCTCTCTCTCGCAACCTTACACACACAACCACACGCAAACATTCTGACTTTTATAGATATAATAGATCGATTATGCTAGATATATTTCCATATGTCTGAATACCCAATATACAAATTTTCAAATCTGTAGGTAAAAAATTTGTTGAATATATAGGTTGAGAATTGTTCTCTCTCTCTCACACACTCACATTCTCACTTTTATAGATATAATGTATAGATTATGCTAGATATATTTCTATATGTCTGAATACCCTATATACAAAGTTTAAAATCCGTAGATAAAAATACGTTGAGTATATAGGTTGAGAATTGTTCTCTCTCTCTCTTACGCACACACACACACACACACACACACACACACACACATTTTCACTTTTATAGATATAATAGATAGATTATGCTAGATATATTTCCATATGTCTGAATACCCTATATACAAATTTTCAAATCTGTAGATAAAAAATGTATTGAATATATAGGTTGAGAATTGTTGTCTCTCTCTCTCTCTCTCTCTCTCTCTCTCTCTCTCTGGCTACCTCACACACACACACATTTTCACTTTTATAGATATAATAGATAGATTATGCTAGATATATTTCCATATGTCTGAATACCCTATATACAAACTTTCAAATCTGTAGATAAAAAATTTGTTGAGTATATAGGTTGAGAATTGTTCTCTCTCTCTCACACGAAACTGTGCGCTCGGCTTCTTCCCCCCCTTCCCACCCCAAATGCTTGGGAAACTGTGCACTGTTTTTGTTGGTTTTCAAGCTGCCTCTTCCCCCCCCACACACACAGTTTAACAGTAGTAGGAGGTCAAGAGAAAGAGGGTGAGAGAGAGAGAAGAGTAAGTTGGTGAGAGAGAGAGAAAAGAGAAAGAGGGTGTTGGTTTTATATTTTTATTATCGTCTAATATTTTGAAAGCTGAATTTCTAATAAAATGTGCATCTATAGGAGATAATGCCTGGGAATGTGTTCCTCCCCCCCACAGTTTAACAGTGGTGTGACGTCAAGAGAAAGAGGGTGAGAGAGAGGGAAGAGTAAGTGGGTGAGAGAGAGAAAGAGAGAGAAAAAAAAAGAAAGACGGTGTTGGTTTTGTGAAAAAAGTTGTTATTTACAATTGTTCGCATTCTTGGCCTTTTGGTCAAGATCAAAGTGTAGTATCTGTTCTTCAGATGCTGCACTTCTATTTCTTGTTCTCTTTCGGTGGAGGAGAAATCCTCCACGACTGAGACAATTTTTATTTTTGTACCTTTTCTCCACGTTAAAAAACGACCCTGGTGTCTAACTCTGTCCCGTGGGGAGGCATAGTAAATAGGTACAATTGTTCGCCATTAGTGGATGTTGACGTCACGTCACGTGACATGACTAAGCGTTTTTTTTTTTTTAGTATGAATAACATTTTTTGTTTTAATTATAAAGTCTACACTTAATTTTATAGAAAATGATGTATATATAATAGAAAAAAAAAAATTACTGGTTTTGTTGGATTCAAGTGGATCCCCCCCCTCCAGTTTAAGAGATAGCAGGTCACGTGGTAATATACAAAATGGCTAGCGTAAATATAAAGATCGGTTTTTTTATCGACGAATATTTTGAAAGCTGAATTTTTTTTTATTCCTGTACATTTTTTCCTGATATTTTTCGTTAAAACTCTTGTATAAATACTATTTTTAACCAGTTAAATACGTTGGAGACATTGTCATGGAGTTTAATAATCTCTAGAACAAAGCATAAGAGAAATTACAAAAGTATCGGTAAAACAAAGTGTTTGTTTACATTTGTTCGCCATTACTGGATGTTGACGTCACGTCACGTGACATGACTAAGCGTTTTTGGATTATGTAATATTAACATTAAAATGACAGGTTTTTTGGGGGGCCCCCCTAGGAGAGAAATGATCAGTTCACCCCCTTTTAATGGTCCGTTTGGTGTGGAATTTCGATATTTGTCATGCGGGTGATCAAGGTTTAATATGATACATAATTTGTCAACTTTGGTTGTGTCTGTCAAAAGTTTGAGCTGACGTCACGTCACGTGACACGTATTGAATAACGTTAAAATGACAGGTTTTTTGGGGGGCCCCCCTAGGAGAAAAACGATCAGTTGACCCCTTTCTACTGGTCCGTTTGACGTGAAATTTCGATATTTGTCATCCGGGTGATCAAGGTGCAATATGATACCAAATTTGTCAACTCTGGTTCCGTCTTTCAAAAGTTTTAGCGTTACAAACAAACATACATACATACATACATACATACATACACACCGATTTTTGCCTTTTATATATATAGATGGAAACTCTTCTTGTTTGCAATGTGATCAAGTACCTCATTATTTATAACTAATGCCTCTTTTTCGTATTTTCTTTTTTTCGTGCTTCCTTTAAGATTTCCTGTCATTTATTATCTCAGAAAACTTCTATTTCTATCATTTACTATTTAGCCACTCTCGTTCACTTTTTCTTTCCTTATGTCTTTCTATTTCGTACTTCTTTCTCTTTTTCTTCTCCGTCATTTACGTTACCTTAGTATCTAAATATTAATTTACTTGTCCGTATGCCCAGTGTCACACAAAATACCATCATCGCAAACATTAATTAATGATAAACGAATTATCGCCCTTTGTACTCGTTAAAAGTCATAAAACCTGTTACTCTCCAAAATTAAAATAAAGATAACGACAACATAGCTTCATGTTTACGATTTAAAATTCGTTATTTTATTTTATAATTAGAAAAAAGCATGTTGAGAGAAAACTACATTTTTAATCATAGATTATGTTTATGATTATAATAAAAGTTTAAGTGATTTGATATCTGTTCCTTTAAAAAATTATTCAAACAACAAAAAACAAAGCAGTGTGTTGTGTGTTGAAATTTCTATTAAAAAAAATCTATTTATTTTTTTAATTGGTTCTTTTTAGCTTTAAAGGGTTAAAAGATTTGCTAAAAATTGTTTTAAAGTCATCGTGATTTGTTTTATTTTATATTTATAAATGTTATATATATTGTGTTTTAAATAAATTTAATTACCATAAAATATCCACAAGTTCTGATAATATTCATTAGTAAGATATCACCAGTTATTTAGCTAAATTACTACTCGAAGACAAGCCTAAATTACGCGTTGGATGATCATGGTGGTGATTGGGCAGAACTTGTATTATTTAAGAAGGCAAATCACCGCGAATTTCTTTATACGACTTGAAAATCACAATTTTGTAATAAGTTGGGAGCAGCTCTAATATAATTTCTTTCAAACACAAGTAGTGAATCAGCGCGTATGAGTGTTGTAAGGTAGCTGGCTTGCAAATATATTAGCAGCCGGAGCCGAAAAAGCAGATATGTAAATTAGAAAATGCACGTGGGCTTCCTTGACAAGAAAAAGAAAAACGAACACCTCCATGGACGGGAGAAGCAAAGTCGGCGCGGGAGAAGATAGATGTTTAAAGTCTAAGGTTTGAAATAGCTGTCTAATGCAAGCGTGTACTCGGATAAAGACCAGCGCCATCGGGTGAGATGGACGTGGTGCCTCGTAGTGGCGATGAGAGACGGCAGCGCTTTGTTAATCTTATGGCAGAAAAAAATGAACAGCTACTAAAAAAAACAAAAAAAAAACAGGGAAGCATCGTTTGAAAATAAATAATATTAAATACCTTTTTTTAAAGAGAAAAAAACCGAGTCGGATTTATTTATTTAGTTTGGTTTTTTCTTTTCGACGGTATAATACGGTGTGAGAGCGGAGAGAGGTTTCAATAGTAACAAACACGATTTGTGCGTGACGGACACGATACAGTAGTTTTAGGATAGAAACTTTGCTCAAGGATGTTTCTGTTGAGTTTTAGATAAAGAGAAAACGCAACTATTGACAGTCGGATTGTTTTTAGTCGGGTGTCTGACATGAACATAATGATAGAAAAGGACGAGAAACGTCTCCGTTTTTATTAAGATGTAGGAAGGAGTAAAAGGCATCGTCTACTAGATTTCGAAGTTTGTTTTGATCACTGCCAAGACAGAAAAAGTTAGTTCCTCTTTCTAATTGGCTTATTTTTCTTGATATAAGGAAACTTTCTTTTTTAGAATTTATATCCCATCTTCTTCCACATTTTCTTCTTTGTGTATTTGCAAGGTGGAACGATAAAAGTCTAACCCTAAGGAAAACAACATTACAGCTTTATTTTAAACGTTCTATTGAAAAAAATAATAAATTCAGATACGTAATTATGTAGTAGAGCTGACATCTATTCAATGTACCAACCTCCAAATTCAATCACCATTATTCGGGTTCGGAACTGGAAGCATGCCTTTTCAACAAGCACCGGCGGGAGCTCGGCGAATACTCAGCGGATGGCGGGGACCGTGCTGGCTTTGATGTTGTGGGTGGTCATGTTATTGATATTCTTGACGTATGGCCAAAGAAAGTAGTCAGGTCGGGGAAGGCGAATGGCCTGTGAGAAAAGGACACAAATTCGAAGCACCCCTTCTGAAGGCAATCCTATAACTCTTGGTCTTGTGGTCCAGCGCTGCGTCCTGTTGCCACACCCAGGGTCTAACACCGGTCACCTGATTGCACCAGGGAATCACCGTCTTCAACATATGCAGGTATGCTTTGCTTGACTTTGAAGTCCAATTCGAAGATGTGAGGTAACATGATGTGATCCTTACATGAAACCAATGGCAATAACCATAGGCATGGAACTTTAGTTTCATCACTCTGACCACGACCTTGTAATTTGTGGCAACTCACCAATGCATTTCGAGGGCGCTATCGATGGTCCTGTTTGCATAACTTGGATCGCTAGAGAGCATGAGTTGTACAGCGACGCTTCTCCGATGTCGTTCATTAAATATTGTTCCCCTTTCTGGCAAGATAAAAGGTTTATTTCGCTCTTGGAACTTGTACACAACTGGCCAACAAACGAAAAAGAAATCAGTTTTTATGAAACGGAAATGGAATCATGTCGTATTTTATAAGGCGACAATTACATCGTTCGATCCCGTACTCTATCAGCTTTTCTCCGTCGTTGCCGTATCGTTTTTCATATTAATTGAATTAAAAGTGTATTTTGTAAATGTTCTTTTGACGTTTATCTTTTCCGCTAGTTCTTTGTTGGTTTGTGAGTTCGATACCGTTTCTTTAATGAATATTCCTTCTTTTTCTTTAAACTTTTACTTTCTCAGAATAATTCGAATTATATGTAATATTTTTGTATTTTTCACTATCTAATTTTGTTTGATTTTTTTGTAAGTTTTACTTAATATTTTTCGTGACGATTTTCTTCTTCGTGTTCTTCGTATTTTTTTATATATTGTATTATCTTTCATTTTTCTGTTTCTTACTCTGCTATATTCCCGTTCGCTTCACATCTGTTATCTACACATTAACATTGTTTCTTATAACTAGGGCTATGAAAGAGAATATACTTTTTATATTTTGACTCTGGAGTATATATCAGTTAATGTTGTATACGCTTTTATATAGACTGATGTGGTTCTCGATTGATTAACTGTGTTTAACTGTGTCGGATATATAATCGAGAGTCAGAACAATAAAAGGAGTATTCTCTTGTCACATCCCTATTTATAACTTCTGCTCTTTGTTTTTTTTATTATTTTGTCTATCCTCGTTCATCGCGCATTTTTAGACGGATTCTTGTAGTCTCATTTAAATTGAAATTTTGCTACTACTTTATTCCTTATTTTATTTTCATTTTTTATTTTCTGCTGTCACGTTCTTTTTTATGTTTGTGCATGTTCTTCTTTACCTTCGCATTCATTGTTTTGCCTTTCTAATATCTCTTATTCTTATCAATGTTCCGCGTATGCCTCTTGTTTCTCTTACTAATTATTTTCATACATTTTTGTTCTACTCCATCATATTATTCAAATATTTGATATGGTTGATATATATATATATATATATATATATATATATATATATATATATATATATATATATATATATATATACATGTATATATATACACATGTATATATATATACATGTATATATACACATGTATATATATATACATGTGTATATATATATATATATTTATATTATCTTATTTCTTTATCTGCTATGTTTTTCTTCTCTGCCTATCTATTTTTCTTTTTTATCCATTTTTGTTCCCTTTCCCGCCTTTGTTTCTTTCTTTATACTTCTTTTTTTTCCGTTTGTATTCGTATGCCTTTCCTGTTGTTGCTTCTTTATCTTATTACCAATTTTGTCACTGCGTATAATTGACGTAAATGGGGTTTTTGTCTTAACGTGTTTCATATTAACGCACCTGTCTCTGCTCGATTCACTCTTCAGGTTTTAATTTTTAGGCATCTGTGAATTTCGGTATTCCTTAACAAACGAATTTATGGTATGTCTAAAAATAATGGTCTTCATTTTATGTCAAACTACACGCATGCAATAGCATCATCAAATATCACAGAAATGTAACGGTTCGTGTATGTACACCGTAGCGCGGTCGCGCTTATACAAATGCATGCGAAATGATTTCACTGGTAAAGAAAAATATATTATAAAACATAGAAAGAGACGGATCGTATGTTAAAGACGTGGATAACGTTCGAGAACTCGTGAAAGGTATGGATGCCGTTCGCTGTAAATGTAGAGAAGAGAAACAAAAAGAGAAATAAATTTCGTTGTTATAAAGAAAAAGCGATTAAGTTCTTTTGCATTCGTTGTCTAAGACCTTTCGGTAATAAAGGGGAACGAGAAAAACGGAGTGAAAAACGTCGTTTTCCCTAATGCTGGGAATAATTGCGGCAATATTTCGACGAACTTTGAGCATCTAATTCATTTTCGGAACCAAAGTGATAAAGTTATTATTTACATTTTTTATTCCGTATTTACATAGAGCCACATTTTCTCTGCGTTTTTCATTCTATCTTTTTTTGATGGACTTCAGCGCTGATAAACTTAGCACCGAGCTAATTTTATACATAAATCATGTTAACACCTATTAGTTTTCGCACACCATCAAAACTCGTCATTGTGTTATTTCTATAATCAAAGACTTTACTCATCACATAGAGAAAGAAAGAATTATATACAAAGATAGGGAGAGGTAAAGAGAGAGAGAGATTGAGAGATGCAGTAATACATAAAGAATGAAAATATGGGGGAAGGTGTTTTAAAGCTTTAACGGAACCCTACCCCGAGGCGGATAAGACAACAATTCAACCTTCAACCCGCAACCCCTTTGCTAACAAATCCTGTTCGTCCACTGCACAGGCATCGAACTGGGGACAAGAGAAGGCACATCGCTTGACCTGTTCGCTATTGGCCAGTCAATAGGTCAGTTTGAATGGCTGAAGCGTCTACCATTGAACACTGAAGAAAATGACCGGCAGGCAATGTCAACGGATAGTCAGGCTGAAGTCGAGCATGTTTGACCAAAGGTAACGGGTGTTAGGTCCTTAAAGGAATGATTGTGAACTAGCTGTGGGCGTAGTTCGTCGTTAACAAATCATGTCAGCGGAAAATAATGAGCTGGAATCAACACGAAGGTGGTGAAGCTTACTAAGGTAAGCGAATCACAAGGATGATTAGATTTGATTTCTATACTGGAGTTGGGAAGAGTAATTGGCGGTAGACCCACTACAATTCATGGTTATCTTACGACAAATAGGCCCATAAGATGCACCTCGCTGTAACTGGATAATAATTGTGGTCGACAAAATTGTTAGTAAAATCGTCCAGATAATGTTAAAATTAAATAAAAAGATTATTAAACTATTACAAATGGCCGTGTCAACTACGGACTAATTACATCATACAGGATAGCTATTTTTTTTTTCACATTCCCCGGCTTAACATTAACAAATAACATAGATTGAAACAAATAAATAGAGGATATTGCCAAAGCCGCTGCAACAATGTTGGTTTATTTCACCGCGCTAGAAACTTACGTCCATCTAATAGTATCGTGTATCTCTACAAATCAACCATTAGCTCAGGCATGGACTATTGTTGCCACATTTGGGATGTTCAATTTATAATTTCAACGCCTTAAACAAGGTAAAAAAAAATGTCTCCAACTTGATAGGTCCGCACTATCAAAATAACTCCAATATCTATCCCATTGCATTGTTGTTTCTATTTTACAATAATGTATTGCAATATGATCTGATGAACTAATTGTCTTTGTACAATCCATGCGTATATAAACATGATACACCTGTCTTGCAGCGCATCGCTTTAATCTTCTATGATAATACTTTCTTTCATGGACTGCTAAACCTTAAAATTTCCATCCTGTGTTTCTGCCTGTACTAACATGCTGAAGTTTAATGTTAATGTAATATTAACAGGCGTTCCGCTTTTCAACTTCATTAGTTTACAATTTCTTTTTTTTACACGGTGGTCCCCACTTATCAAGGCCCGGAAGCCACTCAGCGATAAGGGTTATTGCAAGTACAGTACGTTAGTGTGGAGATTTGATGAAGTGTTTACTTAAGGGGGCAGTTCATTAGGAATTTGTCAACGTTGGACTTGAACACATCCAAGTTGTAGTCAGGTGGGGAGCAGGCAGACGGAACAGAGTTCCACAGGCGTGCAGTTCTAAGAAAGAAGCTTCGTTCATGGAATCCACGTTTTGATTTAGGCACAGATAAAGAGTGGGGGGAAATTTTCACAGTGGATTCAGCTAGACGGGTGTTTTTCGTGAACTATTGGAGAGGGGGGATCAGAGATTGGAGTTCAGACGAGCACCTACCATGAAAATAATGATAAAACAAGGATAGACTTGTAACGTCTCTTCTGTGGGGGAGAGGTTGCAGGGTAGAGAAAAGGGCTTCCCCCACTAAGCCACGAAGTCTATTTTGTACTCTGTCAAGGCAGGATAGGTTATTTTTAGCAGCTCCTGCCCAGATAACATAACAATAGACCAACTACGTAGAAGTAGCAATATGCCGTGTTTGGAATGTACAAGAATGAAATAAAGAATATTTTAAACACGAATTAGCTCTATATATAAAAGAATTAACACTTCTAAGATGAAATACCGATGACAACCCTTACAGTAATAAAAGGCAATTTAGTTTTGACAACTCGCTTTTGCTTTACATATTTTGCTACTTTAAATGCACGAAACATTACTTCTAAATAATAAATATCTCTGCTATAATTTTGCTGGAAGCTTTGAATCAAGTACGTCTTAATTTTTCTTATATATAGAAAAAAACATTAATATTCTGGTAATTGCTATGAAATTTCAATTATTTTTAGAAAATGACAGCAAAGAAAAGAAATGAAAAAATACTCTGGATTTTTACTTGCAATTTAGAAATGGATCAGAACTCTCCCTGATTTCGTTCTTTTATCTTTGCTTTTAATTAGTAATGTTGTTGTTGTTCGTTTGTTTGTTTGTTTGTTTTGGGTTTTTTTTTTTGTTTTTTTTAAAGACTAATGTGTTTTCTGTGCCGGAATCCATTTATATAACAAAGACCATGGGCTTACAATTTCAAATTTTTGAGATGTATTTTTTGTATAATTTAAGCTCTTCTGCAAGACCCATCGCGCAGTGGCTAGAGTACATGCAAAAAATCAATTGTGAAACTGATATTCTTCTGAGGGTTGAAGGTTCAATTGTAAGTTTGAGCGATCAAAGAATTAAATTGCGAATTACTTAGGACCTCCATCCATTTATGGCTTATGAAACGAGAGCATGCTAGCCCAGTAAAGTAAATTAAATATTCCGTTCGAAATTCAGTTCCCCGAGTTCGACATAAATACTTTCGCGTCAGATAACATGCACCTAAAGAATGGAGGAGGTTACATCAACTGAAACGTTTCGAAATAACATTCAACAAAAGAACAGTAGTCCAAAGAACCGAAATAATACGAATTATCCTGGCCTACTCTTTGATCTGGAAGCAATATTACTTTCCTAGAGTAATTGTATTTATGCGTTTTCCTGAATGATTTCTGAAAGAATATGCTTAAAACCAAGTAGGTGCATATAAATAAAAAAATATTTGAGAACAAGTGATAAATATTCGCCTCAAAATAAAACAATATTGCGCAATATTTGTTATATTGAAATTAAGAAAGAAATAATTAATATACAACACCAGATGATTATCTATAATCTAAATCTCACCTGCCTGTTTAAATATATGTATGTATGTATATATGTTTCCACATGTATATATGTATGGGGGTATAAGTGTATATATGTGTATATAATTTAAAAAAAAGATATTTAAAAAATACATGAAAATGAATGAGTAATCAACAATAAAGCAAGGGAAAGATGTTCTTCTTCTGTCAAGAAGTAACAATCACCATGTATGAATGCATGTATGTATGTATGTATGTATGTATGTATGTATGTATGGGTCTATGGGACAAATATATCGGTTGTAGCTAAGTGTGTATACTTGGGTAGCACACTAAGTATGTCCGGTGCCTTGGATCATGAGATATCATTACGGAGCAGCAGGGCAAGTGATGCCATTGGAAAGTTGGGCAAGCGTCTGTGGAGCTATCATGGGATCTCGCTGCCAACAAAGATCAAAATTTATGCCGCGTGTGTTTTCTCTGCTCTTCTCTATGCCTCTGAGACTTGGACAACATACAGGAAGCATTTGAGACGTCTCGAGCGGTTTCACCAGATGTGCCTATGGCGAATCTTCAGTGTGGGCTGGTAAATGTGCTTCAGTGATGGTGAGGTTCTTAAACGATCCCGCTGTCTAAGCATTTAAGCTCTCATTATAAAACATAGACTGAGATGGAGTAGACATTTGGTGAGGATGTCACACACTCGACTTCCCAAATAATACATTTATGGCGCGCTTGTCAAGGGAAGATGTCTGAATCAAAATCCTAAAATGATATTCAAGGATTGTTTGAGGTCCACCTTAAAAATGTGAGATGGATGAGAGAAACGGCAGAGTCTTGCTTTGGATCGTGGAGGGTGGAGAATGAACTTGCGGGGAGGTGTGGGCAAGTTTGAGGCTGATCGAACCCAATATCAGCGACTGAAACGTGATATCCAGAAAGGGAATGTACAAGAAGCAGTTGATGGGCTGGGGCGCCAAATTGGTCATGAGTGTGAGGTGTGCCGGAGATTATGTCTGAGCAGAGCTGGGCTGATAAGCCACCAGACTACTTATCAGCGCAATGGGCCACAAAGCAGTCTTGTGTTGCCAGATTTAACCTGTGCAAACTTCGGGCGGACGTGCAAAACAGCAGGCGGTTTGAAGCGGCATTTGAATATTCATAGAAGTGACCACCAATAATGTGCTGCTAGTGGCGCACATGTCTGCACGATATGTGCCAAAGAATGCCAGAGTTTGTCAGGGCTTAAAAGCCACCTTCGTACGGCCTATCACTGATTTGCGTTCATGTTTCTGTATATATATATATATATATATATATATATATATATATATATGTATATGTAGTCATTGACATACAGTCCTGTTTCGTTGTATCACAACTCATCGGTGCTGCTAGACTAGCATCTCTCCCAAGCCCATGATTGAACCTAGAACCGTCGTGTTGACAGTCGGCAGTTCTCTTCTCCCACTCGACCATGGAATCGACGCCCGTAAATAACTCGTGGAGTGTCTATCTAAATAGACACCCGCCACCACTTTTATAGTGCTCAAATCGTCTGTTCGTAAACAAACAAACAACGAGCTTCGCATTTTCAGCCAATAAAGTAGCGGGTGAGATTATTTACGACAGTGATCTACCCAAAGAGGGGGGCTTAAAATATATTTGTGGTCATCCACATACAGTCCTGTTTCGTTGTATCACAACTCATCAGTGCCGCTAGACTAGCAAATCTCTCCCAAGCCCAGCGTTGAACCTAGAACCGTCGTGTTGACAGTGTGCAGTTCTCCCACTCAACCATGGAATCGACGCCCGTAAATAACTCGTCGGAATGTCTATTTACATAGACACCCGCCACCACTTTTATAGTGCTCAAATCGCCTGTTCGTAAACAAACAAACAACGAGCTTCGTATTTTCATTTATATATATATGTATATATATATATATATATATATATATATATATATATATATGATATATGTGCTAAACCAAGTAATGGCAATGTTCGAAAACGAAATTGCTGTCATCATGTATGTATGTATGTATGTATGTATGTATGTGTGTCGCAAAAACTTTCGACAGAGGCGACAGATTTTCACGACATCGGTATCATTTTAAACCTCGACCCTTCGGACGACAAATTCCGAAAAATAAGACAAAAGGATTAATTCCGTAATCCTCAACTGGGTACTTTTCTACGGAGAGGGGTCATTTTTTCGCCGAATTTTTGAATGTCATCCCCTCTTTTCGATTGTCAAGCCTTAATTTAAATCTACATCACTTTCAGTTTGGCGATAGGCGCAACAGCAAACACGTCACTTTTTTACGTTCAAAAGAACGTAAAAAAGTGACGCATCACTTGCCCTGCTGCTCCGTAACGATACCTCATGATCCAGGGCACCGGACATACATAGTGTGCTACCCAAGTATACACACTTAGCTTCAACCGCTATCTTTGACCCATAGACCCATACATACATACATACATACATACATGCATACATACATACATACATGCATACATACATACATACATACATACATACATACATAAATTCATACATGGTGATTGTCACTTCTTGACAGAAGAAGACCATCTTTTCTTTGCTTTATTGTTGACTAGCAGGGGTGCCCGGCGTTGCTCGGGTGTTTGGAGGTGTATGATGTGCAAAAAAAGCAAAAAAACAAAAAAAATGGTTAATTTTTTAAAACATTGACCCCTATTATGACCCCTTAAAATTTATAGTTTCGGGCTCAAATCACTTTATTAAGTTAGATCCAGGTTCAAGGAACCTATATCTAAAATTTCAAGTGGCTAGACCCAAAATTGTCGGAGGAGTTCGGTAGAGTTCTTAAAGGTCAAATCGTTGAAATTTGACCCCTTAACAGCCAAATTTCTGGCTGACACCCGTAACATCGATTTTCCCAAATCTCAGTACCCGGTATTTCAAATTTCGAGTCTTTAGACTAAAAATTGACAGAGTTATTGCGTAGGGAAATGTACACAGACAGGCAGACACACAGACACACAGACAGACACACACGTTCACTTTTATAGATATAATAGATTACTCATTCATTTTCATGTATTTTTGAAATATCTTTTTTTAAAATTATATACACAAATATACACTTATACCCCCATACATATATACATGTGGATACATACATACATACATACATACATTTAAACAAGCAGGTGAGATTTTAGATTATAGATAATCATCTGGTGTTGTATATTAATTATTTCTTTCTTAATTTCAATATAACAGATATGGCGCAATATTGTTTTATTTTGAGGCGAATATTTATCACTTCGGGGTACGGGTCCGACCCTGCCTGCGTACTACCACATTTATTTTTTTGCTGAACACACACACCTCTAAACACTTGGGCAACACCGGGCACCCAGGCTAGTTATTAAATAAAATGCCCTTGTTCTAAAGCTATATGTAAATTAGCTAGCCTTATAACGTATTTATGTAAATCGTATATCAAAATGGCGCGCATATTTAATGAATTTGAATTAATTTTAAATTTGGCGTTGCGTCTAGATTCTAATTTCGAGCAATGAGCACGCATGTATTCACTAGTAGTTTGCGCCATATAATGGGTCAACATTTTAAGATGGTATAATTAATCTGTATTGTTCTCGTGGAGTGAAAGTCAGTCCCAGAACCTTAAGAAGACACGGCGATTTCCTAAGACTAGATACATTCATTTCAATATGGTCTGGTCGCGATCAGAGCGATTATGATGAAAGAATAGAAGCTTGGTTGAAGAGTTATTAAAATTAACAGCCACATTTTTTCCTATTACACTACGTGATTCAGATCAGAAGAGAGAGAGAGAGAGAGAGAGAGAGAGAACCGGAAAAATTATTGTCATCACCGGTCTTTGAAGTGTTGCCATAGGTAATAGTGTTGTCTGCATAAATGACGAGTGATTAAAGAATGTTATTTGGGAGATCATTGATGAATGTCAGGAAGAGTATTAGCATCTTTGAATTTCTACGAAGTCCCTTTAGTTTGATAACTAATCAATTGCAAATCAACACCTGCGTTATATCGAAACGTTTACAGTATTCAGCATCTTATGTTTAATGGTGAGCCAGACAATATATTTCATTTCAAATCGGAGAACAGCTGAAACTGTAGGTTGGTGCAAATACAATATCGTTTTTTCACATATAATATTTTTATATATGATTTCGGAATTAATTCATTGATATATATATATATATATATATATATATATATATATATATATATATATATATATATATATAGCCATGTTATATATCATTTTTGAAACGCGTTTTTCTCTCTATCGTATCGTCTTATTCATTACCGTTCTCAACCTCTTCATTCAAATTTTGCTGGCTTTTCGACAGCATGGACAAAAATCAAACCTGCAAGATGTTCTTGTTTCAGTTCACACTAAAGCGAAAAGCTGCCTATTCAGCTCGTGATATCAATGATGCGATTGGCCCAGGTACAACTAACGAACGTGCGGCATAACGGTGGTTCAAGAAATTTCGCAATGGTGACGAGAGCCTCGATAATGAATACGCCCCCGGCCGACTGACCGCGGTTGATAACGAACATTTGAAAGCCTTAATTGAAGCCTAGTAGAAGGTTTTATGGAATTTGAGGACCTCTTCACTGCCCGTTCAAGTAAATGTTGTATAGTTTTATTTAAGTATCAAAGCGAAAATAGTAATCGTGTTTTTTCAACTAATTATACTTTTTCATTTACGCGATAATATTTATAATAATATACATTTTTCATAACTTTTTGTGCTAGAAATAGAACAGCCATCACAAGGAAACTGATCAAAAGATTTACATTTGCTTTTCCTACAAAAGGTACATCAACAAAAAAAAAAAACAAATATAAAAAGTCATCTTCGGCCGAATGGACTTTCAGTAACTGAACGGACGACCTGCTAGTATATATATATATATATATATATATATATATATATATATATATATATATATATATATATATATACACGCATTAGGTGGGTGCGCTTGAAAGCCAAATCGCAATGCAATATTACGAAAATAAATAAATATTTTACTTGTTTGAAATTTATAATATAAATATATTTCCTAGTCAAACTCGATCCAGGGATTTTTTTTTCTTCTTTCTTGCCATGTAAAATTGGAGAGAAAAAAGGCAGTAGTAAAGAGCCGACCGTTCCTATCTCCAACTTACAATATGGCAAAAAAGAAGAAGAAAACTAGAGAGAAACAAGATATTGAGTATGGAGTTTGACTTCGAAATATATTTAAATTATAAATTTCAAACAAGTAAAATATTTGTTTTATTTATTATATATTATTATATTATCAAACATTGTTGTAATTTCGCTTAAAGAGCACTTGATGTATATTTTATTTAAATTAAATCAACGCTTCTATAACGGAACTCACACCCCCTGACACACACACACACATACACACACACACACATATATATGGATGCGTGTGTGTGTATATATATATATACATGTGTGTGTGTGCGTTAAAGATTCGACAGTTTAATGTCTATATCGATATGTTTCTTTATTTCTTTAGTTACATCTGTTTTTTTTCTAATTTTTTTTCAGACTTTTTTATTTCTTTTTTGTTAGATAATTTTTTATAGTTTTATATGGTTTTCCCTCATTTCTTTGTATTGGTGGTTTTCACACAACCGTATTAACAGGCGTTCTTTCTTACAGAAATATAAATATTCCCTATATTAATATAATAGTTAGGAGCCCTCCAGTTTACAATAATTTAGTTTTTTTTTCTCCTCTTTGCTCCTCGCTCTCCTTCATATCCCCTATGTGGAGTTTATTAATTTTTACAAACTGTTAGGGTTTCTTTTATTATCTCTCCTTATCAACCAAATTATAATAATTTCAAATGGTGTATTTACATTTTTTCTATTGTACTTTTATTCATTTCTTGTAGGTTAAATAACTTGGATTGTGTATTTCTATCCGTATTCGGCACTATTTTTATATCACACTTGTTTCTCATGATCACGCGTTCGTACTCGTTCTCTCTCTCTTTCTCTCTCTCTCTCGCTCTCACTTTACCTTCTGTTCTTTCTTTCTCCTATCCTTATTCCTCTATACTTTCTTACTCTTCTTCTTCCTATTATAAATGTTATTATTAGTATTACTGCTAGTAGTAGTAGAGTGTCCTATGTTACAAGAAGGACTGCCCCCTTTTCTTGTAAATAAGAAAAAAAATTAGATAAGTGGAAAATGATATTAGGATAGACCGAGATTCGAACCGTGTAAACAATGTTCAGAATAGATTCCGTGTCGGAATGTTGGAATTTGCCTATTCTTTTGGAAATACAGATATTGTAAAAAGAATTTAATTGTGCATTCTTTTATGGGAACGGAATTACAAAGGTCAGCTAAAAAAATAATGAACAATACAATAAAAAATATATTGAATTATAAGTTAGGTTGAAAAATAGGTCAGTGAGAATTCTTTGTTGCAGAAGTGTGTTTGGAGTGTATGCCGAGCCACGTATGTTTTAAACCATGTGAGTCGATCACGTTTTGAAACCACATATTTGACGTCATAGCAAAAATTAATTCTCAATATAAGAGCTAGATGAGAGGAAGATCAGAGGCAGTCGAGTCCGGATCGAACAGTCAGAGTCGGTCGGACGGAGCTTACATGATCAGAGTAGGGTCCCTTTAGAAGCGAAGGGAAAACGTTTAATCGTGTAGAACGACTTTGAATTCCTTGACGTCATCATCATTCGACCGGTAGATTCGATGATAAAGAAGTTATCACGTTTTTGTAAAACTGTGTCGTCTCATCATTCAACAGCAAAAGGTAATGTGTGAAACATCCTTAATATGAACTTTGTCTCTCTCATTGTTATTACGAACTTTATGTAACTCTTACAAGAAATGTATCGCTCTTATCATCTCAACTGTATAAATATACCCCCCTAATCATTGTTATATATATGTCCGCCGTCTCTCTCCAATATGAATGCCCTCTATTCAACATCTATAGAAGTTCTCACACAGGTCGTCATCACATATTACTCAGTGAAAATGGCTGATGTTTTTCTGTTCCTGTAATGTGTAAAGAAGTAACTCCACACTCTCCAGTAGTTTTCTTGATATTCTATAAGCGTAGAAAATGATTTAGCATTGTCAAAATAACCGATTATCATTTATTTTCCGTTGGCACTTACTATTGATCTACACTTGGATTTGAGTGGCAATAAATTTCCTCCATCTTACTCCTCCCAGCATTCATTGCCGTGGAAGTCTGTGCAGTGATATCCCTCCCTCCGTTTGACCCTTCACAGATATTCTGTGTGGTATCTGCCGAGAGTGATGGCTTTATTCTTAAAAAAAACTGTTTGGAAAAACGGGTGAATCTAAATATTTATAAAATGTATTTTTGTAGTTTCAGTTTATTTGGGTTCATCCGGTTTTCATATTACCAAAATCTTTCTTAACGTTTAAACTTTCTACTACTTTCATTCCATTTTATTATTGGCTTTCTTTGTCATCTTACCCTGATTCTCTTTTTTATACCCTTCTCTTCTATATCCCTCTTATGTTCCTTCGTCATTACATTTTCCTTCTTTTTCTTCTTCGTCTTTTTTTTTCTTCATTATTATTACGTCCCCCCTACACGCGCTTCTTCTCTTTCTCATCTTTCCTCTTTCTCTTTTCTCTTTGACTTTCCATATTTCTTTCTCCAGCAACTCATCAGTATGCTTCTATTTTTTATTTTCTCTGTATAATTGAACATTTTCTCCCTATTTCTACGACTTCTTAACACGTTAATACATGTCTTATCGAATACATATTTTCTCTTAATTATCTACTCGTTTTCTCAACTTCTACTCCCTTTGGCATCTCTCCTCACCGTCCATTCTTAAAAGTCTATTATCGCTCTTAACCCCATAACTTCAAAATCATCTCTGTTTATGCAGCTGTTACGATTAAAACAGTTGCCAAGATGAGGTTAAGTCGAGTAGCTTAAAGCTATGAAGCAGAGTAGGTTCCGTATTTTCGGCCCACATTATAACCTTCTTCTGTTCATAGATTGAAATGAAGCTTGAAAAAGTGGCTTATTCCCAAACAATTTAAGTAATGTTGTGAATAAAGAAAAAATATGTTACCTAGATACGATTCGTTCAAAGCTAACATCACAGGTATATAAACGAATGCAGACAAATACAACTTATTACGTCAATGCAATTATTTATATATGTATTAGATATCATAATTATTTTTTACTTTTGTAATATATGCATACTAATTTGTTTTTACTTTTGTAATACATAATACTAATTTATTCTGACTTTTGTAATGCATACATACTAAGTTGTTCTATCTTTTGTAATATATATGTATGATTATTTATGCTTACGATATTAAGGATTTTTCAGATTATATTGAAACTTTACAAAACGTAAGTATAGTTTATTGAATTGTATGATTTTAAAAATTATAATTATAACGATTAATTATCTTTGATTATAATAGCTAAGAGAATTGAATTAAAATTAATTGATTAGTTATGTTAACCTCCCGTAATGATCAATAGTTTTTATTTGTTTCTGTTTTTTAGCTTAGTGTAGTTTCGTATATACTAACATGTATAATAAGTTATAATTTGTTGACATTATTTTCATAAGTATGTATATACAAATTCGAATAATTAAATTTACAAATTATTAAATAGAACATTTTGGTAGAAGATTCATAACTTAATTAAAATTGTTCGTACGAGTAGTTGGGTTTAATGACTTTGTTTGATAAAAAATTAATATGGCGTAATGGAAAAATAAAAAGGTATTTGCAATCTCTCTTCCAGTTTTCGGATTTTAATGATGTCAAATCACACTTCAATTCCTTTTGACGGATTGATTGTTGCTATTTCTTCTGATGCATTAAGGGAATAATAGATTCACTGACTGATATAATAATTAAGTGGTTGATTTTGCGCTACGAAACAGGTACTATCAAGAATCGTATAAGTCAACTGAATTAAAGTAATAAATTATGAGATGATCAACATCATGAATTTTGGAATATAACTTTTTGTCATTTATTCACTCTCTCTCTTTCTTTCTCTCTCTCTCTCTATATATATATGCATACATATATATATATATATATTAATATAATTATCCACAGATACGTGATTCGTCGTCTACGACTCATCAAAATTACTGAATCTAGCAAGATTCAAAGTACACACACACACACACACACACATATATATATGTATATATATATATATATATATATATATATATATATATATATGTATATCGAGAGAGAGAGAGAGGGAGAGAGAGAGGGAGGGAGAGAGAGGGAAAGGCAAAGAAAGAGAGAGATAAAGAGAGATACGGATATACAGAAAGAGCGAGATAGAGAGACAAACGTAAAAATTACCAAACAACATGCAGTTTACTATCAAATTATACTGAAATATAATTACTATAATCTATATTGACCTATTAATTAAGAGTCTACAAATACTCTATGAACAACTCAATACACCTGCGTTTCTACTAAAAAAAAATATATATCATTTTGTATAAATTTCCTTTCAAAGTACGTGTCAATTAAAATTTGCTGCGATCGGATTGAATCTGCATGATATAGCATCAGAATTGAAGATATGAAAACCCAATGTATCCGCCATTTCGTGTGAATATTTTTATCAGTAAAAATAGTTGCAAACACTAATTCGTCTATTATTTAGAATTTCTTTTATTGCAATCTTTTTGATACAATAAAAAACGTATTCAGTTCTATATGTGACAACCTGGGATCACAATTTAAATCGGATTACAGTTTAGCAGTCAGTATAAGGCGAGCGAGGTTTTCGCCGATCAAACATGCAAATAAAAAATAAATCATCAGTTAAGTTTTCTGCTTTTATATTTTTTGAGTAATTTTGAGTAATTATTAATAAATTCAGGAATAATCAATATTCTTTACCACTAGAAATTTATAGCCGTTGATTAGAGTGCGTGATTTATGCTAAATAGATCATCGGATATGGTTAGTTCTGAGCAAATATTTTTATACCTATTGATCCATTTTTTACCTAAATCTACATTGAATAAATCATTTAATACTTAGTTCGCCGCACCTTTTCATATTAAATGGTCCATACATAATTTCGAAACGATAATCACTGTTGGCTTAAATAAAAAGTTGACAGGCAGACAGAAAAATACGGGCAGACTAAGCGAAATGTTTTGTAGATTATTATTTTTTTTGCCTGATTATTGGGTGATTTGAAGAAGTTTTTTCTTCAAATCACCCAATAATCAGGCAAAAAAAACCCCCCAAAACAAACAAACAAAAAACTTAAATAAAGGAGAGAGGACTGACTCTCATTTTTCCGTGTAACAAGTTGATCGGAAAGATTACAAACTCCGATGAACTGAACTTCTAAATGTTGTTGGTCGACTCAAGATATGATCTGCGGCAATTATTGGCTTTTTGAAGTTCTCAAAATTATACTCTAGAGGTTGGGATATTTCTATAATGAAGCAGTAATATCAGAAAGTGAGGCATATATACACATATATATATACATATATATATATACATATATATACATATATATACATATATATATATATATACATATATATACACATATATATATACATATATATATACTTATATATACATATATATATATATAGTTTGTTATGAAATATATATGGCGATTAAGCTACACTGAATATTCCGCGTTTCATCCACGCTAGCATTCTTCAGGCTTATGCGCGAATTTTCTGGTTGACTGTCCTTTTTATACACGCACCTTCTATTGAGATTTTATTTAGCCAATCAGCTGTCTAGTATCCACCGCGCCCTTCCTATCAGCCGATGGGCATGTTCTTACCGGACAAAGGCCTATTTGACCTCTGGTTTACCTATTCCTTTGTGTATGCTCTATTTTGCCTGGATATCTAGCTTAAAATTTAGGTTATATTTTTTTAATGTTAGTTGATATATATATATATATATATATATATATATATATCTGTATATGTACACATAAAGATATATATATATATATATATATATATCGGGAAATATATATATATATATATATATCGGGGCCCGTGGCGCAGTTAATAGAGATGTTGAATCTCTACAGTTCCAGATGAACATTGTCTGAAGAAAGCGGTTTCAATCCCACCAAAACGTGCCAGAGGTTTACTTGGCCAAAAATATGGTGAGACGACAACGACTACGGATGACAGTGATGACTGAGAATGCAGTTAGGAGATTCGAAGTTCCTATCCGTCGCGATTACCACTTGACGAAGGCCAGAGGAATAGTTGGCCGAAACGTTGTGAATAAACAAACCAATAAAAGATGAAAACAACAACTAATAAAGATGAGAATAATAGTCTGAAAAAAATGAATTAATATATATAATGCTCATCTCAAAAATGAATTCCAATTAAGGAATAATATATAAACAGAAGTCTATATTTACAACTTCATGATGTTGAAAATCTTACGTCTATTTCATTAAGTATCTCGAAATGTTTAACTCTTCAACATACTGAAAGAAATAAACGGTAAGCTGCTCAACATCTTGAAATTTGGAATATAGACTTTTGTATCTAATTTGTAGCTGCTCTGTCGTTACATCGAGCTTCATAAATTAAAGGATTTCTATGAATAAAAGGTGAAATATTGCTTAAGCATATTTTCCAATAAAAGTACATCTATAATATAAAGCTGAACGTCTGTGTGTTGTGAGTGGGTGTGTGTGTGTCTGGTAATGTGTATGATTTACTATTTAAACAAAACTGATGACATATAATGATAGAAGATGTATCAAGGATCTGTAATGGGTATGTTTGATCTGGCAGAACGGTGGTTCATTAAAATTGTGTGGTCTGCGGTCGCGCCTTGTCCGCAAAGTATGGAAATAAAGAATGAAAAAAAAAACGTTTACAAATGTTTTTTGATATAGATGTACATAAGAATACTTTGATAATTATGATTCAACTAAAATAGGGGCGGTATAATAAAATTGTGGGATCTGCGTTTGCGCCTGTACTCCATGGAAATATGGCACACACCTTAACAAAGACTGTTCATATCTATTTGCGTAAGTATATTTTTATAATTATGTTTCAGTTTGAAGAAATATGGTATAATGAAATTATTGGGTGTTCGTTCGCGCCTAACCTCCATAGAATGTAAATATGTCACAAAGTTTAACAAGGATTTTTAAAAGGGGTGAGGATCAACAATAACTGCTTAACGTTAATCTTAATTCACGTTAGCTTTTATTTACTTATTTTTATTTGAATCATTTTGTGTCGAATAAATTAACCTCATAAATTCACGTTCTTATTAAAACGAAAGCCAAAAAAAAAGTCGGAACTTTAGACAATTCTTGAAAAATAGATAAATAGATAGATAATAAAGAATAAAAACGTTACTGGGTATCGTGTCAAAAGAAGGAAAATATCATGCTCACGTGATTACGTGTCTTTTAAAAAAAATACATAACCTATATATGTTTTATTTATATATGTGTTTTATCTTTTTTGCCAGTGTACAAGAAGGACTTCAGTTGATTACAACGCTTTCTGTGTGTTCTTTATATTAAAATAGTACAACCTTGAATCTGACGGCGCAATAATACATCGTTCAATACTGTAAAACTGAAACGAAGCTGTTCTGCTTGAAAAGGGCGCCATTTTCTTCTTATTTATATTTATATCGATTCTTTGGTTTAAAAAACTAAAGTAATTACGTGTTTATTTTTTTGATATCCCATTTTGCTCTTTCGGATTATTTTACTAAAGTAAGTAAAGCTTCATTATTTTACAAAACAGTTTTTGTTTCTTTGTTTTTCGATATTTCGTCGATATTATTTAGTAAGAGTGTTTAGCAGAAAAACCAAAAAACGACTACCCGAAAAAATAAATATACAAGAAATAAATGTTACCATAGTCAATAAAAGTTACATTCAGGTTTTTTTTTTGTTTTGAAATAGTTTTTAATTCTCTTTACTTGAAATAATTTCACCGAACCGAAATTAAAACGAAATTTGAAGCGATAACTACTTAAATGAATTTTTATATAAACTACACATGCCATAATCGAATATTCATCAAGGACAAAATAACGGAAAACATTAAAGTATGTTTATAAATATTCCTTACTTTGACGGAACTCTCTTAAATTGCATACACAGAATGCTAAGGTGCCCCTCTTTCAAATTGAAAACGGGGCTCTCAATTTTAAAGTCGCTGCCATTTTGATTTTTTTTAAACCGGTTAGTAAATTAAAAAAAAAATTACAAACTACTTAAAAATAAAAACCAATGAACTGTTCTACCATGAAACTAACGTTATTTACTATGGTAATATTTATTTCTTGTATATTTATATTATTATATACATATAACATTTTCTCTTTGTAACGAAACATCATTTTGTTGGTCACTCTTGGCTACGAATGGAAACAAAGTTGATATAAAAAATATATTTTCGATAAAATTATCTTTACTTCCATCATATTTTTCTTAGGGTAAAATTTTTGACTATATAACATATCTCTTTACAGCGCCCTCCTTTTTATAACCTATCATACTTTCATCAATCACAGTCCATTTTCTGTAGGCTGTTTTTGAACCCAGTCAATGACGGGTAATTCTGCTTGTATTATTTAATTGGAATTAATTATTAGTATGAGTATTGTTCTATTACTGTGTTTTGCTTGGGACTATTATCCTCATCTTTTTAGCTGTTGTTTCACGACAACGTGGTGAAGCGAAATCAACTATGAAAGACAGTAATTGCCGGGGATGGAAGATTCGGAGTTCCTTTCCCGTCGCTGTTACCACCTGCAGAACGACGGGTACTTCTGCTAGTATATATATATATATATATATATATATATATATATATATATATATATATATGTATATATATATATATATATATATATATATATATATATATATGTATATATATGTATATATATATATGTATATATATATGTATGTATGTATGTATGTATGCACAGGGTGTCTAAAACCACTGCAGAGGTTTGAACTTAAATATATTCTTTATTTTGATGATATCTTTCTGTTATCTTTACACAATATTACGATATTATTTACAGTTTTTTAATGAAAATCTCTTTTAAATGGTGCCCATTTTCAGCTTCGCATATTTGTGCTCTTTCCAAAATAATATTTATGACAGATTGCAGAATATCTGGATTGCGATTTAACTCTCTTATTTCGTTCCTAATGTTTTCTTTTAATTCTTGCAGTGTTTGGAGTTTGTTAACATAGTCTCTTTCTTAAAGATACCCCCCCCCATAAGAAAAAGTCGGATCTAATAAAACCTGGGGAACGAGGTGACTATTTGACATTGTTATAGCGAGGGATAATTTTGTCGTCAAAGCATGACCTGAGCAGCTCCGTGGTTACTCTTGCCGTATGTGCTGTTGCCCCATACCACTGGGAAAATAATCTGGGCTCATTTTGAATTTCTGGGCGCAGGAATCTGTACTCATAGTCAGGTATCTCTCTCCAGTATTTTCGTCTTGATTTTCAATAAAAAATATTGCCCAATGATCTTCTCTTATGTTACTGCATGCCGTATATTTAAATTTTTAGAACACCTAACGAATTCAAATGAAAAAGGATTAATCTGACACGATCTTTTGCAGAAAATAGGGATCATTTCGGACAAGTTCTTGCATTTGAACTGCATATTGAACCCTTGTTTGAAAATCTACGGGCTTCAAGTGTTGAATAAGCTGCACTGTATAAGGAAAGAGTTTTAAACTGTCTAGAATATTGTGTAGTGAGCTTCGACATATACCATGTAATGTGGAACGTCGTCGAATCGATGTTTAAGGAGCAGCTTCACACTTCTTAAAAAGTTTTCCCTATTTTCATGTGTGATAACGTTTCGAGTTTTACCATTTTACGGAAGATAAAGTACAGCTCCTTGATCTTCAAATAGGCGCCCAGTGTTTCGAATTGTGTGACTTGAGCTATCTCTTACAGAAAATTGCCGTCGATAAGATCTTTCAGTCTAAACAATTGACCCCTGATTTTGATGAAAACAATTTAACAACTTGTGCACGCCGATAGTTGTACTTATCCATAATTAACTGCCAAATTATTGTCTGCAAAATACAAAATACCTGAAAAAGGGAAAGAAGTAATTATTAATGGTAAAATAACAATCAATTTCAACCCTTCAGTGATCTTTTGAACACATTGCATATATATATATATATATATATATATATATATATATATATATATATATGATTGTTGAGCTGGATTAAATCCGACGATATGAAATAAAATGGAGGTGGAAGGACCTG
>NC_136501.1:60882317-60949817 GCF_053919585.1 Euprymna scolopes
AGAGGGGGTGAAACGAGATGCTTATTAAATTAAGCATTTCAACAACACGACACATTATGAACTTTTTAGCAATCTCGACTCTTTTTCTGTCCGTAAGCCTTGTGTATAATGTGTTCACAATCTTTATCGAACATGATTAACAAATACCTTTCTTGGTAAATAATTTACCGCCTTATTGTACCGACTCATAAATAATGCAGCGCCATGGTTCCAGCGTCGGACCCAAAACAATTACGTTTGTCTTTCAAAAACAATTGACTTACGTAGGTTAATTGGCTGAAATCACACGACCTTGTGTACGCAACCCTTCACATTCTTATCAGCTGTCTGTAGGAAAACTATTTAACCTTGCGGGTCACACTAAATTATATTTTTAATCATTCGTTTAAGTGCAGTTGGTACAGCCTGACAAATTGTCGATATAGATTATGTTTTTCCTTTGCAATAACTACCAGTCATTAAATCAGCGTAATATTTGTTGTTGTTATTATTATTATTATTATTATTATTATTATTATTATTATTATTGTTATTATTATTATTGACATTATTGTTATTATTGTTATTATTATTATTATTGATATTATTGTTATTATTGTTATTATTATTATCGTTATTATTATTATTGTTAATATAATTATTATTAATAGTATTATTATTATTGTTATAGTTATTATTGTTGATGTTATTATTGTTGTTGTTTTCATTATTGCCATTATTATCTTTATTATTATTCTTATTATTATATCATTATCGTTAATATTTTTGTTATTCTCATTATTTTTGTTATTGGCACTATTACTATTATTATTATTACTATTACTATTACTATTATTATTTGTTATATCGTAGATTATATGAATAACAAGTCACTACTGGCGTTGTACAGAAAGGGTTTATTTAGGTAAAAAGGTACACACATTTCTAAGCGTCCATTGACAGCTTAGTACTAAATTCTGTCTCCCACGTGAGGAGAGTTTGCTTGTCTTTTTATAGACGTAACAGTTCATTCATTTGAGGGGTGTTGGATCAATCCATTATATCACCTTCCTCCCAAGCTAAATTCTTCCCTAGAATTTCGCTTCACCATTTTTTCTTTTTTGACTTTGTCCAAAAAGTTCAGTTCTTTTTCTTTTTCTTTTTCTTTCAGTTCTCCTTAAAATTTGCGTTTGCGAATTTTTGGATTTTGGAAAGTGACTTGTATTTTCAGTTACTGGTGCTTCTTTTTTGGAGGCTCTATGTGAAAAATGTCATACAGTACTTCCATCGGTACTTCATTATTTTTAACTATTTCAATATATCGAGGTCTGAGTTGGTTTATATGTTTTTTTTGGGAAAATGTCTGACCTTTTATAATGTAGACCATTCTTCCAATTCTTTTTGAGATTATGCCTTCTTCCCAAAAACTCTTCCCTGCCCGATAATTGTTGAAAAAAACTTTATCCCCGTCCTTGTATATCTTGTATCGTCCATTATCTTTTACACTTTTTTTTACTTTTTTACTCGGAATTAACCGGTCGAAGACATAGCGCACTTTTCTGGCAAACATTATTTCCGCTGGGGATAAATTTGCATTTGTATTCGGATTAGGCGTTATCCTGTACACTGCTAAAAATTTCGTTAAACGCTCGTTTAAAAGTATCGACAAATCTTTCAGCTTGTCCGTTAGATCGAGGGCTATAAGTTTGTGTTGTGACATGCTCTACGGCCAGTGACTCACAGTAGATCTTAAATTCTTGACCTTTGAACATAGTGCCATTATCACTAACAATTGTTTTTGGTACGCCAAAACGCCCAAATACCTCGTCCAACGCCTTTATTGTGTTTGCCGCTGTAGGATGTTTGAATTTAAAAATTTCGGGCCATTTCGACATGCTATCTACTATTACCAGGTAATAATATCCTTTTAGAGGTCCTGCGTAATCTATATAGATCCGTGTCCATGGTATATCTGTTTTAGGGCAAGGTTGCGTCTTAGTGGGCGGCGCTTTTACTGCTAGTTGGCAACCCTTACATAATTTTATCATTTTTTCTATGTCCTGATCCATTCCAGGCCAATACGTATATGCTCTCATTAGTGCTTTCATTCTGGAGATTCCAGGATGTCCCATGTGGAATTCTTTTAAAATTATCTTCTGTAATACTTGAGGTATTACCATTCTATCTGCGTACATTAGAGTTTCATCGCACTTTGAAAATGGAAAAATTGTTAATCCTTTCCTCTTCTTTTCTTTTTGTCCCACTTGTCTTTTTATCTTGTTAATGTACTCATCTGTTCTTGCTGCTTTCTTTATTTCCTCAAGTGTTACCGGAAGTTCCCTAACAGTATTTATTAATATATATGTTAGTTCATTTTCTTCTTTTAGTGCAGCTATAACAGTTTCTTCAATTAATTCAGTTTTATTTGGGATCAACCTGGACAAACCATCTGCATGTGCAATTTTGCTGGATGCTAGGTGTTTCATTTTAAAATTGTAGTTTAACAGAATCATGCTCCATCTTTGTAACCTATTAGCTGTATGAGTAGGAACTCCTTTTTTGGAACCAAAATTCGATAACAAAGGTTTGTGGTCCGTTTCCAATATAAAAAAAATCTTCCATGGATGAACCTATGAAATTTCCTCATGGCGTATACAATTGCCAGACCTTCTTTTTCTATCTGACTATAATATTTTTCTGCGGGTAGCAAAACCCTTGAGGCATGAATAATTGGTTTAGTCGATCCATCTTTGAGTCTGTGTAGTAGTACAGCACCTAAACCGTATTCGCTCGCATCTGCTGCTACAATTAATTCTTTTTTCGGATCGTAGTGAGCTAGTGCTAAATCCGATAACAGACATTTTTTAATCTTTAGGAATGCTTCATCACATTATTTTGTCCAGAGCCGTTTTTTATTCTATTTCAATAATTCGTTTAAAGGTGCTCTTAGTTCATGCATATTTGGGATATAAGAATTATAATAATTTACTAGTCCCAAAAATGACTGTAGCTGCACTATATTTTCTGGTCTAGGCATGTTTTTGATTGCTTCAGTCCTATTAGGATTAGGTTTTCTACCATTTCGATCAATCACTTGTCCCAAATATTCAATTTTGTCGATCCCAAAATTACATTTTTCGAGAGCCACTTTCAATCCATAGTTTGATATTCTCTCGAATACTTTGCCCATGTGGATCTTATGTTCTTCCACATTTTTACTTCTTATAAGGATGTCATCTAGATAAGCCATAGCAAAATCCAAACCTGCTAGCATTGTATCCATAATTTGCTGGAACATATTTGGGGCTACTTTTAAACCAAAAGGCAAACGTTTTAGTGAAAATAGTCCTTTATGGGTATTTAATGTCAGGCACTTAGCACAATCTTCCTGGACTTTTACTTGCCAATACGCTTCAGACAAATGAATTTTTGTAAAAAATTTTCCTCCGCTTAACTTCGAAAAAATTTCCTCTGGGGTAAGAAGCGGGTAGTTATGCTCCTTAAGACAATAATTTAAACCTGTCGAAAAGTCCGCGCATACCCTGATTTTATTATTTTTCTTCTTAACGTAAACCGTGGGTGAAGCCCATTCAGAGTAGTCCATTTTTTCTATTACTTCAATATCTTGAAGTCTCTTAAATTCTTTCCCTATAGTTTCTAATTCTGAATATGGAACCTTTCTTTTGGGTTTGAAAATTGGTTTAGCTTCGTCCTTTAGTTCAAATTTCACCTCCGTTTTCGTGCAGCAACCAAAACCTTCAGAGAATACCTCTTTAAAATCTTTTTTTAATTCGTCAATAAACTTTCCTGGTTGTTTAGACTTTTCTAAACCCGCCAGACTTACTTAATTGCAAAATGAGCTTATGGGTGTTTCCCCATAAATTAAAAAGAATCATTAAGTCTATACCGAACAAATTAGAATTTTTCCCCGGTACGACATATAACTTGGGTTTCACAGCATTCTCCGTTAGAGACACATTGGTAAAACATTCACCCTTAAATTTTAGTTTATTTCCAGACACACTTCTGGCAATTTTTTTTTTGTATTTTGTAACTTTGGAAACCCAATTTTTTTGCAAGTTACTTCGTCAATTATAATTATGTCGCTTCCCGTATCTAGAAGACAGTTCACATTACAGCCATTAATTTTAATTTTAATATATTTTCTTTTATCACACCTAGACTCATTTTTAGAACAAATGGTCTTTATTTCTGCTTTTCGGTATTTTCCTTTCCTGCATACGGTTGATTTATGGTCTTTTTTATTACATTTGTTACATATTTTGTATTTAAAGTAACAATCTTTAGTTAAGTGGTTTTTCCCCCACATGCCTTACAGGATTTTTCGTGTGCACATTTCATCACCCTTTCCATTTTTTTTCCATATTTTTTTCTTCAAAATTTTTTCCTTCGATGCTTGTATTGTCCTGCTTTAAATTTAACAGTTTCTGACACTCTTCCGTAACTTTTTGTAACGTTATTTCTGTGTCTTGGTTCATAATGGATAATATCCTTGAACGAATATCCTTATCTTTAGAGGCTGTTAAACCTTGCACAAAGATTAGACTTTTAAACATATCCGCTTTGAGGTCTTTTAATTTAAAGGATTCACAATGAGCATTCACTTTCCCTGCATAAGTAATAAAATCTTCGTCCTCCTGCTTCGTGATATTTAAACATTTATAACGTGTATAGAATAGACTATCTCGTTCACTGAAAATGTTTGACAATATTTTTATTGTTTCACTAAAAGAAATCTCTTCAGGTTTCTTTGGCAGGATAAAATTCGTATACTTTGTATTTTCCTGAGATCCAAGTTTTTGAAGAAGAAGGATAATCTTCTCTTCGTCTGCCCAAGACTGACATCTCTTAGCAAAAATATTTTCGTATCTCCGAAAATATGCCGGAAAAGTTAACCCATTTGTCGGCTCGTATACAAATTCGGATAAAGAATTTGCTATACCTTCAGGAGTGAAACGACTGTCTTTCTGCTGCGTTAAAATACTCTGTAGTATTTCGCTTTGCTTCAACTGTTGTTGCTGAAGTAATTCCATTTGCTTTTGTTGCGCAAACAATGCCGATTGCATAGTTCCAGTGAATTCCGCTAACTGCTTCATGTTAAATTTTTTTTTTATAAAACCACACAATTAAACAAAAGATTAACTCATATGTCCTATAAATTCAATTAATTAAAAGCACAATGTCCTTCCGAAGAGGAAAAAAAATACTTCCAGCCGAATAAAACTTGAAATGGACACTTTTTTTTAATGTTCCTTTCAAAAAAAATGTTCGCTTCAAAATGTCAATTTCTCTTCTTTTTTTTTTAGGACCGTAACAGACTGAAACACTTACTTTTTAAATGTTGGCTCTGCCGAAGTTCTTTTTTCTTCTTCATTCTTTGGATTTCTTTTGTTTTCTGCTTGTTAATCTTCTTGTGTGCTTATTCCTTCGCTTTGTTTTTTAGTGAGTTTCGTTCGAATTCTTCGTCGCCTGTTGTTATATCGTAGATTATATGAATAACAAGCCATTACTGGGGTTGTACAGAAAGGGTTGATTTAGGTAAAAAGGTACACACATTTCTAAGCGTCCATTGACAGCTTAGTACTAAATTCTGTCTTCCACGTGAGGAGAGTTTGCTTGTCTTTTTATAGACGTAACAGTCCATGCATTTGAGGGGTGTTAGAACAGTCAATTGTATCATTATTATTATTATTATTATTATTATTATTATTATTATTATTATTATTATTGTGGGAATTATGACTTATTATTATTATTATTATTGTACTATTATCCTTGTTACTCTTAATATTGTTAATGTACTAAAGCTTTTCATTGTTGTTATTATATTATTATGATCATTTTTATTTTTATTTTATCATTGCTATTTTATTGATGTTATTTTTATTATCATTGTTATTACTTGTGTTATTATTATTACTGTCATTATAATTGTTGTTTTTATCATCACCATTATTGTTGTTATTATTACTTTTTTATTAATGTTTTTGTTTTTTACCTCATCATTCTGATTATATTATTGTCATTATTATTTTCTTATCCTTATTATTGTTGCGTGTATTATTATTACTATTGCTATTACTCTTGTTATAATTATCAGTATTTTTTATTATTATTACTGCTATTATTTTTATCATTACGATTGTATTATATTATTATCAACGGACAAACCCTTTATAAAATCGGTAAAGCAATTGCATCACCAATTCGATTAAGCCCTACATTGTGTTGCAATTCCAATGGGAATCACATTGCCTGTTTCATCTTTCTATAATTTAACTAATTTCCATGTAAACTGATATTGACATTTAACCAAACGTTCATCCTCTTTCTCTTGCTCGGTGATGTCGAAAGGCAAGCTATTTCAATGCTTGGAGAAGGTCTCTGTCTTTTTTCTGGAAAAAAAATATGTCAGATTTGGAATGTTCATAGACATTAACAGTTTGGATGCGCATATCCCAAAGAAGTTTGACATTTTCGTTTTCTTGTACAACTTCCGTTTTATGCTCATATACCCTCCCATTGTGGTCTGATTTATTAAGTTTGCATATATTCCAGTGAAAAACCTTTGTGACTTTGTCGAGTTTTAACTTTCTATAATGCTATGCACCGGGCGTTTTTATATTGATTTTAACATTTTCATTAAATATCCGCCTATGTTTTTTTTTGTTTTGTTTTTCATTTTTATTAGACAATTTGCATATCGGTGATTCTCCACTACTGTCGATATAATGTTTCATGGACCTAGTGAGTGTAGCTTGTTCCTGGGATGCCGTTAAAGTGCTCGCAGTAGATCTTACCAAACAATTCCAGCTATGAGTATCTCTTAATAAAGTATTCTTACAGAATACACTTTGTAATTTCTTTCCAAACAATTGTTCTGCTTTCTCTTCAACCGTATGACTCTTTTACACCCCAGGTCTTTCCTCTTTTTTTCTGTTCATGAATCAGAGTTTTATTCATTTCATAAATCTATTAAGTTTAACGTCCCTCCTCCATACTTACCACATTTTTAACATTAAGTAAAGTTTCCAATCTCCTTTTACAGTTTAAAAAAAAATCGATGTGCATCTCCTTTCTTAACAAAAGCCTCATGAATTTAAGCGTTTTACGTGTTTTTCTTTTTCGTGTCATCGTTTTAAATCATCTGCATTCCATTCAGGTATACCAGCAATATACCTAGTGATAGTTACTGCTCGACATTGATTGTATATATTGTATTCCATCTGTGAAGGTGTGAGTTTAAAATGACCCTTTATTTTCTGTTGGACTTGAGTGCCATATGCTTTTTCATTTCCATGTTTTCAATCTCATCAGCTTACAGGATCCCTAAATATTTGTAGCCTCTCTCGCTGTCAACATTATTTATAATGATGATGATGGTGATGATGATTATGATGATGATGATGATGATAATAATAATAATAATAATAATAATAATAATAATAATAATAATAATAATTGTTATTATTATTATTATTATTATTATTATTATTATTATTATTATTATTATTATTTGTACTCAATAGAGGTTCTTACACAGTTCATAATCAGCTATTAGTCACTGAGAAAGAGAGCGGTGGTCATTGGAGTTTTTTCCTTACTCTCCATTTCTTTCGATAATTGGGTAAATAATTTTGCGTTATCGCAACACCCACTTGCGATTGACTACTCGCTAACAGCGACCATTGGTCTTTACTGGAATTTAGGTTGCAATAACTCACCCTTGACCCTAGTCCACTTTGCACTCATCGAGTTTGTGCCTGGTTACTGCTTTCTTACGTTTGTTTTACCATCCTCTTTGACCTTTCACGATTATTAAGTATGACCTGAATTAATGTCGACACCATTATATCTTTTTATCATCATCATCATCATCATCATATTATTATTATTATTATTATTATTATTAGTAGTAGTAGTAGTAGTAGTAGTAGTAGTAGTAATATTGTATACTGATACAGTTTTTTCGAGTGTTCTTGTTAAAATGTTTTAAAATATAATTGAGGGTATTACAATCAACATTTGAACGATCTTATTTATAACAACGGTTAGGAAAATCCACCAATTAGAAGCCCGCGACCTCATTATAAAAATATCGAATATTGGATGACAGTCAGTTCGCTGTTACTTCCCGTCTTGAAACGACTGAACCGGTCTACATTGATTCTTCGCCGCAATCTTTGTTCTTAAGAATTACTCAACACTCGGGATCGTGATTGCATTGACTCTTCGCCCATTTGATTTAATACCGCCATCTTTTTTCACCATATACGTTTTTCACGTAACAGATTATGGGCCCAGTCTTAGTCAGTCTAAAACAGTATCCCGTTATATATTTTGTCCGTCACCTCTTTCGATAACTATTGCAAATAACGTTTTGAACGTCTGTATAATATGTATGCATTTTCTCAGTCAGTTCTGTTTGCTTTCCATGTTTCATTGCGAATTTCACAAATCAGTATTCATGTATTCAATCATTACATTGCAATGCACTATTTTTATTGTAGTTTTTATCATGTCTTCATTAATTACTGCAACTTCTTCAATTTTTCAATGGTTTTTCATGTTTTTTCTGCTTAACTTTCATATCGTTTAAAATTGTCATAATCTTTCGTTTCGTCATCCCTGACATTTGTGATTTCGTAGTTTCAGTGTTTATGTGCTTTTAGTACTCTGTAATTTCTACCAAGGGGCGTTTCTAGATGTATGTGATTATTTTTTGTTTGTTTGATTTCAAATATGTATGCCTCATAGAATCAAACTCTCCTTTGAGAACCTGTCTTACTGAACCCGTTATATCTTGTTCCGTTTTATAGTAGCAAGTAGATATATCTCAGTTATCTTTCCTTTGATTAATAAATCCGTTTTTGGTGAGGTGAATATATTGAGTATTAACACTCTATTAATAGCCTATTCTCTTTTGTAATCTATTTTTTCCTATGGCCTTCAATATTGGCGTTGGGTTCTCTTCTGTTTGATTGTTTTTACTCCGTGTTATTGCCATCCATATAATTAGAGAAGTTACTTTAAAGTTTTGTCCTGTAATCTTCTTGTTTCATATATTTAAAGAGCCAATATGCAGAGGATGCAAAGCGGGCCCCCGATATTTGTTATGAGTAAGGACTTATCGATCATATCACTCAATTTTCTATTCTGAAACCAATTGTCCGTATTGTTATGTAAAATTGTTCGTGTTTCTATATATGTGGAAATTTCAGGTTCAGGCTGTAGAATTGTTCGTGTTTCGATATATTTGGAAATTCCAGGTTCAGGCTGTTGAATTGTTCGTGTTTCGATATATTTGGAAATTCCAGGTTTAGGCTGTGATCCTTTCAAAGGAATAAGGGTTCTGTCTCATTTCTATGATTGCACACGTAAACAATAGAAAAATTGTGAGTTAAAAAGGAAGTATCTGTTTAAAAGTTGTAAAAGTATATTTACCTGGCTCAGCTTTCTGACTTTGTTATGCTACCACTGGTGCCGATACCTCCATCATTTTCAAAATGTTTTGCTTGATAATCCCGTTGATCTTGATTTAATCTCCTTTATTTAGTCATTGCCTGGTTGTAAAGTTTGAAATAAAAGTATTATGCCTAAAATTGTTTCAACTACACTAGAACTTCAAACATCTCATTCTTAACAATCACAACCTCAAATTTCCTATATTTACATATACGCTATCAAATAGAAGAGAGAATCATTGAATTAATGTATTTTTATTGCGTACTATTATCCTAATCTTTTTTGTTGTTGTTTCGATTAACTATTCCTCTGGCGTTCTTCAGATGCAAACAGCGACGGGAAAGGAACTCCAAATCTTCTAACTGTATCCTCAGCAATTACTGTCTTCCATAGTTGTTGTCGCCTCACCACGTTGTCGTGAAACAACAACTAAAAAGATGAAGATAATAGTCCGCAAAAAACACATTAATAGAACAATACTCATCGTAATTATAAATTCCAATTAAATAATACTAGCAGAAATACCCGTCCTTGACTGGGTTCAAACACAGCCTACAGAGAATGGACTGTGATTGATGAATTATGATAGGTTATGAAAAGGAGGGGGTTGTAAAGAGATCGGTTTTGATAGTCAAAAGTTTTACCCTAAGAAAAATATGATGAAAGTGAAGATAATTTTCGCGAAAATATATTTTTTTTATATCAACTTTGTTTCCATTCGTAGCCAATAGTGACCAACAAAATGATGTTTCTTTACAAAGAGAAAATGTTATATATACAAGAAATACATGTTACCATAGTCAATAAAAGTTAGTTTTATGGTAGAACAGTTCATTACGTTGTATTTTTAAGTAGGTTGTAAATTTTTTTTTATTCTTTTATTCACGAACCAGTTTTTTAAAAAATCAAAATGAAAGCGACTTTGAAATGGAGAGCCCCGTTTTCAATTTGAAGAAGGGGCTCCTAAGCATTCCGGGTTAACAATTTAAGAGAGTTCCGTCAACGTAAGGATTATTTATAAACATATTTTAATGTTTTCCGTTATATTATGCTTGAGGAATATTCGATTATGGCATGTGTAATTGATATAAAAATTCATTTAAAGTAGTTATCGCCTCAAATTCCGTTTTAATTTCGGTTCGGTGAAATTATTTTTAGAAAAGAGCATCAGAAACTATTTCGAAAAAAAAAACATTAACTAAACTTTTATTGACTATGGTAACATTTATTTCTTGTATATTTATTTTTTCGGGTAGTCGTTTGTTGGTGTCACTGCTAAACACTATTACTAAATAATATCGACGAAATATGGAAACACAAAGAAAGAAAAACAGTTTTGAAAAGTAATGCAGCTTTACATACTTTAGTAAAATAATCTGAAACAGCAAAATGGGATATTAAAAAAATGAACACATAATTACTTTAGTTTTTTAAAGCAAAGAATCGATATAAATATGAATAAGAAGAAAATGGCGCCCTTTTCAAGCAGGACGGCTTCGTTTAAGTTTTACAGTATTGAACTGTGTAGTATTGCGCCTTCTGATTCAGGGGTGTACTATTGTAATGAACAAACACGCAGAAAGGGTTGTAATCAACTGAATTCCTTCTAATACACTGACAAAACAGCTTAAACAGATATATAAATAAAAATATATAGGTTATGTAAAAGGTTTTAAAGACACGTAATCACATGAGCAGTGTGCTTTCCTTCTTTGACCCGATAACAAGTAACGTTCTTTTTTTTATCATTTATCTATTTATCTATTTTCAAAAGAGTGCCACGTGCAATTTGAGAAGGAAAAAAACAGAGTTTTGCAAAATTTGTGTCGAGAATTGTCTAAAGTTCCAACTTTTTGTTTTGCTTTCACTTTAATAAGAACGTGAATTTATGAGGTCAATTTATTCGACACAATATGATTCAACCTAAAAAATAAATAAAACTTACGTTATTTAAGATTAAAGTTAAGGTATTATTCTGGAGCCACCCACCTTTAAAAAAAAAACCTTGTTAAACTTTGTCATATATTTACATTGTATGGAGGTCAGGCGCGAACGAACACCCAATAATTTTATTATACCATATTTCTTCAAACTGAAACATAATTATCAAAGAATACTTACGCAGATAGATATGAAAAGTCCTTGTTTAAGTGTGTGCTATATTTCCATGGAGTACAGGCGCAAACGCAGACCCCACAATTTTATTATACCATCCCTATTTAAGTTAGAACACACTTATCAAAGTATTCTGATGTGCATCTATATAAAAACCCCTGTAATTTTTTTTTCATTTTTTATTTCCAAATTGAGGAGCCGGGGTCGAACGTAACCCCCATAATTTTAATGAACCACCGTTCTGCCAAATCAAGCATACCCATTCCTGATCCACGATACATCTTCTATCATTTTATGTAATCAGTTTTTAAAATAGTCAACCATATCGGAGTTTATTCGTGACCAGACACACACACACACACACACATGTTCAGCTTTATATTATAAGATATATAGAATCATTGAATTACAAAAGAATATTGTAGACCTATTAATATCTCCCGTGAGATATTAAGAATCCTAAAATCTTTTAATAACCGTCCTTCAACATGCGTGGATGTGAAAACTGAAATTGTGAAAAATGTATTGGTAGTTGATATATATATATATATATATATATATATATATATATATATATATATATATATATATATATGGTCATCCACATATAGTACTGTTTCGTTGTATCACAACTCATCTAGACATACACTTTTGACCAGCCGTGGATCGAACCTACATCAGTCGTGTTGGCAGTCGGCAACTCTAACTTACTATCCCTGTATAAGTCTAACATACACAGATTCTTTAAAAAAATACAAGACCTAGCAACCGACTAGAACACTTCCAATTATATTTCATATACTTTATTATTATTAATGTTGTAATTGTTATCATGGAAATGAAACCTAAATTTCCATACAATTATATATAAGAAATTATCATTATCAACATTTTTGTTCAAATTCAAATTCAACCCATAGTCTTATTCTTGTAAGCCCATTTAATCAGAAACTATTGTACACTTCGTAATATACGATAGCTGATTTACATATATTACAAAGCTTACAATAAATAACTAGACATTTTGAGGAGACGGTGGTCGAGTAGTTAACATCAAAAACTGACGACCGGGTGTTTCAAGTTCGATCCAGTTCGTTTCACAAAAATCTCTATATATATAACTTTAACCTAGGATATTGGCAACACCCTCCTGGTTCCTCCCGCAAGTATCCTATGTCTTTCTGGAAATAATTTCGACTAAAAAAATATCGGAGGAAACAAATGCTAACATGAGAATCTTTTGTTTCATACAATATGCTGCTGTAAATGATGATGATGATGATGATGATGATTAGAAATATATTTATAGAGTATACGTCAACTTACCTGTCTGTTTAAATGAATGTGTGTATGTGTGTCTGCCTAAACATATCCACGGATTTTCACGATATCGGCATCGTTTTGAGGTTCGATCCTTTGGAAGAGAAATATCGAAAAATTGGCTAAAAACATTAATTTCTTCACCCTTAGCTGGGCACTTTTCTACAAAGTTGGGTCGCTTTTTGGGGCAGATATTTTCGAAAGTCATCCCTTCTTTTCGATTGACTAGGCTTAATTTAACCCTCCGCCACTTCCGATCTAACGATGGACGCAACAGTAAAGACGTCATGTTTTGGGGGATTTTTTCACGTATTTTTCTTCATTCGCGGTACGGGTTCGAGCCTGCCTGCATACTAACAGTTTTTTTGTCCTATCACAACTTTTTTTACTTTTTTTCTTTTTTTTTTTTTTTTTGCTCAACACACACCTCCAAACACCCGGGCAACACCGGGCACCCAGGCTAGTATATCTATATACGAGCAATAATTAGTCAAGACGATGCACTAATATTCTTTTATCGATATATTCATGAACCTATTTAGATGTCATTAACAGAATTAAAGAATGATATCGCCAGATCCTATGTACAGTATAAACAGTTATATGAAGATAGACAATGCGAAAAAACTCATTCCCTAGTCATGAAAGTCTTAACTGAGACCGACAACTTACCAGATCTTTAAGTTTCAGTTAACAATATACAACAATCTATTTACGTGCAAATATATCTATTAAATAAAATATGAAAACTCATAGAAAATATAATATACTTAAACATATACTACCCCTAAAATAGATGAAATAAAATATGTAAACCTTATTTTTCTGTTAATACATATAAAATCTAATGACAATCGTATAAAATAATGTAAACTTATATAAACCCCTTCCCGTAAGGTCAAATTAGAAACAGATCCAAAGATCTCCATAATCAATAATATTAAGTTGTAACTACACAATATTAAAGTATAATAAAATTATTGAATATTTAAAATCCATAGATAATCAATATAAAGACGGAATTTCGCTCCCCAAAATTGTGATTAATTGCGTTATAAACTTTATACACACCTGTTTTACGCAGCCTGTAGTGTCTGTCGGCAAATAAATAGTTTAAAAAATACGGTTGCTTCTTATCTGTATATTGTTGCTATAATGTTACTTGATACGCTTCCAGTTTTGAATAAAAAGACTGATTTTTGAGAGACTCAAATAGTTTGGAGTTGGGTGCTAGACTAGCAAACATTGACAGCAGAGTTATGAGTTTTAAAGTTGCAAATTCTGGAGTAGCGTGTTTTTAAAGAAGTATGTCGAATGTAATCCCTCAAATCGTTACTTGAATACTGTGGAATTATTTACTTATATGTATTTAATGACAAACACGACTGGAAATAAAAACGTATCATGTGCGTAGACAGCAACCGCCCTTGTCCGCCATTTTCTACTGTTATCCTAGCTTTTGTGGATTATAAGAAGTTCCTACGGATTTTAAAGCACTTTTGTGAAATAAAAACGGCCTTATACGTAAATGAAACCATGGTCAGTCTATTTAATAAATAATGTATATTTGTAAAATTGTATATATATATATATATATATATATATATATATATATATATATATATATATATATACATATATATATATATATCTTCGTATAAATGTTTTAGTTATACAAAAATGCTGTTAACATAGGCTCATATGTGTTTTAGCTACAATTTTCTTCAAGATCTTCTATTATTCTACTAACGTAATGTCTACTGACATAAGAGCTACTGATATAAGATGGCAAATCGCATTGTTATGATGACTGAGCATGTATGTATAACCTGAAAGTTTCATGCTTCCGTTGCAATTATTGCCGGTGTTAGACTATAAGAAACCAACGTCGGTCATGGGCATGCGTCAGAAGCAGAGATACGCGATCTAATTACTGGCAAATATGCATTGAGACCGGTGGTGACTATGCGGGAAAATAAACGCTGAAGTACAATTTGTCGCGTCTTCTGATGATAAAACTTTCGTCTTCTTAACTGTTGAACATTTTGATTTAAAAATAGGAGGATATACTTTTAAAATGATCCTCGTATATTTTAATGGTTGAGTTTTTTTTATTGTATTTAAACATCGTCTACTATTTTGTGGTTCGCTTCGAATACCGGTTACGGGTATTCATTTTAAACAATGGCACATTGATTATATTTCGCAATAATTCACGTATTATATTTTGGGATTTTTTGGAAAGGAAGATCGCTCATTTTAAATATGTTTATTAGTGGAACTGCTGTTCTCTTATCAAATGTTATTTTCATAGACTCTCGGTTGAAGTAACTTTTGACCCTCTCTATAATGACAAAACCACTTTCGGTGAGATATTTTAAATATTCTTTTTTCTTCAATAAATTATATTTAAACAATGTTAATACATCATTTATCGTCAATACTTTATTTATCAGAGCATCCAACTATAATAAAGTTCAAATCATTCATTTTTTAATGATTTTTTTTCCAAAATATTCGTCGCGGTCTTTTAGCATAATCACATTTTTTTACACAGAAATCATCACTTATCTAGTCCCTGAGGTCACCCGAGGATAAGGGTTAATGGATATGCATTTGTCAGTGTGATTATAGCGTAGTAACAATAAGTGATAGGAATGTTGTCAATTGAATTACTTAGGGGAGCGGTCCATCAAGAATTTGTTTACGTTGAACTTGAAGACAATTAGATTGTAGTCAGCTGGAAAGCAGGCAAAAGGACGAGAGTTCCACAGGTGTGCAATTCTAAGAAAGAAGCTTTGTTCCTGGAATCTACATTTAGGTTTAGGCACAAATAAAAAGTGTTGGGAATTATTGATAGTGGTTTTGGGTAGACGAGTGTTTTTCGTGAAAGTTTGGCGAGGGGGGCATAGATTGAAACTCAGATGAATACTTGCCATAAAAATAGCGATAAAGCAGAGAAACAACCCACACCTAACTGTAACTGATAACCACTTGGATTAAGGGCTAGTTTTAAACAGATTGATATATTCATTAAAATTCGAGAATGTCTTAAGAATGGAGTATTATTATTTAGCATAAAATTCTTTTCGAAATTGACCGGAAGATTCTAAAATATTTCTCTCCTTTTTTTTTCTTTTGTTCAAGTTTTAAATGTGTCCAAGCGTAGACACCTATGAGAAGGAAAATTGCATTTTAATGAATGAAATGCAATATGGAGGAGTTGGCAAACACTGTCAACCTAAAAAAAAATAAGCAAAACCACATGTTTTTCAATTCGGCCGTATTTGTTTTTCAAGTAAGGAGTCTAAGGAATCACCGTGTTTATACAACCCAACAACAAATCTCTCTAGACATTTCACATTTCGTCTTTCACGAAATTCAAATGCATATTATCCATCACAATAAACACGTTTACTGTTTTATGTAATATAAAAGAACAAATAAATACTATTCACGTCCAAACAAATTATGGGATCAAGATGAGGGAAAACAAATCAGCTGAAATAAGAAATATAACGTGTAGTATATTTATCAATATTATGTTGCTTTCCATGAGCTTATGGCATACATAATATTAGGGGGGTGGTCACCCGGTTTTGTCCGGTCGTAAACTTCGCTTAAATATGATATTTTAATTTGTTCAAATTTCGTATATATTATTTTAGAGTCGTGATTTCATAAGTAAAATCAAAAGAAAATGTAATAACATTCAAAGCTAATGTGTGACGGATCTACCAACGGATGGCGCGTAGCGTTTCATAAAGGTGTGTGCATTCCAAACACGTCAAGCGTACGCTGTTGTACGTTTATATTTTATTTTACCACACTGATGTGTTCTTTTTCTTATTTGAAATATTTTTCTGTTAATTTTCTTGTTTGTTTTAACGCAGCGGGGTTGGTGCTATGAAAGATGCGCTTATCATTTAACCCCATCTGTTCTAAAGTTTACAGTCAACAATTTGTCAGTCAACAAGGGGCCCAGATATCAAGATAGCCACCCTGATCGGAATAGCTATGTCGTCTTGGGGGTTTCTTTTGTCGAAATTCACGCTGCTCCACCTAATATATATATATATATATATATATATATATATATATATATATATATATATATATATGTATATATATATAGAGCAAGGGAGAGATAAAGAGAGATGTATATGTATGGAGGGAGAGAGAAAGAGAGAGGGAGACAGTGAGAGAGAAGAGTGAGCTAAAGGGACACATATGTATATGTAATGTGTTTTATATGCAGACACATATATGTATATAAGGCAAGTATGTATATATATGTGTATATATATGAATATATATGTATATATATGTATATATTATGAATATATACATATGTATATATATATATTTATAATACATATAATATTGAGAGATATATAAATATATAAACACATATGTATATATAATATACGTATACACATACGCACACACACACATATATATATGCAAACAAATCCGCACACACACATATATATATACAGAACTATGCACACACACATAAACATATATATATATATATATATATATATATATATATATATATATATATATACATTGAATCTTTATCTTTCTTCATATGTGTTCCTTTTTGTTTTTCATTTTTGTTGTTTGGTCTTAGGTCTGATCGCAGAATAAGATACAATGACGAAGCGCCTTTTCTTTCGGAATAAGATAGACATTCCGGAGATACAAGTAAAAAAAAATAATATGAAGTTTTCTTTAACAACAAAGGCAACCGGAGCCTTTTGACCACTTGGTCTCAGATGAACTTTGAAGACCATATCATCAGTCTTAACGTTATTTATTGAGCAATACGCGCCCTCTTCTGCACTTCAGATAATAGATTATACGATATCACAGAGCACCATCGCGAGTAAAATCTATTGCTCCCTAGCGAGAGACGAAACACACACAAAAATGGAGTCGATTATTCTACAACGGAAATGCTTAACAGATGTAAGCGCAATAATTGAACCAGTGATATGAGGTCCTGCTTTTTTTTTTTTTGTGTGGGAATTTTTTTTTCTGTTTAGTTCAAGGTATGAGCAAATTAATTACAGGTCATAACTTCTAATGTGGATTATTTGTGAATAGACAATAAAACCTAACCTTATCCGGACAGATAATTGTACTAGCACCGCTTTTGTACCGGACAAAAACTGATTCGCTTAGGGTTATTTTAAAGATATGTTAAGGTTATTTAGTGTTATTTCGGCTAATGTTAATGTTTGGATAGGAGTACATTCAATATTAGTTTAGGGTTAAGGTTCAAAAGTTGCATTTTTTCCGTTTACAATTTTGCACCACTAAGATACGGTCATCTTTTAATATATCGACTCGTTGTTTCAGAATCTTTATTTCCTTGATTTCGATTGAAGTGAACAATTCCTAAACTGTTATATGTCTGTGTAGAAATCTTTCTTGCACGAAGAAAACTATCATGTTTATATTTCTTTTGATAACGTTATATATAGAAGTAAAGTATCGTATTTGTCAACCTTATTTGCATACGTGTTTACGATATGTACGAACACCGTACGTAAACTAGTTTTAACGGGAGACCTACTCTTATTCCTACTTCTCTAATAGATATTAAAATCTATCGAGAATGCTCAAATAAGCTAGTGCAAAAGTAAAAAAAAATAGATAGTCAATTCGATAATTGGAGTTACACATAACGACTATTTAACAAAAATGAAATTGTATTCAAACATAACTGAAGAACTGAATCACAAACTAAGAGATATTATCTTAATGATATATAAAAAGGAAAAACATAGCAAAACAAACGTTGATTAAATCAGCTGTCTTGGTCTAGCCTCTGTTTGGTCACGGGATCCAATGGATACCCAATCTAACAGTGACTGTGTTTAATTTTAAAGCTCCAACCACACATCCCCTGAATCGATACATCCCTTGAATCGATACATCCCCTGAATCGATACAATGGCAAGGTTAAGTTCCTGACGATAGGAAACATTGCCGAGTAATGCGAAAAGCTCATACCACAGTTGGTATATGGAAAATGGTCACCCATTTTAGTCTCAACTAAACTTCGGAGATCTCACGTAAACAGATGCGTCCAAGTGATTATACAGTACATAACTTTAATATAATAAGTGTGTGTGAAAGAGAAAAGAAAAACATATAGCATAAGAAAAATATAAACGTTTCGCCTCCATTTCCGGATACTTCTTCATGATGATACAATGAATGTATAAAATTAAACCATGATGAGCCGAATGAAATGTGATTATTTATAATATGAATGTTTGACCATGTTATTCATCCGTCGCCAGTAGAATTAATCTGTATAAATAAAAAAGTGCATGAAAGTATGGGTTTCTGTATATGTAAATATTTAACCGATATACTCTTAAACTATTGGTCGCATAACACTAGAATTGGCAAGAAAGGGTTATCATACACCAAGGATGGTTTATAACTAGTAAAATCTTTGTTTGGATGGATGAATAATGCGTACGGTAATATGTCGGCAATTTTAAATTCAAAATTTTCGTTTTAATTTGCCGATATTTATATTAGTTTGTGCATGAGTAAACTAATAATAGCTAAAGGTGATTTAATTTTATAACTGTCTCTCGGGTTAGCTCAAACAGTAACGAACGCGGATATAGCGCTAAATGTGTTGGGTTCGATTCTAGCTGATGTCGACCTAAGTTGTTCTCTTAACGTTTGAAATCATTATTATCTATTAGGTACAATATAATATTCAATAGACAATAGGCTATGTGATAAGAAATACGAAATCTGCATGAATTAAAATATATGTAAGTGTATTTTACGAACGTCAAGATCAGGCTTCTCCTGCTGGTCACAAGTAAATGTTTCCCAATCGTTGTATTAAATCTTCAACAAAAAATAACAGTCGGAAACGCTTAGAATCATTAAAATTTATTTCGTTGATATTCAGTGTATTTTCTGGATTATAGCTGATTTGGGCTTGCGTGTGTATCTGTGTCTGTATAAGAACCTAGTGTCTACATTTTGGACTTGCACTGTGTTCCATGCCGTGGTGCTGTAAATATTAGATTTTAAAATAATATCGGACAAGAAGTGAGAAATATGAATGCGTATTGAATCGAATTCGACTTGTGATTTACGCTCAGAACGTCGGACTGACTTTGATAGAAAAACAAATACATACGTTTAAATCTAAAATATATGAATTAAAAATCGAATACGATAAACAGTTCTAGTAAAGTTTTATACATTAATCGCGTGTTCAGTTTCAGGAATAAATATTCATCTTATTTATATAATGCAGAGGAAACGTAAGCTGTTTGACCTGAAGATGTTTGGCTATCGATGCGTCTGAGATAACACTTTTTACTAGAAAGTCACCACTTATAAATGGCAAAAGGCTACTCAGGAATAGGATAAATGAATGGCAGGTCACCGGTGAGAATTTTATTATTTTAAGTACGGCTCAACAAGAAGTTGTTTACATTGGACTGCGTTTTTGAAACTGCCTAACTAAATGAAAATGTTGGAAGACATGGCCTTGAGCCGTACGTCATCAAATGTGAAGTATACATTAATTATAATATAATTATTCACGGAAACGTGTTCTGTCGTTAACGACTCATGAATAGGGATGTGACAAGAGAATATTCTTTTCATTGTTTTGACTCTCGAGTATATATCCGACATAATTAGACCCAATTAATCAACCGAGAACCACATTACTCTATATAAAAGCATATAAGATATCATACAGATACACACTCGAGAATCAAATCAATGAAAAGAATACGCTGTTGCCCCAACCCTACTCATGGACGTGGTTAACTCTAGCCAGATTGAAACCAGGATTCCAGAGTTTTAAACATGGAGTTCAATTACTGAAATAGTACCCGCTAGTGTTTGGATATATCGTTTTTTGTACCTGTCATTTATGTATTTTGTTTGTGAGGCTTTTGAGCAAATTCAACTTTTTTTAGCTTAACGCAAGGTAGGAATAATCTTCCCATCACTAATGTGAGGGTTTTAATTATACAAATGTGTGATTATCCACAGATTAGCGTTTCGCCTTCGACGAGTTTGTAATAGGTAGACTTACATAGTTCTAGACACCCCCGCCTCCAGTCACCTATGATATAGTTATACAGCATCCCTCGAGATTATTTCCGTTGCAATCAAATATCTCTCAACTATCTGCTTCCAGTTCAGTTATGACACTCGGTTTTTCGTTTACCATAAAGATTATGTTGGTCCACTTGATTGGTAATACTCTCTGGGTTAAATCTTAGAGTATGTCCGAGTCTGTGTAGAAGTCGTTTGGACATTATTGAGGATACTATCTGTTCGATGATGCAGTTTCTTATTTCTTGATTCGTAATTCTATTAGACTTTTAGAATCTTTCTAAGACACTTAGAATCAAACTCATTATATTTCTTAGATTGGCTAATTTTGAGATGCTAAGTTTAACAATATAAAATATAGATGTGTGGACTAAACTTTGTTATTCCAAAAGCTTTAGATAGGAGTATAGATTTTTTAGACATAAGTATAGTTTTTTTTTTTTTTTAGATATGATGATAGTTTTTTAGACATGAGCATAGATTTTTTTAGACATGAGTATAGATGATTTTAGATAGGTTTATAGAATTTTTTAAGACATGAGTATGGATATTTTTTTAGATAGGAGTATATATATATTTTAGGCATGAGTATAGGTTTTTTTAAAGAGGAGTATAGATTTTTTTAGCCATGAGGATAGATTGTTTAGCTCGGAGTATAGATATTTTTACACATGAGTATAGATGTTTTTAGATATGAGTATAGATATTTTTGACATGAGTATATAGTTTTTAGATAGGAGTATAGACCTTTTAGACATGAGTATGGATTTTTTTAGATATGAGTATGGATTTTTTTAGACATGAGTATAGATGTTTTTTTATATAGGAGCATAGATTTTTTTTAGATTGGAGTATAGATTGTTTTAGATAGAAGTATAGATTTTTTTAAACATGAGTATAGATTTTTTTTCAGATTTGAGTATAGATTTTTTTTAGATATGAGTATAATTTTTTTTAGACATGAGTATAGATTTTTAGGTAGGAGTATAGATTTCTTGTTGTTCCTCCAGACCTCACAGAGCTGACTAAATTCTTCTGAGGCCTTACATATTCTGCACTATACATACTGATCCCCTTGTTTACGGAGTCTTTCGAGTAGGTAAAGTTGTTTGTGTTGAAATTTATTAATGATTGTGTATAAAGCGTATTAATATATAGTTGAATGCTGGATGATATTTACACGTGTTCTAACTATTAATTGAATGTTTGTCTGAATTCAGGACTCAGCATCTAATATTACAAAACGACAACAATATGTTTTCTTCCATAGAACATTATATAAAAAAAGGTTAGAAATGAAACTGATTCCAGCTGTTCTCATCCGAACTCACTCTACTTTACTTTATTTCCCTCCAGCACTCGATGTTTTTTTTTTAATTTCTATATATTTAATTTTATCTCAGCTTCCCTCGCATTTCTTCCCCCACCCCTTTCTACTTCCATATTCCTCCGTCTACCTCCCGTGTCCTTATTCTTTTAATCAAAACTTGCTGCCCCAATAAATGGAATCACATTTTATCGTTGCCTTTGTTTACAAAACATCCATTTCATATATTTCTATTCCGTTTATTAGTTTAAATTCTTTTATATTTTGATTTATTTTACAAGACCAAATTAAATTAAAGCTGCTTCAAAAATGTAACATTTTCATTTTTCTTCTTTTTTTTTTACAATTTAATATTTAATTTTATCAAGATCTGTCCTCGGAATTTTTCCTTTCTTTCAAATATTCCAATGATTTTTTAGAGTGTTGTTTTATTTGGAGTCACGTTTAATTCTTTCTTCATTTCCTGTTTATTTTTCTTTCATTCTTTAATTTAATTATTTATTTGTTGCATTTATATTTTCGTTAGTTGTTTCATTCATTTATTCATTTGAATTTCTTTTTTTCAACTTTTAATTGATTTCTCCATTTAAAAAAAATGTCCTTTTTTCTGTCTTTTCTCCAATCGTTATTTCTAGTGTACTTCTCCAGAAATTCTCTATGTTTATTCTTCCCCTTTTTCTGTGTTTTTAATGTAGATTGTAAATCCTTGCATTTATTTACTGACAAGGCTAATCGGTGTTGCCTGTGAGTGTGGCTTACACAATAGAAAGGTAAACTGTATAAATAATCGTTTTCTGATGTATACCTTTTTCTATCTACACTCTCCACTTTCAAACACTACCTCTTATAGTCATTTCTCTGTTTCTCCCATATATATATATATATATATATATATATATATATATATATATATATATATATATATATATGTATTTATAAATGTGTATCCCAGAAAGATTAAAAACAAGACGTTCCAATGGTCAAATGAACCCTTTTTCGTGGTTAACGTCCAACTAGCACCGTGTGTGTTTGAGTGTATGTGTGTGTGTGTTGGAGTGGAGAGGGCTCCCGTAAGCCGTGGTGAAGGCAACCTTTTTAGGAGAAGCAAATATCTGATTTAAAAAACCATAAAGCGGGAGACCAGTACCCGCATTAAGCTAGTCTGCAGTTTAACTTGCTGCTGGCTATCTTGCTCTTGCTTGTTGCTGGATCTCAACATTTGGAACCGAGAGAGAGACTTAGCTGCCGTACGACTCTGTAACATCATCTGTGTATAGATACTCCATCAGGTATTTGTCTGTAAAAGTGGTCCTGTGGTGATGGAAAAGTTGTGACTCGTGGAGGCTTGAAATGCTGGAAGCATGTAATAATTGATCTCAATGACAGACTTACGTGTCATACCTGCTTGAGCGTGTGAATTCAACGGCGGAACTAAAAAAAAAAGTATTTTGGGGCTCATGGACTTAAGTGTCTGAGCGAGGGGCACTCGTCTGACAAGACGTTGCAATCATCATCATTATTTATATATATATATATATATATATATGATGAAAATAATGGGAATAGTATTCCGACAAAATAGCGAAATGAAAAGGAACAAACCGAGTTATGTGTTCATCGTCTTGTCTTTATTTCGAGACTTCCTCTGGATGAATGAAGTTAAGAAAAGAAAAACATCAGTACAAAATATTTGAAAATGTTTTCTGTGCAAAGTTTGACGCTGTTCTATTTCAGAAAAAGTAAAAGGCGTTGAAAATTCAAAAAGGAGGGGGGGCTTATGCTGTTAAAGAGGGGGAGATTTTTTATTAACGTCATATAGTCCTTAATGTGTTTTTAAAGATATGAACTCAGTTAATATTCTTTCTGGAAAGAATATGTTTGTTAAAATTTAAATATAGATTTGTAACAGAAATAAATGAGTGTGTTTTTGTTATGCAATATATTGATTGAGATTATATGTGTTAATTATTACAGGGGTGAGTTTCTATGGAGTGAGAAGCTTAACCGGTGTCTGCAATTAAATATATATATATATATATTTATACACACACACACACACATATATATATATATATATATATATCGGTAGAAAACATAATAGAGCCACATATGTATGTATTTCGTATGAATTTTTTATTGCAACAAGTCAGCAATAAAATTATATGAATGTGATAGGAAGACATCTGTTTCTTTGAAATGTTTTCTGGTTTTCTATCGATATATTTTCTCTGAAAGTGTATCTCCATTTTTGTTGAGGTCATTTAATATTGGCGATTAAGAATAACGTTATTGAATATAGACACTATAAATTATAAGTGTATCTTCAGCAATCGTACGCATCTATCTTTCTCTTTCAATCTCTCTTTCTATTCCTCTCTCTCTCTATCTACATCTCTCTCTCTATATATATATAATATATAATGTATATATAATACATATATATATATATATATATATATATAGAGAGAGAGAGAGCGATTCTGATAGAGAGAGAGAAGTAGGGGGAGATAGAGAGTGAATGAGAGAGATTGTTAAAAATACAGAAAATCACAGAAAGAAAGAGTGGCAATTTAGAATAACGTTATTGAATATATACACTATCAGTAAGTATTTCACTAACAAGAGTACGAATCTCTCTCTTTCTCTCACTATCTCTTTCTCTTTCTCTCTTTCTCTTTCTCTCCCTCTCTCTCTCTCCGTATATATATGTGTGTGTGTGTGTGTGAAATGTACAATATATATATATAGAAAAACGAAAATGTATGTGTGTATGTATGTATGTACGCATTTCCTCGATGTCCACAAAAGGCTTCTTTCAGAGAAGCGCTCGCTCGGTTCGCAACTTCTTAAAACTTTTTATATCATCTATAAATTGTAATATCTCACAGTTAACCACGGAGTTCGCCTGTCTATTTAATGTTATTGACTTTAAAACGTTAATTATTCGACATTTCCCGCATCGGCACGCGTTACATTCGGTTTTCGGTATAAAAAAAGCGAAACTCGACTCTCCAGTGGTCTCTAGAGAGCTAAGTAACGTTTGGTCAATGTCGACTTCGTCATATAAGACGGTAGCTTTCATTTCGAGACGAGACGCTCCCCCTAATAAACAGGGAGCGGGTTTTTAAAAACAAACAAACCGATTTATTGACCTCATTTAAAACTGTCCCGCACAAAAAGCTAACTGCTGAATAGCTATCGCCGTCACGTCAATCAAAAACGCGCACCTGTTTTTTTTCACATTTTACTATTTTCCAACTGCGCGTCGTCAAGGCTTCGTTCTTTTCCTGTTTTTTTTTCACATTTCGGGTTTTTTCACACACATCTACAAACACCCGGGCAACGCCGGGTACCCCTCGCTAGTATAATATAAAGCTGATCGTCTGAGTGTGTGTGCGTCTGGTCACGAATAGACTCTTATATGGTTGACTATTTAAAGAAAAACTGATTACATATAATGATAGATGTATCGAGGATCAGGAATGGGTATATTTGATCTGGCAGAACGGTTGTTCATAAAAATTATGAGGTCTGCGTTCGCACCTGGCCCACAAAGTATGGAAATAAAACATGAAAAAAAAACCGTTTACAAGGGTTTTTTTTCTATAGATGTACATAGGAATACTTTGATACGTATGTTTCAACGTAAATATGGATAGTATAATAATATTGTGGGGTCTGCTTCGCGCCTGTACTCCATGGAAATATGGCACAATTTTTAACAAAGACTTTTCATATCTATTTGCGTAAGTATACTTTGATAATTATGTTTCAGTTTGGAGAAATATGGTATAATAAAATTATTGGGTGTTCGTTCGTATCTGACCTCCATAAAATGTAAATATGTCACAAAGCTTAACAATGTTTTTTTTTAAAGGGGTGAGCCTCTACAATAACACCTAAACATTAATCTTAATTCACGTTAGCTTTTATTTATTTTTTGAGTTGAATCATTTTGTGTTGAATAAATTCACCTCATAAATGCACGTTCTTATTAAAGTGAAAGCAAAAAAAAAGTCGGAACTTTTGACAATTCTCGACACAAAGTTTGCATAACTCTGTCTTTTTTCCTTCTCCACTTGCTCATGCCACTCTTTCGAAAATAGATAAATAGATAAATAATAAAAAATAAGAACGTTACTTGTTATCGTGTCAAAAGAAGGGAAAAATCCTGCTCACATGATTACGTGCCCGTTTAAAAACATTTACACAACCATTTTATCTTTATTTATGTATATGTTTAGCTGTTTTTTGTCAGTGTACTAGAAGGAATTCAATTAATTACAACCCTTTCTGCGTGTTCGTTACATTACAATAGTAAAACTCTGACTCGGACGGCGCAATACTACACCGGTCTATACTGCAAAACTGAAACGAAGCTGTTCTGCTTGAAAAGAGCGCCATTTTATTCTTATACATATGTGTAACGATTATTTTCTTTAAAAAAAACTAAAGTAATTACGTGTTTACTTTTTTAATATCCCTTTTTGCTGTTTTGGATTATTTTCTTAAAGTAAGTAAAGCTTCATTGTTTTTCAAAACTGTTTTTGTTTCTTTGTTTTTCGATATTTCGTGGATAATATTTAGTATGAGTGTTTAGCAGGGAAACCAACAGACGACTACCCGAAAAAATGAATATACAAGAAATAAATATTAACATGGTCAATAAATGTTCAGTTCATACTTTTTTTTTGTTTTGAAATAGTTTTTAATACTCTTTACTTGAAATAATTTCAGCGAACCGAAATTAAAACGAAATTTGAGGCGAGAACTACTTAAATGAATTTTTATATAAACTACACATGCCATAATCGAATATTCCTCAGGCACATAATAACGGAAAACATTAAAATATGTTTATAAATTGGCCTTACTTTGACGGAACTCTCTTAAATTGTTAGGACAGAATGTTCAGGTGCCCCTCCTTCAAATTTAATGGGGTCTCCATTTCAAAGACGCTGCCATTTTGATTTTTTTTAACCGGTTCGTGAATTAAAAAAAAGAAGATTTTTTTACAATCTACTTAAAATACAAACCGATGAACTTTCCTTCCATAAAAATTACTTTTATTTACTATGGTACATGTATTTCTTGTATATTTATATTATTATATATTTATATTATTATATATATAACATTTTCTCTTTGTAAGGAAACACCATTTTGTTGGTCACTCTTGTAAGCACTTTCCCACAGAAGAGACCTTGCGATTCTGTTTCCACTCTTTCGTTGTTTTTATGGTAGGGGTCTAACTGAGCTTCAATCTATGGTCCCGACCCCGCAAAATATTCACTACAAATAGTCGTCTAGCTACTAGCATTTTAACAATTTTGCTTACACATTAGCTGTACCTAACAGTAAATGTAAATTCTTTGAACACTGTGCTGTGGAACTCTATTCCAGATGGTTTCTTTCCAGCTTTCTACAACACAGTTGTTTTCCAGTCCAATATTAACAATTTCTTATCTAGCCGCCATCTTACATTATCAAATTCTACCTAACTTTTTCCATCGCCGATCATTCCTACTGTCTTACACTTATTAACCGTTTTCATCGAGTAGCCTTCGGGCTTTAAACTTTATGAATTCAATGTAAAAGTTTAGAAACTTAAAATATATTTACGTACAGCTCAATTACCTACGGCATAATCAGGTTGACACACCTGTACCTGATAGATTATCGAAGTTAAGCGACCTTGAACCTGATCAGTAAAATAATGGTTACGATTTGGGTATTCTAGGTAATATATGTTCTCTCCACTTATCACGGCATTGTTTCTAGTATCCTGGACTTCTCCTTGCTATTTGACTTAAGCAGTGCGGATTCAGAAGAGGTGCGGTTAGGAATGCTCAACACTTGTCTCACAATTACACATACAGTTTTCCTTATAGGGGTTATCCAATATCTCTTGAGACCCAAGGGAAGCATAGAGAGCTCAATTGAGTATATGGTTTGCGATTCGTATTTATAAAATTTCTCAACATATATACTCAACATTTTTTTGATCTACAGACTTGATATTTGGTATATAGTATATTCGGACATATCGGATACTTTATAATCGGTTTTCATTCGGCAAAAAGGGCTTCTAAGATGTAAACATTGAAAAATTACGACTTAGAAGCCATCGGATTTTTTAAGTTTGTCAATTGTTTACGACTGCATATGCGCGGTCAGAATACATAGAAGCTTCGTTATGTTAGAAATAAGTAGGCTTGAAAACACATTTTTTTAATTGTAGCAAGTTTGTCTAATGGTTATCGTATTTGACTTACTGTCTTTAGATTTTGGTTTCAATCTGAGCTAGAGTATTTTTATTTACTTACAAAAAGTGAACTGTTTAGAAAGAAAATATAATCTCGCATGCACATGGCTCAGTTCCTTTGCGTTATTTTTACTTCATTTTTGTATACCATTTAACGTTGCGTTTGATATCTACGATATTTCTGTTCACAATAAATAAGAATTCTACATTAATAAACATATAATATTAATGCGTATTTTACGACTGAATAACGCAGGAAAACGCCGGGTGAGCTGTTAGTGTCACATATAATTCAATCTCCAAATAAAAATTAAAAAAATGGCAAATAAGATTTTCAGGAGCGTTTTGGTAAGAATTTGGAAAACTGCCAAAGACATAAATGAAATTATTTTTCCTCTGAACCGTTTGTTTTTTTTTTATTCGGAAATTGGATTAAACTGATATTATATATTGCACTATGTATAATATTATAGATCGTTAAATACTAAAAGATACAAACGCACACACACACATATAAATATAAATATATACGTAGGTGCGTGTGTGTATCTTAGTTTGGCTGTACGTCTGTGGCAATATGCATTATCAATTTCACAAAGCTGTGAATTCAATTAAAAACGATAATAATCTATTCGTGACTTGTTATTCACACGTGAAAAAAAAATTACATCTGTTGTTTGCGCAATAAATGTTCCTTTCATTGTTCACTTAAATTGTAAATGTTGAGCTCAGCATTTTTCATTTATCTTAATCATATCAAACACGGAAATGGATTCACGCCATTCATTAAATGCTTCAATACGTTCCGCTTTTTCGTGATCGCCATTTCAAGTATATAAAACATTTCAAATGCCGTTGTTTACAATAGAGCTCATTATTTCCCGTGACGCAATGCGCATGGTAATTTATAGAGTAAAATATCTCCACTTATATATAAAAGGCATCTGTGTGCGTGTGTGTGGGTGTGTGTGTGTGCGTGCGTGTGTGTGTATGCGTGTGTTCGCTCGTGTGAATTCTTTTTCTATGAACTGCTGAACGGTTCGGCTGATTTTCTTGAAATTTGTCACATGTGTACTTCATTTGTCAGCGGATGTTCGTATATAGGTTTTGTATGGGAATGCCTTCGATAAGTATCGAAACTTGATAATCGAAATAATATCCGATTAAAGACCGAACAGTTCGATTTTGATCAAAGTTAACATCCTTATACAGCCGTACATCACAAATGCATCTGCTATTTTTTATTACCACACACGCAGAAGGGATCTGCGCTTAAAATCAACAGTAAGATACTAATAAGACAAACGCGTGCTCGAAATGAATGCTTTTGTGTAGAGCACAGTTGATAAATTGTACTTGACTGTTGTATTTTAAACTTTAATTCAAGCCATCATGTATATTTTTTATAAGATCAAGAGTAGTTCTTTACAGTGGAATGTAGACTACAATGTATTTTGCGGGGCAACATATGAACACTACTTCCGGGGAAACACAGTTGCCACCCTACTAGAGGAGGCAATCAATCATTTTAATTTAAAAATGGTCGCTTACACCGATTTCGATGCCAAAAAAAGTAAGGGAGAGTGTAGACATGTGTTGATCCTAATTCAATCCCGCGTCAGCCTAGGAGTTTCCGAGTAAATTTACAAATGTAAATGTTGTATCGATGTGATTAAAATCCGTTAATACTTATAAATCTCTACTTGTGCATCAAACGGAGACAATACTTATTTCACTGCATTTTATCATTACAAAAGTTCGCTACAAACTCTTAGTCATATCGGTCAAATAAGATGTTGAGTGAGTGCGATGACTAGTCCCTTTGAATATTTATTAATCGCTAACTGATACCATAATCCTTAATCTGATGCACTTTGCCATAACAAAGATCTATGCAGCAGAGTGATAAATGCTCAATAATTAAGAAAAAAAAAGCCTAATATTTATTTATATACTAGCAATATATATATATATATATATATATATATATATATATATATATATATATATATACTTGAACGTCACCACATATGAAGGCCTGAGGGCCACCGAGGATAAGGGTTAATGTCTACTAAGTGGTAGTGAAGTAACTCTTAATGGGGTAAATTGGATGGAATTTGTTTATTTGTGAGGACGAAATAACAGGAACTTGTTTGCATTAGGTTTTAAGGTAATCATGTTGTATTCAGCCGGGAAGCATGCCAGCGGCATAGTTTTCCAAACGCTAGCAGATCTGGAAAAGAAGCTCTGTTCATGGAATATGCGTCTTCATTTAGGCACAGAGAGTGGGTAACATTATACATAGTGACTTTAGCTAGTCGAGTGTTTTTTGTAAAAGTTTTTCAAGCGGGGGCCATAGATTAGAGCCCAAACGAGCAATTACTAGAAAAATAGCGATAGAGCAGAGACAAGCTGGTGACGTCTGTTCTGTTGGAAACAGGTTGCAGGCAAGAAAAAGGGTCATCACCTACTAAGGTTTAAAACTATATCAAGGCAGGATACGGAGTGCCGAGCAACTACTGCCCAGATGTGGAAACAGTACTCCATTGCAGGGCGCGCCTGGCTCATAAATAGATAGAGGATAGCATCGGAGGTGAAATACTTACTGGGGCGATAGATTGATCAAACCATCTTTCCAGCGATCTCGGCAACGGATTTAAGTTCCATTTCAGATCAGAAGTGAAGGTCAGTCTGAGAAGCTTGGCAAGACACGGGGCTTCCCCAAGAATAGATCCATTCATTTCAATTCGGGCGTGGTGGGATTCAGAGCGATGATGATGAAAAGGGAGAAGCTTGGTTTTCGATGCATTAAAATTAACCAACCACGCGTTTCCTCATTGCGCCATGTTCTCAAGATCAGAAGAAACAGAATCAGCAACATCGTTGTCATAGGCGACCATAGATTGTCGATGAAGAGCAAATATGAATGCAGTGCTGTGAGCAAGTGCTACTCAGAAGCAGATATAGGGAAAATTAGGGTTTTCTCTTAAGATGGCCTTACCACATTGAATGCCATCGTTAATGTAGGCATAAATTCCATGTCCATGACGATTTGGAGGATAATACTTTTATATCAGATTTGAATATCTGGTAATCGCGAATTCATCTTGGAAAAAAGTGAGGCCTATGCCAGTTTCGCACAGGAACAAATAAGTCTAATTTCGTCTCCTGCAATTAAATTTCAACTTCTGGAAGGTTGGAACGTAACCCCTTCATGTTCCAGAAAGAGGTGGTGGTGGATTTCTCCGCTGGAGAAATATATATATATATATATATATATATATATATATATATATATATATATATATATATATATATATATATAGGAAATTAATTACTGTGAGTCCAGAATGTACAGGTGTACACGTGTATGTGTACTTATGTGTGTGTTATTTACTTATCATAAACATTCCTTAATATTTTTTTTATTTTTTAATTCATTATTTTATTGACTTACTGATATTCTTACCTATCATTATAGTATCAAAATAAACCTATAACGTATATTTCATTAATTTATCCTCCTATTTCCTTCTCTTTTTCTTTCCTTTTTTATAAATAATAAACAGTAAATATTTTTCAATCTCTCCCCGCCCGGCTAAATCACTTTAAACCCCATTTGCAACCCGTTCTTTCCACCTCCCACCACACCATGCCCACTAACATTAACTCTCCAACCTGTTGCCATCGTGATCCTTTAAATTAACTGTTATTTATGCCGTTATAAATAAGAACAGCGTCTTTTAATTTAAAACCGTTATAAACTAAAAAAACGTGCCTACTACTTTAAATTCCGACGTCCTCACCCTTCCACTCCCCCTTCTTTTCTAACCCCCCTTCATCTACGATTTTTCCATTCTTATTTGATATTATAACTTAGTCCATCTATGAATTCTGACGATGCTAATTGGAGATTTCCTCTTTTTGAGGATCTTCCTCTAGCTGAAACAATATGTAAACTCATTCTGGACTTACAGTAATTAATTTCCTATATACTGCTCTGGCTCCACATTTAGCACTCTAGTCCGGTTTTTTTCACCACTGGTTAATAAATGAATATATATATATATATATATATATATATATGTGTGTGTGTGTGTGTGTGTGTGTGTGTGTGCGATTTACTTGTTTTTGTTCGCGATACTTTTTTGAAACAATTTAATGATTTATACTTACGTGAATTTTTAACTAAATGCGATTTGGATGTAATTTTCCCTTTTAACAATTTGGTACTCCCAAATGTGGAGCGGCATATATATATTGTTTTTATTTATTTATTAAAAAACAATATATATATATATATATATATATATATATATATATATATATATATATATATATATATATATATATATATATATATATATCAGGTTGACAAGAAAGTTCTTGCGGTTTATAACTTTTAAATGCAAATTTACATATCTGGGCTCAAACAAAACTATATGGATCGACAGAAGAACCAACAGAATTCACATATTTCCCAACGTAAAAAAAAGTGTATTTATGCCAGTAACGCACAAATCTTAAGTTCTAGTGGCCATCATGTTACTGAAATCGCTTTTGATAGCTTAGGTTTCTGATACGTTTCTCATGCACAAAGTTGTCGAGATGCTTGAAAAAGTGGTAGTCGGTAAGTAAGAAGTTTGGATATTATGGCGGATAAGGAAGTGTTTCGTGGCCCAATTCGTTCTGCAAGGTCGGTTTAAAAACGTTTGTTCCGATATTGTCGTGTAGAAGAGTTAACCCTTTTCTTTGTACTAATGTGAGTTTTGTTGCCGAAGTTTCTGGTGCATTTCATCCATTTATTGACAGTATCTCTCCATTACTAAACAGTAATGTTTGAAACTGGTCTCAGACCACCAAACATTCAGCATGAATTTATTCTGATGCAACTCTGGCTTCAAAAAGTGTCGATGTTTGACCAGTGAGTTAAGGGTCGCCGATTGTCATAAAGAACCCACTTTTCATCGCAAGGCATAACGGTCGAAAAATAGCTCGATCTTAATGCGTAAAATAAGGGAAAGTAACATTTTATAACAGCACCCATGTATCAAGATTTTCTTTTCCCTCTTTTTTACATTAGTTGTAAACAGGTGTATGCGCTACATCTAATTCAGAGGCAAGTTTTTGATTAGTTGTACATCGATTGGATTCGACTGAGGCACTTTATTGATCAGTTTCAACATCCGATTGCCGACCATTACGCTTATCATCTTAAAGACTCTCGTCGCCACCAAGAAATTTCTTAAACTACCACTGTACTGTACATTCAGTAGTGGTTACTGGGAAAAAGACTTCGTGTATATCGCGTACAGTTTCCGCATCTTTTTGAGCTAGCTTGAATTGTAATAAGAAAATTGTACGAATTTTCTTCTTTCTTTCTATCTTGTATTCAATGTACTTTAAAGAAGACAGTTTTTTTTTTAATCCGATTCCATAGAGCGAAAACTGCGTTTTAAATGATTTATAAATTAAAAATATAACGAACATTTTTTGAACATACATCATTTTTACTGGATCGTTTTTCCTCCTAATCCTCTTGCGCGTAAAAGTTTCGAGCTTAGCTACTGCGAAATTTTTTTTACAGTGGCATTGGTAATTGATTTCGTGCTAGGAAACAGATACTGTGAAGAATTGTAAATGTCAACTGCATAAATAAAGGAATAAATTGTAAGATGGTTACCATCATGGACTTTGGAATATAGACTTTTATCATTCATTCATTCTTGCTCTGTAATTACATTGAGCTTCTTACATAAGGAATGATATATATTTTAAGGAAATAAAGTATATTTCCAGAGAAAAGATATAAATATATATATATTTATATATATATATATATATATATATATATATATATATATATATATATATATATATATATATATAGACGCACGCCTGGTATATCTATATGCATGAAAATATGTGTTATACATGTTTGTCTCAAGTATGTATGTACATAAAATGCTTGTGGACAAAGTAAGAAAGAAATGAAAGAAAAGCAAAACTATTTGAATAAAAAGATGATTTGAACCCGACATCGGCTTTTCATGCGCGTCAAAAAGTCGCAAGTTCAATCCCCCGATCAGGACAGGACGCAATATGACCCCTGCCCCCTCCCCCGACCGATATAAGCTGAACGCCTGCAGGCCTGTTTCAGAGTAGCCAACCAGTCGTCCACGGACTCCATGGGGGCCTCTGATGTCGAACGGAATCAGTTCTTTGTGCGATCAAAATCAGGAGATATTCCTATGTATCCTTTTTTTTTGTTTGTTTTTTTAACAGAAACCACTGGGAACGCTGACTTTGATTTTGAAGAGGATTGCATCGTATATAAATACTGGCTGCGAATATTTGTCGGAAACCAACTTTTATTAGATGTTACGTTTTCTTGGGCTTATTTTTATTTATTTTTCCGGTCTTTTATATTTTATCTTAAGTTATATTTATTCATGAATATAAAAACGCACATCACATACATAGACAACGTATACACACATGTAGACACAAAGACACACAAATATACACACACACATATATGCATACATAGTACATATATATGCATATATATATGTATGTGTGTGTGTGTGGGTATTCAAACATACATAAACATTCTCTCATACGCTTGCTCACAAATATTTATATGGACGCACACATATAAATATATATATATATCATATATAGCATACATAAATATAAATACATGCATATATACATATATCTATATATATATGTATATATATATATATATATATATATATATATATGTAAACAAAGTATATGTACGCATGCACTTATATGCATATTGACGTACAAATATGTATTTATGGTATATTCCTCTATTAAATATGCGCAGATTTGTATAAATATATTATTCTAAGATATGTTCATAGTTTTTACACACATATAAATACTCACCCACATGCACACACGTATGAATATATGTATGGGGTATGTGTGTGGGGGTAGTAGTTGATAAATATGTCTGTGACAAGCAAGCGATCGCGAAATGTTCATGTTTCATTCCCAGGGACTATAACACTGTTTTTCTGTGGCGCTTACTTGACATGAATATCATACCATAAACTACTATTTCTTGCTCATCTGATGAGCACTGTTTAATATCGATCGTATATATATATATATATATATATATATATATATATATATATATATATATATATATATATATATATATGTTACATGAAAAATGCTGGTCCCCTTTTTCATGTAAGTAAAAATAAAGAGAATTAGTAAATGAAAATAAAATTAGAGAAAACGGGACTCGAACCCTGGAGATAATTTTTAAAGAACAATAGGTTTTAAATTGAATGTCCAGTAAATTGTTGATTCTGATAAAATGAATAATTAATATAATTTTGTGCTGGAATCTATTCATTGTAGAAAGAATGTTGGATAATAAAAAATGGGTTAAATGAGTTAGATATGTAGGTTGAGTTCCTTTGTGAGAACAACAAAGGAAAATGGGAAATCAGAATGTTTCGAAGTGTGCAGGTCGCGCGTGTTGATGGCACCTGAGTTGTGGTCACGTTGGCCGGACATGCATGGATTTCTCAATATAGGAAGTGAGAGTTAGTTGGAGAAAGAGAAGGCAGAAGGGAGGCAGAGAGTCAGAGAGTCAGACAAGAGTCCGACCAGTTTGAATCTTGGCCCGTCTGGAAGCGAGAGGGTTTTAAACAGAAAAAGAAAATGTAAGAAGAAACTTTGAATTCCTGGATGCAAGCCATTGACCGGTCAAGTGGAAAAATAAATGTTCATCATGTTTTTCATAACTGCCGTCTCCTGTGTCCATCATTACCTGAAAAACGTATTGTCTAGTTATTTGTTAAAACCATTTGAAATTCATCATCTAAAAACTATATGTGTTAGAAAGTATATGTGGCTATTTATGCTATATAAACACATCCGTTCAAACAGAAATGTACAAAAGCATAAATCTCAACCTCTCCATCTATCTAGATACCAAATCCTCTCTCAAAGTGTAATTATATGTACTCTCTCTCAATTATAAATTCTCACGCTCTCTCTTTATATACACCTGTTAATGTCTCCATATCGCACAACATAATCACACACATGAGCCTCAAAGATCTCTTACTTCCATGAACACTCTTAAGACTCTTATCCTTCTTAACATGAATAGAAAAGAATTTGCATTCATCATTGTAATAATAACACTACGTAACACACACACACACACATAAATATATATATATATATATATAAATGTAACTCTTGGTTCGTTCGCAATTAATAGTCTAAAGAACAACTGGACGGATGGCTTCCACGTTTTAGTATAATGTTTACTATACCCATGTGTGTTTTTATATATTTCTTTTTAATTATAACGTTATCATTAATTTTTCTATAATAAATAGGTGGTTTTCTTTGTACCGACAGGCCATTTATTTTATTGGGGACAATTATTTATCGCCGCTTCCTGTCACGTGACCAGTGTTTCCAATTTAGCGGTTTTCCTGCTAGATCTGGAGATTTCGTTTGCAACCTAGCGGGAAATTCTAGAAATTCTGGAGATATTTGGCACCCACACACCCGCAATGTTAGATTAAAAACTAAAGAAAAGCGCTTGAAAATACTTTAAAACTTAAAATAAACTCATTCATGTAAGTAAAAAAAGTAGCATTTATTGCCTTTGGTAACAATTATTAATTGATTATTTCTTTTGTTTTTCACCTTTTTTTCATCTAACCGTTCTTAAATCTCGCTATAAAATCGATTTTTCCAAGTACATTTTCGGTGGGGTGCATTTCAACCTCCGAAGTTTAGTTCAAAATACGATCTAAGCTACCCCGCTTAATTTAGAAGTATTTACTCAAAAATTGTAAAAAGCAAGAAACAACAGCAAAAAAATTATACCAATACAGTAGAATTTAATTATCTATCAACTTAAATACTTTTAACATGCTAAAACAAAGTATTTTTTTATTTTTCTAATTTCAAAATATGTTGAACCATTATTGTGATGTTTAATTTCCAGTATATTTCAATTTAACTTTTATTATAAAAAGTTTGAGTTTATGATTTATTTCTTGGAAAAAGCAAAACAAAAAAAAAACTACCCTCTCTGAAAAAAACAGGTAAAACTAGCCAATAAAATATATAAGCCTTCTGGGGAGCTAACCGCTTCAATATAATTCCAGGAACATATAGTTGGAAAACACGGAACATTTTATATATTGAATACAATATTTATAATTTTTTTATGGTAGGAAGTTAAAATATGCAGTTTTTTAAGGGGGATCGAATTAGCGATTTTTGCAAATTTCAGACGATAAAAGTTAAAAATCTAGCGATTTTCTGGACATTTCTTTTTCCTGATCTCGCGGGGTTTATTTTTTAAATCTCAGTTGCCAACACGGCATGTGATATCACTAAAAGGATATTTTGGTCCACTACAGGCTTAATGTAAGCAGAATGTGTTTACAATATCGGTAAATTTTCAATGGGTTTAATCAAAACCATGTGATTGAAATTTATTTTAATTTACCACACGAGGTCGCTTTCCTATCAAATACTCATCGAAAAATGGTAGGTACAGACAAAATGAATGCCGACGCTCAAAGTGTATAAACATTTTTACCCCCCCCTTTACTAAAAATTCACCAAAAATCAGGAAATTAACCAATTCTAATGAAAATTTCAGTATTTATCAAAGAATGATCGCAGAATATAATGAATTAATTATTTTTACTCAACTCTTAGTGAAAATGTTTTGTGTAAACAAAATTACCTTTACTAAAGTTATGGTTTTCAGCAGTAAATAAAAAACGCAAGAATTTATTTTTGATTTTTTTATATAAATAAAGCATCGCAATTTGTAACAATAAAAATAATTTTTACAGGAACATTACGAAAAAAGCCCCAAAGTCCGTATTAATGAATTCGATATAACTCGAAGAAAAATGAATTTCTCGCATACTATTCAGGAAATTAAAGACTCAATTAGATTCCTATTTCAGTCACCTTAATTATTTAGGGTGAAATAAGTTTAGGAATTTATAGCCAAACCTAAATATTTTTTAAGCAAAAAAAAATAACATTAATAGAGTAAGTTAGGCAACATTGGCATAGAATGCTCTGCTTTACGGTTGTGTTAAAAACTGAACGGAAAGTTGAATTTAGTTCCCTTTTTAGATTCGGTAAATTTTAACATTACGTCCAACTCATCGTTCACATTCGGCACATCCACTTGTATAGCTTTTCGGGTATGCTGACAAGGTTAGGGGTGTCTATTCCGAAAGCCCTTCTTAACATGGGTAGATTGGAGTGTTTATTCGTTGTAAACGTACCCGACCACCTATAAATGTCGACATTTCTAATGTGAATGGTAAGCTGGACTTATGTAAAAGAATAACAAAAAGATATACCAAACTGACTTTTTCGTTTAAAAATGGAATTATTTCCCTTTCATTATTAACTTTTTTAAAAAATATTTTGTGTTTTATATACATAAAGTACACTTGTTGAATGTTACTATTTCAATTATATCGTTTGAGGGGCACAATTAAAAAATGAAGAAAGATTAAAACGGAGCGAAATTTAAGTTTCCGTTCCATGTTTACAACAACCGTAAAACAACGCATACTCAGCAAGTTTTATCGTACTTTATAAGTATAATGTTGAAACACTAAATCAACATTTTATTTATTTTTTTGCATAATAAATGATGGAAGTATTTTTCTGTCTATTTTCTGAACATCTGTTAAATAAATAATTTGTACATTCTCTTGAAAAAAGAATCAAACCTTTCTCTACTTTCACCTAACTATTTACAGTGTTCATGTAAAGAATTTATCTGTTTATTTTACAATAAAAAATCCGTTTTCAAAGAGACACGTTTACTGGCAAATTTCTTTTAAAAAAATGCAAGTTTTCCTGAAAAAAACTTTAATCTTACAATTTATGGTACAAAATTAATCTTTTTTTGTATATACATTATTACTTATTATTAGAATGTTTCAATATTACTAATTAATAGAATATTCTATTCTTATTTATTAAGAGGATGTTTAATTGTTACTTATTTATACAATGTTTCATTATAACTTGTTAAAAGGATGTTTGATCATTTCTTATTAATAGGATGTTTTATTATTATTTATTAATAGAATATTTGATTATAACTTATAAATATAATTTTTCGCTATTCATATTAATAGGATGTTTCATTATAACTTATTAATAGAATGTTTCATTAATACTTACTAATATGATGTTTCATTATTACTTATTAATAGGATGTTTCATTATTACTTATTAACAGGATGTTTTATTATTACTTATTAATAGGATGGTTTATTATTACTTATTAATAGGATGTTTCATTAATACTTATTTATATGGTGTTTAATTATTACTTGTTAATACAATGTTTGATTATTACTTATTTATAGAATGTTTAATTATTACTTATTATTAGGATTTTTCATTATCAGTTATTAATAGGATGTTTCATTAATACTTACTAATATGATGTTTCATTATTACTTATAAATAGGATTTTTCATTATTATTTATTAATATGATGTTTCAATATTACTTCTGAATAGGATGTTTATTTATTATTTTTTAATATGATGTTTCATTAGTACGTATTAATAGGATGTTTCATTATTAGTTATTAATAGGATGTTTTATCATTACTCATCAATATGATGTTTCATTATTACTTATTAATATAATGTTTGAGCATTATTATTAATACGATGTGTCATTATTACTTATTAATAGGATGTTCTATTATTACTTAATAATAGGATGTTTATTTATTACTTATCAATATAATGTTTGATTATTACTTATTTATAGTATGTTTCATTTTTGCATATTAATAGGAAGTTTCATTATTAGTTATTAATAATATATTTCATTATTACTTCTTAATAGGATATTTCATAATTACTTATTAATATGATGTCTCATTATTACTTATTAATAGGATGTTTCATTATTACTTATTAATAGGATGTTTCAATATTGCTTATTAATAGAATATTTGATTATTATTTATGAATAGAATGTTTCATTATTAGTTATTAATATGAGTTTTATTATTACTTATTAATAGTATGATTCATTATTACTTTCAATTGGATGTTTCATTAATTCTTTCAATAGGATGCTTCATTATTACTTATTAATAGAATGTGGCATTATTATTATCAATAGGATGTTTCATTATAACTTATTAATAGAATGTGGCATTATTACTTATTAATATGATGTTTCATTATTACTTTCCATAGGATGTTCCATTATTACTTTCAATAGGATGTTTCATTATTGCTTATTAATACAATGTTTAATTATTATTACTTATCAATGGAATGTTTCATTATTAATTATTAATAGGCTATTTCATTTTTATTTATTATTTATTTATTTATTATTTATATATATGTATGCATGTGTGTACATATATATATATATATATGTGTGTAAATGCATGTATGTGTGTGTGTTTGTGTATTCCCGAACATTTAAAACATTACAATCCGTTTCTTTCTCTCAAAATACACGACAATACTAGAAATTTAACTACAAGGTAACCAAAAATAGTTCTGTTTGTTATAAAGGGGAAAAAAAACGCTTCACAGCATGCATAATAAAGATTTCAAAGTAGTTATCATCAGCATCCAGCATCTAGTTTTCAGCTGTTCAATGCTCTTGTGGTATTACTCGAGGTTTTTTTGGAGGGGGGCGCAAAGGATTCTGAGGTGACTTAGCTATAGGATTTCTCTCGGAGGTTTATACCTAGAGAGTGGAAGATGGTGGTTATCGGTTGGCGCAAGGTCAATTGAATTAGGGGGATGGCAAATAATTCCCATTCTTGTTACTGTATCATATCGCTAACCACTTACTTAAAAAGTGGTCTGGCGTTGTCAGGGAGGAAAAACACCCCTTTATATTCCAACGGTGACTAATCCTTGTGACGTTATAGTTGTTGCACACTTAAATACTGCTACGAGTATAGTTCTCCAGTGACCATTTGGCCTATTATTAAAAGTCTATAATGAGCCATTTAATGAGTTGAGATTTTCGTAAATAATTGTTTCGATCCCTGGGAGGCACTCCTTTGAATAAGGATTCGCTACTATGTCTGGAAAACAGTCGCCACTCGTTATCCCTTGTGAATCTCTAACGGAGTTTGCGGAACTAATTTGCTCAGTTTGCACGCCTTACTCAGGCGGTGCTGGAAAACTCCAACTACTAAAATGGAAACCTTATATTCTCTTGCAAGTTCACCACTCTATAGACAACTATTCTCTTCAATTACCGCATTCAAAACCCTGCCATTACAGATACGTTGTCGTCCACTATCCGCCTTATAAACGAGGGGCATCCAGACTTTAATTTTTGAAACTAAATCTTTGCAGTATATTCGACCAAAGCACTATCACTAAATGCTTGACATATGCTATGGTTTAGTGCAGCACGAAGTAAGCCCTCTTTGAAGCCATAAAGCAAACAGCTCAGAGTGATACACTGGGCACGTCTATCCTTCTCACAGCTGCCGGGCTTCTAACAGATGACAGAGCAGAGTGCGTATGTTTTTGTACAACGTCTTAGATTCCTATTTCGGCTGTTTTGATTTTGAAAATCATTGCTAGACGCAATTCTCTCTCTCTCTCTCTCTCTCTCTCTCTATATATATATATATATATATATATATATATATATATATATATATATATATATATATATATATATTGCAACATTGCAACGTTAATACAAAAGGACGTACATTTTTGGTTACCTATTATAAATCTGAACTATTGAAATACCTTTTAATTACTTAACAGGTAACTATTATAGCCAAGTCGATGGAGTGTTATGGGTAATTATCTTTCCAACTCTTTAGCGCATTTTACATGAGCAACATTGAACACCAAATGATTAATAGTACTAGTAAACCCTTTATGTATGTACGAAACGTTGATAATATTACGATGCTTATCCATTGTTCATCACTAGCAAAACTACAGTGACAATAATAGCGACTATGTAGGAAATATGTAGGAAATATGTATACGGCATAATCGTGTTGAAACGCCGGTTCTCGTCAGATTACCGAAGTTAAGCAATGTTGAACCGGGTTAGTACACGATGGGTGACCATTTGGGAATTCTAGTCGTTAAATATGTTTTATTCATGTACAATGCACTTTCAAATACACTCGGTAGTTTAAGCATTGGTAAATGAAAGGAACAGTGTCTTAGTAATCTTAAAGATAAGACCCCGTTCAAATACAAGTTAAAGGAATGTATCTAAAAACATTCAATTCTTTGATGTATATGCGCTTGTTTTACGCAGATTGTGGTGCCATCAGCAAATGTACTCAATTAAGACGCAGAGAGGTCGTTTATATATATTAGGAATTAAAAAAAAAAGATTATGCATTTACGAATGAAATGAAAGTTGAAGTAACTGCAGTAGTTTTGATTTAAAGGACACAAGTTGCTCTGTCAGTTTTAGTTTTAAATGGAATTTTCCATGCTGTGTTAAGCTAAATTTAAATAGAATTCTCGTTGATCTGTCACTTTTGATACTTTGATATGGTCCAGTTTTGAATAACATTTAGCATTCAGTCTTGAGAGAGAAAATAATATATCGTGTAACGAGAGTGACGCGTGTGATTGTGAAGTAAGGGTTGCGTAATCCCGTTTAAAACTGTACTGAATAAAAACTGTCTGATTGTAGTCACAAGGAGAAGTACGCGACGACTGAAAACAAATCGCAGGTAAGCGCAGAGTACTTAAATCACCTAGTATTCCGAAATATTTGCTCGTTTTAGGACTGGTCAGACTAAAAGTCGTGTAACGTCTATAATCTAACAGGGACCTGTGTGTAAAAGTGATTATGCTGTACAAGGAGAGTAATATGATAAACACATAGCACTTGCCCCTCTCGATGTAAACATCTCTGATTAAATCATGACTAGAATCATGACAACATCCTATTCTTATCATTATTTTGACTCTCGAGTATATATCCGACACAGTTAGACACAGTTAATCAACCGGGAATCACATCACTCTATTCAAAAGCATATAAGATATTAACTGATGCGCTCACGAGACTCAAAACAATGAAAAGAATATGCAGTTATTCTCTCTTCTTTCTTTCAGAAATTCATTCACAAGATTAAATATAACGCAAACAAACATGTCTGAACTTCCTGCATATTTCTCTGTAGACATGATCCCTTGTATTAGCTTTTTAGGTCAAAGAAGAAATAGGTCTATATTGGAAAGAATGAAAACTTAATGTTGTCTATAAAGCTAAATTTCTAAATTTAGGCTCACTTATATACTATCACGAACGCCACGCAAAGCCTGGCCGTAAAGTACGCTTAAATATGATATTTTAATTTTTGCAGATTTCGTATATATTATTATAGAGTTAATATTCTATCGATGTCGTATATTATAAAGTTGCGATTTCAAAAATCGCAAAAATTATATCTGTATGACTTGGATGTATTAGCTTGAATCGAAACTGAAATAAAAACTTATGAATATATATATATATATATATATATATATATATATATATATAAATATATATATATATATCTTGAGTTGAGTTCCTTCAGCCATAATCGAAACCGAAACCACAACAAATGAAGAATTCTTGATAAAATGATTTATAACAAAAATAGATGACTTGAGTGCTATCAGCTATAATCGAAACTGAAACTAAAACTTATGAATAATTCTTGGTAAATTACTTATGACGTATGTAAGCGTGACACAGAAAATAACACACGGTGTCGTATTAATATATAGATGATATTTTATTATTCCTTGCGGTTTGTAGTATAATAACGTAGTACTTGGTATGCCATTCTTTTTGTTTTAATAACGTTGCCTTAATACGTAATACTTGCAATTTAACATTTAGTTTTAACTTTACGTATAGGTTCAAATTATCATTTTTTTTTTGTTCTGTCAGACTTAATTTTAAAAACATCGTTTATTACATTCAGATTCCCATTTTAAGTTTGAAGTCGCTCTTTCATCACTAAACTCGTTAATTGCATGGGCGCATATCATGAATATGATCGCTCTCCTCTCTTTTTCATTGAAGTTTTATAAATGAAATAAAGAGTAGAAGCACGTACATGCTTTTGGGTATGTTATAATTCCATTGAGCGACGCGGTAACTTCTTTCTACTTTCACCGTCTTGTATCGAATGGAAATTGACGAGATAACGCGCATTAATGTGACAAGTTTCACACTGGAAAGCCTACCATTTCTAATTGTAATCTAATTATGTGTCAAGAACGATCTAAGTCGTTTTTACAAAAACAGCGAACGTCTTGTCATAAATGACACCAGGTGACGCTCACGTTTGACAAATAATGTGGTTAGTTCGAAAACGCGGGAAAAATATGACTACAAGACTTGTTTTTATTTCAGCCAGTTTTATGGATTTTTTTTCTATTCTCTGTCCGTGTTCGCATTATACTGAGGAGGGAGGGGAGTTATCTCTCTGTTGTTGTGTTGATATGTGAGGCTTAAGTTTGAAATATAATTTTTTTGATCTGTCAAGCTTAAGGTTGAAACATGCCTTCGTTCTGTTAGCTATGACTGGGTGCTCGGGCGAAGTAATTCGCAATTTCATTTTCGAATGTCGCTCGCGATGGGGATTAAACCTACAACGACCAGAAGAGTAATTTTACAGCTGAATTCATATTTAAACTCTATGATATTTGATTTGACAGGTTTACGCGTAAATAAGATTAAGTGAAAGAAAAAGAGAGAGAGAGAGAGAGAGAGGGCAAGAAAATGATTCTTGAAACCTATATGTAATGATTAAACAACACTTTTAATGTACACATAATAAACTAAGGAAATGGTATTAAAAACTTCATGACAGAACAAGCCTAATGCAATTGCAATCTTAAACGAAAATAGTAATTACATGTTATACATGATTAAGTACATTAAATATTAATCTTTACAGGTTGCTACAGTATTGCAGTCACTAAAATGTATTTCAGTGTCAGTCTATTATTTATATCACAAAATTTGCCTACTGTTGCTGACCGCCTTTTAAACTATCGCTTTGTTTGATTCAGGATCAATTAGTCTTCAATCAGGTATCCTTATGTTTGTTAACATAATAAATTGTTTTCACGTATCTCCTTAAGAAAATCTTCATATTATCCACTACACCATTGCTTTTTCCTTAATATCTCTTTTCAGTTGACGGGACGAAAACATGATATGTCCTTGATTAATTAAAAGGTTTGATTTGAAATTTCATGCAGATTCCCGAGTTTGATAGGAAGATACACCTGAAGACATTGTTAAAATATCACTAAAGTTGAGACCACTAGTCCGAATCATGCAAATAATAGGAATTACAGGTAGAGTTATATCTTGTATCTGTCAAGAGTAAACGTTCATGGTATCACACCTGTTATTGTTGACTCTCAAATCGCATCTTACGTTCTACTAGCCTGGGTGCCCGGCATTGCCCGGGTGTTTGTAGGTGTGTGTTGAGCAACAAAAAAAAGTTGTAGTAGGCAGGCAGGCAGGCTCGAACCCGTGACGCGAAAGTGGAAAAGAAAGTGGAGGTGTCTAAAAAAAAAAAAAAGCAAGATTGTCATCGCAAAAAAGAAAAAAAGAAAAAAGGAATTGGTAGTGGGCAAGCAGGCTCAACCCGTACCGCGAAGAAAGAAAAGAACGTGAAAAAAACAACGTGACGCGTTAGTTGTTGCCCCCATCACCAAACCGGAAGTGACATAGGTTAAAATTAAGACTAGACAATCGACCAGAGGCGATGACTTTGCAAAATATCGGCGAAAAAAGAAACCTCTCCCTGTAGAAAGTGCTCAGTTGAGGGATTATGAATTAATGTTTTCGGCACAGTTTTCGATATTTGTCGCCCGACGGTTCGAGCTTCTAAATGATATCAATCTCTAGAAAATCCGTCGCCTTTGTAAAAAGTTTTAGGAAGACAAACAAAACTACATGCATACACGCAGACACACACTAAGAGACAAGTGAGATTTATACAATAGACTAGCGGGGGGGGGCGTTTCCCGGGTGTTTATAGGTTTGTGTGGTGTTAAATAAAAAAGAAACCTGGGAGGTAGGATCGAACTCGACGCCTTGAGGTTAGGTTTGAAAATAAAATCGGCCAGTCAGAATGAGTTACTGAAAGATATTTGAAATTGAAGTGATTCCCTAAGTTTTAGATCAGATTTTATTTGATCTGACATATCTTAACATATAAGTATCATTTTAGTTTATTTGTCACAAATTCTGATTAGTGGTGTATTGAATGTATAAGTGTTGAGATTAAAACACTATTAAGTTTGTCATATTTGATCTTTGAAAATTAAGTTTGCAATAGCATTGTATTTCGTTTTTAACACTTTAGTTTGGATAATGGTCCATTTGATCCGAAACAGTTATGACTCAATTACATTGTATTTCATCTGACACTATTAGGTTTGAATAACATAATATTTGATTGGTTACAGTTCTGTACGAATAAATTGGTATTTGCTTTGCCACATTCATGTTTGAATTACATTGTACTTGATTTGTTGCACTTTTGTTAAAATGATACGGCATTTGATTTTACGTTGAAATAAAATTAAATTTTGTCTTTCACACTTAATGTCTAATGAAATTGTATTTGGTATGTCAGACTAAAGTTTAAATTTCAGGTAGAATAATTTTTTATTTGATCCAAGAGATTAAAGTTTGAATGATATTTTATTTGACCTCTCAGACTTAAGTTTGAATAACCCTGTATTTGAGCAATCAGATTTAAGTTTGAATACCATTTTATTTGAGCCGTCAGATGTAAGTTTGAATAACATTGTATTTGAGCCGTCAGATTTAAGTTGAAATAACATTGTATTTGAGCCATCAGATTTAAGTTTGAATAACATTGTATTTGAGCCGGCGGGTTGATCTCTCAGACTATAGTTTAAATCGCATTGTGTCTGAGCCGTCAGATTTAAGTTTGAATCACATTGTATTTGAGCCGTCAGATTTAAGTTTGAATCACATTGTATTTGAGCCGTCAGATTTAAGTTTGAATCACATTGTATTTGAGCCGCCAGATTTAAGTTTTAATAACATTGTATTTGAGCCGTCAGATTTAAGTTTAAATAACATTGTATTTGAACCGTCAGATTAAAGTTTCAATAACATTGTATTTGAACCGTCAGATTTAAGTTTGAATAACATTGTATTTGAACCGTCAGATTTAAGTTTTAATAACATTGTATTTGAAACGTCAAATTATAGTTTTAATTACAGTGCATTTGAACCGTTAGATTTAAGTTTGAATAACATTGTATTTGAGCAGTCAGATTAAAGTTTGAATCACATTGTATTTGAACCGTCATATTTAAGTTTGTATCACATTGTATATGAGCCGTCAGATTTAAGTTTAAATCACATTGTATTTGAGCCGCCAGATTTAAGTTTGAATAATATTTGTATTTGAGCCGTCAGATTTAAGTTTAATAACATTGTATTTGAGCCGTCAGATTTAAGTTTGAATAACATTCATTTGAGCCGTCAGATTAAAGTCTGAATAACCTTGTATTTGAGCCATCAGATTTAAGTTTGAATCACATTGTATTTGAGCCGTCGGGTTGATCCCTCAGACTTAAGTTTAAATCACATTGTGTTTGAGCCGTCAGATTTAAGTTTGAATCACATTGTATTTGAGCCGTCAGATTTAAGTTTGTATCACGTTGTATTTGAGCCGTCAGATTAAAGTTTGAATCAAATTGTATATGAGCCGTCAGATTTAAGTTTGAATCACATTGTATTTGAGCCGCCAGATTTAAGTTTGAATCACATTGTATTTGAATTGTCAGATTTAAGTTTCAATAATATTGTATTTGAGCCGTCAGATTTAAGTTTGAATAACATTGTATGTGAACCGTCAGATTTAAGTTTTAATAACATTGTATTTGTACCGTCAGATTTAAGTTTTAACCACAGTGTATTTGAACCGTCAGATTTAAGTTTTAATAACATTGTATTTGAGCCGTCAGATTTAAGTTTGAATAACATTGTATTTGAACCGTCAGATTTAAGTTTTAATCACAGTGTATTTGAACCGTCAGATTTAAGTTTGAATATCATTGTACTTGAGCAGTAGGATTTGAGTTTGAATAATATTGTATTTGAGCCGTCAGATTTAAGTTTGAATAACATTGTATTTTAGCAGTCAGATGTAAGTTTGAATCACATTGTATTTGAGCCGTCAGATTTAAGTTTGAATCACATTGTATATGAGCCGTCAGATTTAAGTTTGAATCACATTTTATTTGAGCCGCCAGATTTAAGTTTGAATAACATTGTATTTGAGCCGTCAGATTTATGTTTCAATAACATTTTATTTGAGCCGTCAGATTTAAGTTTGAATAACATTGTATTTGAACCGTCCGATTTAAGTTTTAATCACATTGTATTTGAACCGTCAGATTTAAGTTTTAATCACATTGTATTTGAACCGTCAGATTTAAGTTTTAATAACATTGTATTTGAAACGTAAGATTATAGTTTTAATCACAGTGCATTTGAACCGTCAGATTTAAGTTTGAATTACATTGTATTTGAGCAGTCAGATTAAAGTTTGAATCACATTGTATTTGAACCGTCAGATTTAAGTTTGTATCACATAGTATATGAGCCGTCAGATTTAAGTTTGAATCACATTGTATTTGAACCGTCAGATTTAAGTTTGAATAATATTGTATTTGAGCCGTCAGATTAAAGTTTGAATAATATTGTATTTTAACCGTCAGATTTAAGTTTGAATAACGTTCTATTTGAGCAGTCAGATTTAAGTTTGAATCACATTGTTTTCGAACCGTCAGATTTAAGTTTGAATCACATTTTATTTGAGCCATCAGATTAAAGTTTGAATCGCATTGTATTTGAGCCGTCAGATGTAAGTTTGAATAACATTTTATTTGAGCCGTCGGGTTGATCTCTCAGATTTAAGTTTGAATAACATTGTATTTGAGGCGTAAGATTTAAGTTTGAATCACATTGTATTTGAGCCGTCAGATTTTATTTTGTATCACATTGTATTTAAGCCGTCAGATTGTAGTTTTAATAACATTGTATGTGAGCCATCAGATGTAAGTTTGAATCACATTGTATTTGAACAGTCAGATTTAAGTTTGAATCCTTTTGTATTTGAGCCGTCAGATTTAAGTTTGAATCACATTGTATTTGAGCCGCCAGATTTAAGTTTGAATAACATTCTATTCGAAATGTCAGACTTAAGTGTTAATAACATTGTATTTTAGCCGTCAGATTTAAGTTTGAATAACATTGTATTTGAGCCGTCAGATTAAAGTCTGAATAACATTGTATTTGAGCCATAAGATTTAAGTTTGAATCACATTGTATTTGAGCCGTCGGGCTGATCCCTCAGACTAAAGTTTAAATGACATTGTGTTTGAGTCGTCAGATGTAAGTTTGAATCACATTGTATTTGAGCCGTAAGATTTAAGTTGGTATCACGTTGTATTTGAGCCGTCAGATTAAAGTTTGAATCAAATAGTATATGAGCCCTCAGATTTAAGTTTGAATCACATTGTATTTGAGCCGCCAGATTTAAGTTTGAATCACATTGTATTTTCATTGTCAGATTTAAGTTTCAATAACATTGTATTTGAGCCGTCAGATTTAAGTTTGAATAACATTGTATGTGAACCGTCAGATTTAAGTTTTAATCACAGTGTATTTGAGCCGTCAGATTTAAGTTTGAATAACATTGTATTTTAGCCGTCAGATTTAAGTTTTAATCGAATTGTATTTGAACCGTCAGATTAAAGTTTTAATCACAGTGTATTTGAACCGTCAGAGTTAAGTTTGAATAACATTGTATTTGAGCCGTCAGATTTAAGTTTGAATAATATTGTATTTGAGCCGTCAGATTTAAGTTTGAATCAAATAGTATTTGAGCCGTCAGATTTAAGTTTGTATCACGTTGTATTTGAGCCGTCAGATAAAAGTTTGAATCAAATTGTATATGAGCCCTCAGATTTAAGTTTGAATAACATTGTATTTGAGCCGCCAGATTTAAGTTTGAATAACATTGTGTTTGAAATGTCAGATTTAAGTTTTAATAACATTGTATTTCAGCCGTCAGATTTAAGTTTGAATAACATTGTATTTGAGCCGTCAGATGAAAGTCTGAATAACATTGTATTTGAGCCATCAGACTTAAGTTTAAATCACATTGTGTTTGAGCCGTCAGATTTAAGTTTGAATCACATTGTATTTGAGCCGTCAGATTTAAGTTTTTATCACGTTGTATTTGAGCCGTCAGATTAAAGTTGTAATCAAATTGTATATGAGCCGTCAGATTTAAGTTTGAATCGCGTTGTATTTGAGATGCCAGATTTAAGTTTGAATCACATTGTATTTGAATTGTCAGATTTAAGTTTGAATAACATTGTATTTGAGCCGTCAGATTTAAGTTTGAATAACATTGTATGTGAACCGTCAGATTTAAGTTTTAATAACATTATATTTGAACCGTCATATATAAGTTTTAATCACAGTGTATTTGAACCGTCAGATTTAAGTTTTAATAACATTGTATTTGAGCCGTCAGATATAAGTTGGAATAACATTGTATTTGAACCGTCAGATTAAAGTTTTAATCACAGTGTATTTGAACCGTCAGATTTAAGGTTCAATAACATTGTATTTGCGCCGTCAGATTTAAGTTTGAATTATATTGTATTTGAGCCGTCATATTTAAGTTTGAATCACATTGTATTTGAGCCGTCAGATTTAAGTTTGTATCACGGTGTATTTGAGCCGTCAGATTAAAGTTTGAATCAAATTGTATATGAGCCGTCAGATTTAAGTTTGAATTACATTGTATTTGAGCCGCCAGATTTAAGTTTGAATCACATTGTATTTGAACTGTAAGATTTCAGTTTCAATAACATTGTATTTCAGCCGTCAGATTTAAGTTTGAATAACATTGTATGTGAACCGTCAGATTTAAGTTTGAATAACATTGTATTTGAACCGTCAGATTTAAGTTTTAATCACAGTGTATTTGAACCGTCAGATTTAAGTTTGAATAACATTGTATTTGAGCCGTCAGATTTAAGTTTTAATAACATTGTATTTGAACCGTCAGATTAAAGTTTTAATCACATTGTATTTGAGCCGTCAGATTTAAGTTTGAATAACATTGTATTTGAGCCGTCAGATGTAAGTTTGAATCACATTGTATTTGAGCCGTCAGATTTAAGTGTGAATCACATTGTATATGAGCCGTCCGATTTAAGTTTGAATCACATTTGATTTGAGCCGCCAGATTTAAGTTTGAATAACATTGTATTTGAGCCGTCAGATTTAAGCTTTAATCACAGTGTATTTGAACCGTCAGATTTAAGGTTCAATAACATTGTATTTGCGCCGTCAGATTTAAGTTTGAATTATATTGTATTTGAGCCGTCAGATTTAAGTTTGAATAACATTGTATTTGAGCCGTCAGATTTAAGTTTGTATAACGTTGTATTTGAGCCGTCAGATTAAAGTTTGAATCGAATTGTATATGAGCCGTCAGATTTAAGTTTGAATAACATTGTATTTGAGCCGCCAGATTTAAGTTTGAATCACATTGTATTTGAACTGTCAGATTTAAGTTTCAATAACATTGTATTTCAGCCGTCAGATTTAAGTTTGAATAACATTGTATGTGAACCGTCAGATTTAAGTTTGAATAACATTGTATTTGAACCGTCAGATTTAAGTTTTAATCACAGTGTATTTGAACCGTAAGATTTAAGTTTGAATAACATTGTATTTGAGCCGTCAGATTTAAGTTTTAATAACATTGTATTTTAACCGTCAGATTAAAGTTTTAATCACATTGTATTTTAACCGTCAGATTTAAGTTTGAATAACATTGTATTTGAGCCGTCAGATGTAAGTTTGAATCACATTGTATTTGAGCCGTCAGATTTAAGTTTGAATCACATTTTATTTGAGCCGCCAGATTTAAGTTTGAATAACATTGTATTTGAACTGTCAGATTTATGTTTCAATAACATTGTATTTGAGCCGTCAGATTTTAGTTTGAATAACATTGTATTTGAACCGTCAGATTTAAGTTTTAATCACAGTGTATTTGAACCGTCAGATTTAAGTTTGACTAATATTGTATTTGAGCCGTCAGATTTAAGTTTTAATTATATTGTATTTGAACCGTCAGATTTAAGTTTTAATAACGTTCTATTTGAGCAGTCAGATTTAAGTTTGAATCACATTGTTTTTGAACCGTCAGATTTAAGTTTGAATCACATTTTATTTGAGCCGTCAGATTAAAGTTTGAATCGCATTGTATTTGAGCCGTCAGATGTAAGTTTGAATAACATTGTATTTGAGCCGTCGGGTTGATCTCTCAGATTTAAGTTTGAATAACATTGTATTTCAGCCGTCAGATTTAAGTTTTAATAACATTGTATTTGAGCCGCCAGATTTAAGTTTGAATAACATTCTATTCGAAATGTCAGATTTAAGTTTTAATAACATTGTATTTTAGCCGTCAGATTTAAGTTTGAAAAACATTGTATTTGAGCCGTCAGATTAAAGTCTGAATAACATTGTATTTGAGCCATCAGATTTAAGTTTGAATCACATTGTATTTGAGCCGTCGGGCTGATCCCTCAGACTTAAGTTTAAATCACATTGTGTTTGAGTCGTCAGATGTAAGTTTGAATCACATTGTATTTGAGCCGTAAGATTTAAGTTTGTATCACGTTGTATTTGAGCCGTCAGATTAAAGTTTGAATCAAATTGTATATGAGCCGTCAGATTTAAGTTTGAATCACATTGTATTTGTGCCGCCAGATTTAAGTTTGAATCACATTGTATTTGAATTGTCAGATTTAAGTTTCAATAACATTGTATTTGAGCCGTCAGATTTAAGTTTGAATAACATTGTATGTGAACCGTCAGATTTAAGTTTTAATCACAGTGTATTTGAACCGTCAGATTTAAGTTTGAATAACATTGTATTTTAGCCGTCAGATTTAAGTTTGAATAACATTGTATTTGAACCGTCAGATTAAAGTTTTAATCACAGTGTATTTGAACTGTCAGATTTAAGTTTGAATAACATTGTATTTGAGCCGTCAGATTTAAGTTTGAATAACATTGTATGTGAACCGTCAGATTTAAGTCTTAATAACATTGTATGTGAACCGTCAGATTTAAGTTTTAATCACAGTGTATTTGAACCGTCAGATTTAAGTTTTAATAACATTGTATTTGAGCCGTCAGATTTAAGTTTGAATAACATTGTATGTGAACCGTCAGATTTAAGTTGTAATCACAAGGTATTTGAACCGTCAGATTTAAGGTTCAATAACATTGAATTTGCGCCGTCAGATTTAAGTTTGAATTATATTGTATTTGAGCCGTCAGATTTAAGTTTGAATCACATTGTATTTGAGCCGTCAGATTTAAGTTTGTATCACGTTGTATTTGAGCCGTCAGATTAAAGTTTGAATCAAATTGTATATGAGCCGTCAGATTTAAGTTTGAATAACCTTGTATTTGCGCCGCCAGATTTAAGTTTGAATCACATTGTATTTGAACTGTAAGATTTAAGTTTCAATAACATTGTATTTGAGCCGTCAGATTTAAGTTTTAATAACATTGTATTGGAACCGTCAGATTTAAGTTTTAATCACATTGTATTTGAACCGTCAGAGTTAAGTTTGAAAGACATTGTATTTGAGCCGTCAGATGTAAGTTGTAATAATATTGTATTTGAACCGTCAGATTTAAGTTTGAATAACATTGTATGTAAGCCGTCAGATGTAAGTTTGAATCACATTGTATTTGAGCCGTCAGATTTAAGTTTGAATCACATTTTATTTGAGGCGCCAGATTTAAGTTTGAATAACATTGTATTTGAACTGTCAGATTTATGTTTCAATAACATTGTATTTGAGCCGTCAGATTTAAGTTTGAATAACATTGTATGTGAACCGTCAGATTTAAGTTTTAATCACAGTGTATTTGAACCGTCAGATTTAAGTTTGAATAACATTGTATTTTAGCCGTCAGATTTAAGTTTGAATAACATTGTATTTGAACCGTCAGATTAAAGTTTTAATCACAGTGTATTTGAACCGTCAGATTTAAGTTTTAATAACATTGTATTTGAGCCGTCAGATTAAAGTTTGAATAATATTGTATTTGAGCCGTAAGATTTAAGTTTGAATCACATAGTATTTGAGCCGTCAGATTTAAGTTTGTATCACGTTGTATTTGAGTCGTCAGATAAAAGTTTGAATCAAATTGTATATGAGCCGTCAGATTTAAGTTTGAATCACATTGTATTTGTAGCCGCCAGATTTAAGTTTGAATAACATTGTGTTTGAAATGTCAGATTTAAGTTTTAATAACATTGTATTTTAGCCGTCAGATTTAAGTTTTAATAACATTGTATTTGAGCCGTCAGATTAAAGTCTGAATAACATTGTATTTGAGCCATCAGACTTAAGTTTAAATCACATTGTGTTTGAGCCGTCAGATTTTAGTTTGAATCACATTGTATTTGAGCCGTCAGATTTAAGTTTTTATCACGTTGTATTTGAGCCGTCAGATTAAAGTTGTAATCAAATTGTATATGAGCCGTCAGATTTAAGTTTGAATCGCATTGTATTTGAGATGCCAGATATAAGTTTGAATCACATTGTATTTGAATTGTCAGATTTAAGTTTGAATAACATTGTATTTGAGCCGTCAGATTTAAGTTTGAATAACATTGTATGTGAACCGTCAGATTTAAGTTTTAATAACATTGTATTTGAACCGTCAGATTTAAGTTTTAATCACAGTGTATTTGAACCGTCAGATTTAAGTTTCAATAACATTGTATTTGAGCCGTCAGATTTAAGTTTGAATAACATTGTATGTGAACCGTCAGATTTAAGTTTTAATCGCAGGGTATTTGAACCGTCAGATTTAAGGTTCAATAACATTGTATTTGCGCCGTCAGATTTAAGTTTGAATTATATTGTATTTGAGCCGTCAGATTTAAGTTTGAATAACCTTGTATTTGAGCCGCCAGATTTAAGTTTGAATCACATTGTATTTGAACTGTAAGATTTAAGTTTCAATAACATTGTATTTGAGCCGTCAGATTTAAGTTTGAATAACATTGTATGTGAACCGTCAGATTTAAGTTTGAATAACATTGTATTTGAACCGTCAGATTTAAGTTTTAATAACATTGTATTTGAACCGTCAGATTTAAGTTTTAATCACATTGTATTTGAGCCGTCAGAGTTAAGTTTGAAAGACATTGTATTTGAGCCGTCAGATGTAAGTTGTAATAATATTGTATTTGAACCGTCAGATTTAAGTTTGAATAACATTGTATGTGAGCCGTCAGATGTAAGTTTGAATCACATTGTATTTGAGCCGTCAGATTTAAGTGTGAATCACATTGTATATGAGCCGTCCGATTTAAGTTTGAATCACATTTTATTTGAGCCGCCAGATTTAAGTTTGAATAACATTGTATTTGAACTGTCAGATGTATGTGTCAATAACATTGTATTTGAGCCGTCAGATTTAAGTTTGAATTACATTGTATTTGAACCGTCAGATTTAAGTTTTAATCACAGTGTATTTGAACCGTCAGATTTAAGTTTGAATAATATTGTATTTGAGCCGTCAGATTTAAGTTTGAATAATATTGTATTTGAACCGTCAGATTTAAGTTTGAATAACGTTCTATTTGAGCAGTCAGATTTAAGTTTGAATCACATTGTATTTGAACCGTCAGATTTAAGTTTGAATAACATTTTTTTTGAGCCATCAGATTAAAGTTTTAATCGAATTGTATTTGAGCCGTCAGATGTAAGTTTGAATAACATCGTGTTTGAGCCGTCGGGTTGATCTCTCAGATTTAATTTGAATAACATTGTATTTGAGCCGTAAGATTTAAGTTTGAATCACATTGTATTTGAGATGCCAGATATAATTTTGTATCACATTGTATTTGGGCCGTCAGATTAAAGTTTGAATAACATTGTATGTGAGCCGTCAGATGTAAGTTTGAATCACATTATATTTGAACAGTCAGATTTAATTTTGAATCACATTGTATTTGTGCCGTCAGATTAAAGTTGTAATCAAATTGTATATGAGCCGTCAGATGTAAGTTTGAATAACATTGTATTTGAGCCGTCAGATTTAAGTTTGAATCACATTGTATTTGAGCCGTCAGAGTTAAGTTGGAATCACATTGTATTTGAACCATCAGATTTACGTTTGGATCATATTGTATTTGAACTGTCAGATTTAAGTTTGAATCACATTTGAGCCGTCAGATGTAAGTTTGAATAACATTATATTTGGTTTGTGGGATAAAGTTAAAAGTACATTGTATTGGATCTGTGAAACTTATGTTTGAAATCACATTATATTTGCTCTGTGAGACGAAAGTTTGAGATTCGTTTCATACGGTCTGTCATAGTAAACATTTTGTCAGTCAACTTGAAGGTTGAAATAACAATGTATTAGATATACCACGTTTAACTAGGAAATCTCATTGCATCTGATATATTACGTTTAAGTTTGAGATAAACTGCATTTCGATATATGATGGTTAAGTTATATAATAAATAAAGAATTAACGCAATTTGTATAGAGTTAATGGGCGCACCATAGTGAACGTGTCTGTGTGTGCATGTGTGTGTGTGTGTGTGTATGTTTGTGTGTCCGTGTACATGGGAAGATTTTTGTGATTGGTTTTCGGCCAGAAATTTGGCTGTTAAGAGGTCAAAGTTCAACGATTTTACCTTTGAGAACTCTACCAAACTCCTCCGACAATTTTTGATCTAAACATATGAAATTGTAGATATTGGTTCGTTGGACATGGATTTAAATTAATAATTCGATTTAGGCCAAAACAATATATGTTAAGGTGTCACAATAGGGGTCAAATAAAAAAAAAATTGCCACTTTTTTTTTTTGGCTCAACATACACCTACAAACACTCGGGCAACGCCGGGCTGAAATGCTAGTATATATATATATATATATATATATATATATATATATATATATATATATATATATATATATATATAAAATCAACGTTATAAATTATATCTTTGTTACATATCCCAGCTATAATTATAATGCTGGGCATTGTCTTGTAATTTATTATTTTATTTAGTCTGTAACAATAATAGTTGAAATGGCAGTAAATGGCACACCTAAGTTTTAATAACATATTTAAAGTGAGAATTATATCATACTAGTTGGGCTACCCGGCGTTACTCGGGACCGTATACACAATGAAAAAATTGAATTTGGTTTTGTAATATATTTATTATTCTTATGAGAGAGGAATGTTGTCTGTTTATGTATCATTTGCTATTTCGAGCAAAAGAATATTTTACCTACTTAAGACGGGTATTACACATATGAAATAATTGTGTCTTACCTAGGGTAGGTAATGTTATTGGCAAGATAAGTTGTTTCCACGAATGTCTGTAAGACAAGTTGCATAAGTATTATTCCTTAATTTTATGGCCTTACGTTTGAAATGCAAATATTGTTGCTAAAAGCGTAAATTGAAAAGGCGTATCTTTACAAAACTGCTTTCGTTCATGATTTTTTTTATTTATTTTTATTTTGTTTTTCGGTCCTTCTAATTTCAAACTTTCTCGTAGGTATATAAACTTTTATCTTTATATTCGCATCGTAAATGCTTACGTGAATGTGTGCTATTGTGGAATATCATAAATGAGCGTTTCCATGTCTTGTTTGTGTTTGTGTGTGCGCATGTGACAAGGTTTGTGTTTGTGTGTATGAGAATGGAGTTTTATATTATAGGGATGTGCCTTCCCTTTCATGGAATAGATATCGTCAAACCTGCATGTGTTATATGAGGCTTTCGGCCATATTACGACGCCTTTCATTCAATTTTTTTTTGTCGCGAGTAAAGTAATTATAAGAGAAATTACGCGTAACGACATCGAATAAAAATGGAACCTACAAATTAGCGACACATTTCTTATATGCCAAAGACACCTAATTTTATAAAGTATACACACATATACACACACATATATATGTGTATACGCGCATATATCTGTGTGCATGTCTGTGCGGTGTATCGTTGTACCTAGTGGTGAAATTGTGTTATAAGTAACAAAACGTATAAACGAATATACTCAGTATTGATGAGGTGTGATAATTCATTGATCTGCTGATAGTAAAATTAACCAAGATCGAATGAAGATTAAACACAGCACAAATAACATATGTATATAATACATGTTAATATATATATATATATATATGCATATATATATATATACGTGTGTGTATGTGTGTTTATTAGTTATCATTCAGATAAATAGACTAGATAATTGTTTAATTCTCATTGTGAGACTCATATATATGTTTAATTTTTATATAGATATTATTTCATGTCTATGGGCTGTTTCAATAGTGAAATTAATGCACACATATACGAACACACAAATATATATATATATATATATATATATATACATATATATATATACATGTTGAACACTTCTATATATACACACACACACACACACACACACACACACACACACACACATATATATATATATATATATATATATATATATATATATATATATATATATATATATATATATACTAGTATTTCAGCCCGGCGTTGCCCGTGTTTGGAGGTGTATGTTGAGCCCCCCAAAAAAACAACAGAAAATGTGTCAATTTATTTAAACTTTGACCCCTATTATGACCCTTAATATGCATTGTTTTGGGCTCAAATTAATTTATTTTTGTCCAAGGAATCTATATCTAAAATTTCAAGTGTGTAGACCCAAAATTGTCGGAGGTGTTTGGTAGAGTTCTCAAAGGGCAAAGCGTTGAACCTTGACCCTTAACAGCCAAATTTCTGGCCGAAAACGAATCACAAAGATTTTAGCAAATCTCAGTACCCAGTATATCAAATTTCGCTGAATATTGACAGAGTTATTGCGTAGCAAAATGTACACAGACAGGCACACAGACACGTTCACTTTTATAGATTAAACAAAAATATATGCGTGTACATAAATATATATGGAACCAATTTTGTGCTTCCTGCAAACATTTTTCGCAAATATTATGCAAGCATAAATCATGTAGAATATCTGCATGAATATAATTACACGTAATAGTTAACTCTAGATGATCATCACATAAGAAAACTGAAAAAAAAACTCATCGAGAATTAATTAAAATGAATGTTTAAAAGAATATGCAAATTTGCTAGTGAATGCAATATATAATTTAAAAAAAAACTGATTACATATAATTATAGAATATGTATCGAGACACAGGAATGGGTATGTTTGATCTGGCAGAACGGTGGTTCATTAACATTGTGGCAGTCTGCGTTCGCTCCTGGTCCACAAAATATGGAAATAAAAAAATTAAAAATTAAAAAAAAACGTTTACAAGTGTTTTTGATATAGATGTACATAAGAATACTTGATAAGTGTGTTTTAACTTAAATAGGGATGGTATAATAAAATTGTAAGGTCTGCGTTCGCGCCTCGCCTTCATAGAATGGAAATAGGCACACACTTTAATAAAGACTTTTCATATCTATATTTGTAAGTATAGTTTGATAATTATGTTTCAGTTTGAAGAAATATGGTATAATAAAATTATGGGGTGTTCGTTCGCACCTGACCTCCATAGAATGGAAATATGTCACAAAGTTTAACAAGGTGTTTTTAATATAGATTCACAGAATATTGTGATAAGTGTTTCAGTGTAAACAGGTATGGTCTAATAAATTATGGAGTTTATCTATTTTATTTTTACTTTCATCATATTTTGCTTTGGTTTTGATACCCCCAAGTTCAGAGTCCATTTTCTGTAGGCTGTTTTTTAACCCAGTCAACGACGGGTACTTTTGCTAGTATATATATATATATATATATATATATATATATATATATATATATATATAGGTAGATAGAAAGAGAGAGATAGAGAGAGAGATGGATGAATAATGATATTTTCGAATAATTTTTAGAAATATCTTTAACTAATTTTAAATTTTGAATAAACATACATGATCTCTTTGAAAACACCTTTAAAACGAAAATATTTTATTGAAAATCATTATTATTTGATTTTTTATTCTATGAATTTCGAATAAAAAAAAATACGCATTATTCTTGTTATTGTCACCATAAATGTAACTGTGCCGAGTTGCCATGGTCAGATATTTTTACCAAACATAAGTTAGAGAAACGCTATTTATGAGAACTTTCTAAGCGCGTCGTTGCAGTAGAGCAATGATATATGTCAATAGCTCTTAGAAACGGAGAGGTAATGCTGAATGCTATTAAACTACCGCAATTCCTTACCTGAAACTAATCCTAACCCAACCACGTGCCTGAAAAAAGTTCATATAAAGTGCTGTTACTTTTCTTGCAATGTCTCGGTAACAATAGGAGACAAGAACATAATTTTCTTTATAACATTTTATATGCTATTTTATTATATCATTCTATTCGAAAATGATTACAAAAAAAAACAGGGAAAGTCCGATTACAAAACAATTCCTCAGTTTTTTAATAAATTATTTTAATATTAAAACTTATTTCAAAGACAGTGTACTGTTTATGAAAAAACATACATATATATTACATATCATACATATATAATAAAAAAGTATATATATTATACGTATATATTAAAAATCCATATATATATATATATATATATATATATATATATATATATATATATATATCTTAGTGCGTTAGAAGAAAAGAGTGAGCTCAATTCTATATGAGGACATTTATCTGGGCCAATATAAAGCTCAACAAATATCCTTGGAGGTTCTATAGGACAACAATAGGAAGGGAAAATGAAATCACAAAAAACATATATTTGTATACGGGAATACACACAATTAGTTCGGGGGAAACAATGGACTATTTATACCAAGACATTTCGAAGCCTAATTCTTCTCATCAGAAGAGTAGAGAAGATGCTAGGTAACATAGTGGGGATGCGGCGTCTAGCGCGGGATTCATTAGGAACAAAATAGATCAATTAAAATTATAGAAGATGTTGGGGGGGGGAGTTTTATCGAATTCTAAATAAAGGAGGAGAGTATAATATAAAGATGTAATGTAGAAAGGGGTATAGGGTCTTTATCATAATCTTAAATGTATGTCGTGTATGATTAAGGGCTAAAGTGGAGGTATAGTGTGAGTGAGTGGTAATTCTATTTTATCTGTATGTAAGATGTCTATTATCTTTGGAGGGGGATATTTTGACAGATGCAACCGAGAAGACAACAGCACTATGAAGTGGTATATATTTTGGGGAGGGGTGTTATATATATATATATATATATATATATATATATATATATACATATGAATTGAACATGTAAATTTAAAATAAATTATTTAAATCTTAAACCTCATTTCACAGACAGTTTATAGATCAAGTAAAAATACGTATATATATATATATATATATACACACACATATATATATATATATATATATATATATATATATATATATATATATATATATATCGTATTTATTTGCTTCCCCACCAAAGCAAATTATGCACAAGGCCGTTTTTAATGTGGGGTAAAAAAGCGGCTCCCCTAAAAGTAGGCAAAAAGGGGTTATTCAGGGTTACCAAAAATAATAATTGTCCCAGTATAGAGGGTTGCCGATACAACGCAGGTTCTTTATTTTATAAATATAAACAAACATTTATTTATAATCAAACTTTTCGACATCATAGCACTCTCGTTAAGATAGAGTTTTTCTTTCATTTACTTTCCTCGTGACATGGTGCCACAATACGTTTTCTTCTACGGTGATGTTTTTTATGTCATATTCGGAAGATCTGCCTAATCGCCCGTTAATTAAATTTTAAAATTTTCCTCCGTGATAAAAGCGTTGTTCAAAATTAAAATCTAAATCTATTAAGGCAAATGTGGCGTGTATTGGTGTTGATGATTAAAATTAAACCTATGAAATCTGTTCATACCCATGAAAAATAGAAAATCTCGATAGATCTACTCGAATCACAATTATCGCAAATATCCATACGCTATAATAAATTGATATTTAGTTTACTCAATAAATCTAATAATAACAAAATTTAATAGGTAACAAAGTTTCAAACACTATGATCAATTTCGATTTACACAACGGTGGCATACTGAAAAAAAGCAGCAAAATAGCAATGAGTTGTCTAAAATGTCCATGATAAATTCTACATCCTCAGAATATAACACAATCTAAAACAAAAGAATGTATAAGACCTAACACTAATTAAACCAGCAATGATCACCTTGTTGACATTACTAAGTGTTAAGTTGTGAGATATTATATAGGGCAAAAATGGCGGGAGTAAATCAAATCAGCGAAAATCAATGCAGTCACGATCTCGAGCGTTGAGTAATTCTTAATAACAAAGACGGCGGCGAAGAATCAATGCAATCACGATTCAGACGTTGCAAGACAGGTGTTGACAATGAAATGAATTGTATCCAAAATGTGATGTTTTTATAATAAATTAAAAAGTTTCTGATTGGTTGATTGTATAAGTAAGATCGTTGGAATTCTTGCGGTCATGCCCCCATCAGTAATCAAAAACATTTTAACACCCACCTTTTTTTTATATAATGAAACGTCTTTCTGGCTCAATTGGGTTCGATTTGAGAAAAGAAAAAAAGTATTTTTTTTGTATTTTAAAATATAGTTATTACTACTATTATTTATAATTTAGATATTACTACATGAGTAATAACCGTATATAATAATTAAAATTAAATTAAATTATAAGAAGTAAAATGTAAACTATAGTATAATAAAACTCAGCACAACCAGAACGAATTTTAAAAGCTAAGAGAAAATATAAGATACAACGTAATTTACGGGATGAACGATGACACAGAATAGAAAAATAGAAAACATACGTAGCATGGGCCCCGCAAAAAAGTTGCTGTCAAATTTGTATAGGCGATTGGAGCAGGGATCAGGTTAAGTCAAAGCCATTAATGACTAGGGAGACATTTTACATGCACATATTTTATAAAGAGGAGAGAGATAGTTTGTTTGGCCAGTGAAGCCTTATATTTGTTGTTTTTTATAGACATATGAAAGAGAGTTAAGCATACAATTTATTTAGAATTAAAAATGTATATAACATATTGGTACTCTTGCATAATTTGACCCGAATTCTCGTGAATTAACGTCAAGCATGGATCGGAGAAGACCGGCAATCCTCGGTGTCAGCCATGAGCGTTGTTCAAATGTTAAAACGCTAACTCGACTTTTATATTTTATTTATTTAATTTTTTTTCTCTTATGTTTTTAGTAATTTTTAAGGTGATATTAAGGGGGAGGGATGATTTTTTTCTTTTCTGATTAGTTACTTATTTATTATTTATTCATTATGATTTTTTAATTGAATTTTTTTTGGGGGTTGATTACCCAATGAAAAAGCGCTATCTAAATGGAAACAGACGACATTTGAATTGAATGAAACCGACTTACCAACACAAAATAAAAGAAAAGTTGAAAAACAAATGTATTTTCAAACTCGCCAAACAGAAAAATAAAAGGAAAGAAAATAAATCTATACATGCTAGAAAAAGAAATGAAAACATCGATACAGACAATATGATATTGTCATGAGAGGAAATTGCTGTCCATAAAAAATGAGGATCAAAATGTTTACTTAAAAAAAGATCGTTTGTAAAGGATGGTTTCTCCCGGAAAAAATCTTTCCGTTGATAAATATTTGGAAAAAAAAGTCAAATACTAAAATGAAATAAACATATTTTCATTTTTCAAGTCAGTTTTTTCTTGTTATTATTGATTATTTGCGTTTATATTTTTTCCGGTTTGTTTGTTTTTTTGTTTGTTTGTTTTTTTTCATCAGTCTGCTTCTTTTACGACGCTCGGTTAACACCGATAATTGCCGGGATCGCCCGATCCATGGATGACGGTAATTCACGAGAATTCGGGTCAAATTATGAATAAGTACCAAAATATTAAATATGAAAGAATAATAAATGCCATCATTTAATATTAATATTAATTTTAATTTAAAAACGTATATTATATTAATTGTACTAGTGATAATAATATACAATAAAGACTGACTGAATATAAGCATAACCAAATACTGAAACGAATTATGCTGATAATAGATGATTTTAATACATTAGCATAATATAATATACAATATAAAATTACCATATACCATATACATTAACAATATAATAAAAAGTATATAAAATATGTTAATAGAATAAAGTAAAGAAATATATTTTCCTATAGTAAACAAAAATATTGCTCTAGTTATCCAACATTGTATTGATATTTAGGAAAATGAAAATTAAATATATTAGAAATAAAAAGTAATAAAAGTACCTATTTACAATTCGCCCCCACGGGGCAGTTACACCAGGGTCGTTTTTTTTACCGTTGAGAAAAGGTACAAAAATAATTTATAAAAACTGTTACAGTCGTGAACGACTGCTCCTTCACTGAAAGAGAATAAGAAATGGAAGTGCAGCATCTGAAGAACAGATACTACACATTGATCTTGACGAAAGGGCCAAGTAAAAAGTAGCTCTTGATACAAAATGTAATAATGCGATTAAAAATAAAACAATAAAATGACAATCATTAAACCATAAAATAATATGTAATCATAGAGGATTAAAAATTATGAAATAAAAAATATAAAACATAAACAATATCAGGTGATATAATAACGTATCAGAAGGTAAAATATTGGATTAATTATAATATCAAGTTAAATAATGAAAAAAAGAAAGCATTATGTAAAAGCGAATTACATAAATTAACACTTAATTTGACTTTGATGAAAATACACTGAAGGCGCTTCCAAGATGGTATAAGCATATGATGGTGTTACTAAAAATTATTAATGTAGTAATAAAGCAACAGTGGTAGAATTAAAGTAAACTGAATCCAGAATGTAAAGCAAAGGTATAGATCCTAGTTATATAGGATTTGCATGGACTGAAGAGTAAAAGCAATTTATGTTAAAATTGCATTAATAGGGGAGTATGGAGATGTCTAAGAAGACGTGATTCGTAATGACTACAATTAAGTGTTGCTTCGTGTGTTTAGTAGCTTATTTCTATCTGCAAATCTTATACTATATAATTCTTCATTTAGGCATAAATAACAAGTTTGAATTTAAAGATTGACAATTTACGATTAGATAAATGATGTAAGGTTATGATCAGTTTATTTCAAAATAGAGAAAGTAGGGTCTTATTATGTAAATTTGAATTGCCGAAGAAAAGTTTACGGACGGTACATCTTTGAACGTATTTTTTGCAATACCAACGTAATATATAGTTATGTTGAGACTTCCTTTGGTTGTTTTATTGGAGTAGTCAACTATAGATGTTATTAGACACTTCTCTCCAAGGGAACATGCTGAACTATTTAGCCAACTACATGTTTTACTGCTGTTGTTGTTTTTTTTTGTTTGTTTTTTGCTTTAATTCAGTTCTGGATCATCTCTTATCATTTTGCTGTTATGTTTCCTAAATGTTTATCAATGTTATTACTGTAATTATAATTTTATTTAATAGTGATTTATCAAGCATTTTCTGAAGTATATTATTAGGAGGAAAAAGTAACGTAATAAGATTTAGGCATCTTTTTATTATTCTTTTCACGATTAAGTAAACAGGGTGTGTAAAAACAAATATTATTTCTTCTTCCTTCTATGTAGATATATAATTATTATATGATATCGGTTCAGTGGAGTTCAGTAAGGGGATTTCGTAACCAATATCTTACGATATACAAGATAGTAAAATAACGGAATCTGTTTCTGGATTTGTTTTCATATATATTCCATGTTGTATTGAAGACCTTTATTTAAAAATCCATGTGCTATAACTAATGACAAGTAGATCCTAGACCAACACACCGGCTAAATAAATGTACAGCTACCCGAATGTTGTCTATTTTAAGATGTTTTGGAGTTTGAAACAATTTTGGTTTTGAGTCTCATTCTAGACCTTATCCGCTTGTATGTTTCTCTTACCTACTATTAGAACGCATCATCTAATGATCGATCAAATAGTGTTTGAACTCGGTATAGCCGATTAGAGATGGAACAACTTCATTCATTGCACCATTCCCGCCATTCACTTGATATACGCTGGAACATTAACCATTGAAACGCAATTTACTATCAATATATTATTTATAATCTGGTGATGCTGATGGCTGGTGTGAGAAAGATAAATGTTTTTGTCCCCTATCAACGAAAGACATACTGGTCTCTCTGATTCTGTCTGACATTCTGTTTCTGACTATCTTCGTGAATCTCCGCGAGACGTCGGTCTTTTATAATATGTGATGATTTGTCTTGACAACATTCTACTCTTCGACAATTCCTATTTGATAAAAATTTATTTCCTTTGCTTCATGTATTAACAAAAACTACACGTCACCAATAATATTCTAGATTTATTATGCTTTTTCTTACATAATCCTCACATACCTACTGTTAACCGACCATTCCAAACGCTTATATGTTTAAATAGTTATGTGTTGTTTTTCCTTGCTATACACACACACACACACACACACACACACACACACACACATGTATATATATATACATATTACTGTATACTATATATATATATATATATATATATATATATACATATATATATATACATATATATATATATATATATATATACGCGTAGTTCGATGA
>NC_136501.1:60954817-61044817 GCF_053919585.1 Euprymna scolopes
CAGAGCTGTAATTTGCCACATAACCCGTAGAGATATAAATCATTGCATATGCAAAATTTCAGCTAGATAAGACAACTGAAAGTGGCTCAGGAGCATTACTTATTGTCCGCCCCTTGTATTTGCATTAGTGTCTTCTATTATTATTATGTAAAAAATAAATTCTGCGTTACAAACGGTCACTCGTTTTTATTGTATTACTTACATCTTTTAGTTCTTCAACTTTTCAGGTAGAAAAAACAGAATGTTTTACTCATTAAACAATCCTTTTATAAGAAACCGGAATGACGTCATTAAAGTCATAAAAGAACTGCCGCTGAACAAAAATCAACCAAGTGCACATTCTATGATAAAAATTTAACTGATTAAATTTCGGCAAGTTGGAGAAGTTGGAACTAGGTGGAACTAGATGAAACCATTGCTAATTCTGATAGATAAATGGTGGGTGTCAACAAACCTTAACTACTACACCAAATTCCCGAGTGTGACAGTAACAGGGTACAACACTGTGACATTTAAGATGAGAAAATTAGTCCAAAAATCCAAACATTACGAATAATTTTGCGATGTTTACTAATTCGTGCACGATGATATGTCTCCAGTAAACTTATAATGTCATTCAGAAAAACATAATTTTTACCAATAGCATGCTCAGATCCTCGGGGTATGTTATAGAAGAGACGGCGGGAAAGATTCAAATGAGCTTAGCCTCAAAGAGAGAATTCTAATTGGCTCAAAAATCAGTAGGTGACGCCAGCATTCTGTTGGCAAGCCCTCAACATTCAAGATGACGGTCAGAACTGAAAACTTGAAGTCGTTCTTTCTATAGATATTTTTGAATCTGGTGCTGTTGCTGTTGAGCACCCTTCATTCATGCTCTATGTATCAGGCGATTATTATTAGTACTTTTGTTTGCCGATATCTCCCGAGATAGAATTATTTTTAAAAAATCATAGGTTACTCATAGAAAGGGTCAGGTGAAGGTTGCTGAAACCCTTTATTAAAATCCTCTATGTAAACTCAGCCTCTTTCCCATCGACGAAATATTGCATCCGTTTGTCTATTGTACAAGTATTTTATTCATGAATGCTCTGACGAACTACAATCACTTGTACCCCCTCGACGTAAATCCCTTCAACATACCCGACAAGCAGCTAAATCTCACTCTTACAATGTAGAGATCCCTAGAATTAAGAAAGCTGTCTACTGCAATATTTTATTCTTGTTAACTGCTAGAATTTGGAACACTCTGCCGGGATTTCTGCTTTCCCAACTGTACTGACATGCAGAAGTTCAAGTGTAATGTGAACAGACATCCTGATTCTTATCTCCGTTCATAACATCTCTGCAACTTATGTCCCCGATAGTAGCCCGCTGTATCAAAGCGGCACTGTGCATTGTTTGGGGTGAAAATTGAACAAATAAAAAAATTAAAAAAATAAAACATAAAAGCTATCAGTCCCTGTCGTTAATAACTTAGCCATTGTAAGCTCCCTTGATGTAGTGTCTTTCCACACTATACAAGTAAGTGCATGATCTCGACATAGTAGAGTTATATTAGACGCATATTATGATTTATAATAATAATAGAAGTAGAATTAGTAGGATTCTGAAAACTTATAGTCTTATATCTTTAGCAAGTCGTGACATTTTCCATCTTGACAAAATCTCATTCAAATATAACCCTGCCGTCTTCATGTATTCTTCTGTAGACAAATAGTTCATATTTGCAAACTGATTCGGCTTTGTCCAATGTATGTAAACACAATATGCATAGTCGTACAGATGATAAAAATGTGAGGAAAAGGCAATATTTATAGGGAAATAAGAGCAATGCGGTTGAATAGACAGTAGTAAGAAAAATCAAAAAAAGAAGAGAATAACAAAAAAGAGGGGAAAAAACTCGCAATGGTCTGTTAAATAGAGATTTATGTGTCCTTACCGGCTAAACACCTTTGTGCAGAGAATCCAGCTAATACAAATAGAGTTGAGAACTTAAAATGGCGGTTATTCAATAACACTGTATCCGTGAAAAGTTGATCAGTGGCTCATTACTGCAGGAGTAGAAAAGCTTATGGAAAAAAACGAATAGAACTTCAGGTATAAACGCAGCATACGGCATAATCACGTTTACACACCGATTCCCGTTAGATCCCCGAAGTTAAGTAACATTGAGCCTAATCATTACTAAAATGGGTGACCAATTTGGCAAGTCTATGTGCTGTACGTAGGAGAAGGTCGACACCTCCCTGCAAAAAGTTGCAAACACCTAACATCGTCATCTCCCTAAACGGGGATATACAATCGACTGGGGACTGCTTGTGAATTTCATACTCCCATGAAACTTCCTCCTTCAGAGAAAGCCGGTTAAACCCTGAATAGGGTTGATGCTGACTGCACACACATACACGCAGCGGAGAAAATAAAATAAAAAGAAAAGTGAGAATGAAAGAAGGATTATAGCGTGCATAAAAGGAATCAAAAAAAAAACATCAATAGTTTTTAATTATTTAAGTTTCATTTAACCAATGAATCATTTCAATGTTTAATGAAAAAAGATGCAATATGCTGAAACCCCTGATACAAAACAACGGTCTGTCTGTGGATTATATGAACTCCTCGTGTTAGAGACTGCTGTTATTGATAATGTAAGCTAATTTAGCCTAATTCAAAGCTCGTTGTAAAGTAATACATATAGAACAGTGTATATATTATGGGTTACCGAACAACAATTCCCTTTGGCTCGTGGAATATCAAGCTTCGTGCTATTATTTGAGGTAACATAATTTGAAGAAGATGCAAAAGTCAAAGCCAGTATGGGTTAACTATACCGAGATAATCTTATTAGGGCCGCAAATATTATGTGATTTCGCATATTTAGTCAGAGTTTATTTGCAAAAAAGTATCCTCATTGTTTCCTGAGCCAACCTTCTACAGAGACAATAAGGGGCAGTGCTAGTAGACATTTAAGTTCTCTCTAGTAGACATTAAAATTCCCTCCAATAGTTATTCGAGTTCTCTTCAGTACGTATACACATTCTCTACGGTAGATATTCAATTCTGTTTAGGTGTGCATGTTTTTGTATAATAATTTCGACAAGAGTTCCCCAAACTAAAAAACAAATAGGACCGACAAATCCTCTTAATTTACATACAGTCCCCCAAAATATGTATATATAACTGTGTGTGTATATTTATATATATATATACATATATATATATATACATATATATATATACACATATATATATATATGCATATATACAGATATATACATATATATGCATATATACATATATATATGTGTATATATACATATATATATGTATATATATACATATATATATGTATATATATATATATATATATATATATGTATATATATATATATATATATATATGGGGGATTGCTGTATGTAAATTATATATATATATATATAAATTATATATATATATATATTAAATACAACGCACATTTATCCGTATATAAACAATTATATACCAGACTTAGTACATACATTTTAGCGAGCAAAACACAGGTGTTAATACACACACACACGCATATATATATATATATATATATATATATATATATATATATATATATATATATATATATATATATATAGTCTTTGAAGTTTTTAACATTTGAAACCACACAAAAAATTATTTTTTATCATTCATTAAAAAAACATCTAGTCAGTAAGTCATTTAATCACCTGCAATCACTGCATCAACTCTCAAATTTACTATAATACCAATTTTTTTCTTTTTTTTTTCTTTTTTTTAATATTTTTCAAGGGATCATCAGTTGTTTACCATGAAACACTGTTTCGGGGATTTAAAAACAAAACAGTGTATTACATCATGGCTCCCCAGCAGTGTTGATCAAACACCACCACCCTTAATCTTAGGAAGAAGACAAGTTACAAAATTTTTTTTTCCCCCAATTTCCTATTCTTAATTGTAATTACTAACCTTTTCATAGTATAAAAATGAATTTCTTACCTGTGCGATTCAGCAATTTCCACATTTAAAATGGATACATTTTTTAATTTTTTTAATTTATCAGTCTTGTATTTATAAGATTTGGATTAATCCATTTAACTACTTATCACCCCCACTATAGTTAGTAGTTTGTATATTTACATTCTTATTTATTTAAAATTAGATATATAAAGGTTAAAAATATTTTATTTTTACATATATACATTTTTTTTTTTTTTTATAACTATATAAATTTATTATATGTAATTATAAATCCATTTATACATTGCTAATATAGTTTTGGATTTCCTTTATCAATATAGTCTGGTTTATCTTAAACGATTCAAAAGCATCAGGATAACGAACAAATGCTTTATTTAACTGTTTAAATATTTTATTTTTATCTCCACCTTGTTTTATCATCCTTATTACTAAGCTAGAAACTGGTGGTATAAAATCTGTTAATTTTAGAGTAACGCGAGCTATTCTCAAAAACTCTGACATAATGGTTCCATAAAACACAAAAACGGGGCAGGTGCTATCCTTATGGGGCATACGTACTATTTTAAAGGGGAAAGCGTTTCTTTTATCAAATATTTTATAAAGAAAAATTCCATCCTCAATTTTTATATCTAAATCCAGAAATGTAGCCTGTTGTCCTCTATGTTCACAATTTAATTTTAGTTCGTTTGGATATATAAGATGTTTATTTTTTTCGAATTCATCATTATCGTTTATGCATATAAGGTCATCTATAAATCTCCTACACCCATGAAAGTTATATGTTTTAGATATCTCTGTTTTTAATAATGATGACATATATATATATACTCGACTCTATGTAAATACAAATTTGCCCAAAATGGTGCCGGATCCAATCCCATTATGATACCTATCGTTTGGAGTAATATTTTATTTCCTATTTGAAAATAGCATTCTTTAATAAGATGACTTACAAGCATTTTTAAAATACCTTTAGAAATACTAGTTTTGCTATTTTTATTTTTACACCAGAAAGCATTAGAGTTTGAAAAGTCTATATATTTACCTTTTCCACCTTGAAAAGCCAAATCTACAGTATCATTTAATTCTTTTATAAGTTTTTCGTGCGGAATTTTAGTATATAGCGTACTAAAATCATAAGTAGCTATAGATTTTGCTTTTATTCTGGAATTTATTTTATCTAATTTTTCTTTCACTGGTTTGGAATTATTTACTACCCAAAATAGATTTATATCACTATAGAATTTACTTTTCAGGTGAAAATTATTTATTTGATTTATAATTAATTTAAATATTTTAGATATAGCTTTACTTAGAGGTTTAGTGATGCACGTCTTTGAACCTACAATAAATCTAGCCCCAACTGGATTTTTATGCATTTTAGGTATCCAATACATACATGGAAGATTTTTGTGTTTATCTTCTAACTTTAATCCTACTTTTTCATTAATAATACTATTATTCAAAATAATACTATCTAAATTACTATTACTTACTTTATAAGTATCCGAATCGTTTCCTATAAGCCCTACTTCTATCAATAACCGTTGTATATAATATTTTTTACATATAAAAGCTATATTGTTTGTCGCTTTATCAATCGGAACTATTACGAACTTTTCTTGAAGTATTTTAAGTTCCTCCCGTATTTCTGAATTTTTTAAAAGAGGATTGGTTTTTCTAGGGCGTTTAAATTGTTTTATATGTTTAACCTTTTTATTTACGCATTCAATTATACTATTTTTCCATGCATCAAACGTAGACTGTGCTAATTTATATTTCTTTACCATTGACATAATAAAACCTTCTGTATATATATATATATATATATATATATATATATATATATATATATGTGTGTGTGTATATATATATATACACACACACACATATACAGAGTGACAAAAAAAAACGGCCCCAACTTTAATTAGGTCCCGTTTCTTAGTGTTTTGTCCGAATGAAATGACATTTTGGTCATAACTAGTTATTGTATTCAAAACATCACATCAGAACACTAGGGTCTTCGGCCTTTTTTCTCCGTTGACTGTAAAATGCTCAGAAAAACGATTGAATGTCCTCTGTTTTTTTTTTTGAGTCACCCTGTATATGTATAAATATACATATATATGTATACTTATATACACACAGGCGTGTGTGTGTGTATATATATGTGTGTGTCTTTGTGTGTGTGTGTGTGTGTGTGGATTATCTTATATGCTGTTAAGTGGTCAATCGTAAATGTGAGAGATATTATGCCAACAATTACTTTTGAAAACTTTAAACTGTATATTTCGTGGGTTCCTTTAGGTCAATTAGCTTTTTTAAAGACGTTAGCATTTATTCAAATAATTGTCGACTCACGAGAAACAAAATCCAAACGGATTCACTGGAAAATCTTACTATTGAATCTGCTCAGGTTTCCCTTGTTGCGAAAGTAATGTTTCTTAGAGGTGTGAATGTATATTGATATGCGCTTTAATCGTAACTAAGCGTTGTCCACAATAGTTAATGGTTGCTAACGGATGCTGTATTGTTCCCTGTACTAATTCTATATTAAAACGTAAGGGGGGGGGGTGATATATCTTGCTAAGGATAATACGTGTTTTACCAACTGTTTTCTGTTCTACACTTGTTTTTGGTTATATGGTTGGTTGTTTTACGGCACATCAACCCTTTTCAGGTTATTTAATGCCGAATCCAGCGATACAGTGATATAAGAACAAAAACATTTATAGAATATATACATTTTTCAAGTTGGTTTCTATTTAACCCATAGTTGGGAACCTGACAGGTTCTCCCACTCCGGGTCAGAGTGGACCTGGGAGCAATAGCAATTAAAAGGGTGGTTTCACACTCCCCAGAGCCCGCAAACTTGGACCTCATCATCGGATATAGTTTAAAGTCATATCCAGAACCGCCTTTATTTGTAAAATCTATTACGTAATTTAGCATTACGTACCTTAAACTTAGTTTTAGTTATTTGAAAATAAAATCTGATCACTTTCATTGTAAGTAATTAAGTTATGTTCCAATTACGCGTTTAAAATGTTATAAAATAAATAACATCTATTTTTCTAAGCTAGAAGTAGAGATTAATGAGGCAGAGAAAGTGAGAGTGCGCTGGTGTTATGTGTATACGCGTATGCCTCGTAATAACTATATACTTGGTAACAAATCTCATAACAAGCCCAAGAGTCTCAGATTTTACACATTAAAGTAGATACTATGATGATGGAACTTTACACGCAATAGTTTGCATGTATTCACTCGAAACTCGTACTTATCTCCGAATCAACTTACTGCCTTTGCATTCAAGAATCTTTTTTTAAAACACACAGACACATATAAACACATACACAGACAAATACATACACATACATATAGGAAAATATGTATATATACATACATATATATTTATATATGCATACATGTACATTTACGTTTAAATTTAATATTTTGTATATATATTTATATTTTATAGATATATGTATGTGTATGTATATGTATTAATGTATGTAATAATCGTAATTCGAATATTTAATATACGGTAATATGCTCAATTTCACATTGTCGCACTTAAACTGTGTATACATATATATATATATATATATATATATATATATATATATATATGACTGTGTTTGTTTTGACCGAGTAATACGTGCCTATGCACATACATACGTGTGTATATATATATATATATATATATATATGAGTGTGTAACTATATATATATGAAGCACACACATACATATATAGAAACATACATATCCGTATATATGTATATATATATTTTTATATATATATATATATATATATGAGTGTGTAACTATATATATATGAAGCACACACATACATATATAGAAACATACATATCCGTATATATGTATATATATATTTATATATATATATATATATATATATATATATATATATATATATAGATAGATATAGATATAGATATATAGATATATATATAATATTCGTAATTCAAATATTTAATATACGGTTACATGTACAATTTCACATTCTCGCACTCTCATCCTCTCTCTCTCTATATATATATATATGTGTATATTTTTGTATATATATGTATATATATATATATATGTGTGTGTGTGTATATATATATATGGTGTCCATACTTATGTGTACTCAGATATGTCAACATCAAATCAAACAGGAGCGACATGAGTTGTAGACAAAATAAGATTCGGATTGAATGTAATTTCGTTTCGTATGTATTTAATGACACTAGCCTCTCAAATTCCCACGGCCCAAAATCCATCCGATAAAACTAAAACGAATAAACGACCTGGGTACATTGAAGTGGCCTTATATAACTCGGGGCAGCTTTCTCACACAAGCTATAAGACGATTCTACCCCAACCCTGTAAGAGGTCAACGAGAGCGAAGTCATTCGCTGTTCAATGTAGTACATCTGATCAAACCAGTGACTAACATATGTTCGTAAGCGGACAGATCGACCTCTTCTTGATGTTTCGTCCACAGCCAGCGGGTTGAGATCGGTTCTAACGACGGTTGTTATTTGGGAAGTCGTTCCATGGGATAAAAACTGAAAACTTCGTAGCTAGATGTCAGCAGTATTGACTTTCCTCAAACAATGTCATATTTTAACATTTTAATATATATATATATATATATATATATATATATATATGTGTGTGTGTGTGTGTGTGTGTATATGTATATATTTATTTATACGAGTATATATATATATATATATATATATATATACGTTTATGCATATACATGTTTATACGTGTATACGTACATGCAAACGCACACACATATATGTCTATTGATATGTATATAACCGGAAAGATAAACAGATAGATACGGTAAAAATTTTAAAGTGGACACTGGAGAAAATAACTAGAGAGTTATATATATATATATATATATATATATATATATATATATATATATATATATATATATATATGTGTGTGTGTGTGTGTGTGTGTGTGTGTGTGTGTGTGTGAGTGTGTGTGTATATATATGTATTTATATATATGTGTATATATGTGTGTGTGTGCGCGCGTGTATGTATGTGTGTGGGGGGTGCGTGGGTGTGTGTGTATTAGCGCGCAGCCCGGCATTGCGCAGTCCGAAAATACGGTGAATATAATATTTTAATACATGCAGATTTCGTGTTCATCACTATACAGGCATTTCCCCTGCGATTATTATCTTGTACGTAATATATATAATGATTTGGAAATTAAAAAAAATATATATATATAAATTTAGCTGTATATATATATATATATATATATATATATATATATATATATATATATATATATATATATATAATTCGAGAATTTTAAATTCGTTGACTTTCCGGGGGGAGGTCGGTTGGGACGAAAGTAGTGCTGGTAGTTGTGACCAAAACGACTGGTGGTCGGTTAAGCAAAGAAACAGAGTGCCTATTCTTTACAAGTTAAATAGACACGCGTGAATGTCATTGACTGAGAGTTGGAGTAGATAAAATGAAGGGTCGTTTGACAGTTGTAGTTGTTGTTGCTGTCCTTTAGACAGATTACACTTCCAACATCGTTACGCATGTGTTAATTTCATAAGGAAAGACTACTTGTAAGCAACGTCGACATTTCGTTGCAAGACTTCAAACGTATTTTCTTCCCACCTCCCTACTCGTCGGTTATCTAATTCCGACACATTGCAACGAAATGAATGAGTAAGGACTTTATTTCCATTTAAATGACTGCCATTTTTTTTGTTTGTATATATAAATCCGCGTCAGTAACGCACGTGGTGTTATAAAACAGTAATCGCCGTCATCTAATGAAGCAAAGTCTAACAGATTCTTTTACCGTTTTAAAATACATACATTAAAACGAAATTTATGTCTCCTCTTTGGAGTTGGATTATTCTAGTGTTCAACTGAATTTATAACATGGATGATTCAGTCTCAATGGAGGACCTGAAGCAGAAACAAGAACTTGTTCAAAGAAAAATACTAACTACCCTGGGAGGGTTAGAAAATTAAGAGAAGAGTTCTGAAGATGTGCTTTCTATATTTAAGCGAGAAATAGAGGACTGGTTAGAAGAGCTTAAGGGTGTCTCCTTTAGCATGGAGGAACACTTGGCTTCAAGAGGAGAAGCGGAAGCATTGGAAAACTTAAGTCTAGCTTTGTTTCGCTTTAAATATGGAGCGAGACATCGTTTAAGTTCTCTGCGGAAAGCTGACCAGAGTGAGCACCCAGCAGTTACCTCGATGGAAGATGTTGACTCAACCTTTAGTCATGACAACCCGGTTACTCCAGAAAATTAGAGATCGCCACCCTTCAAGACAACGGTCTATTCTTCCTTTTCTGTGGAGCCATTTAAAATAAAAGTTGAAGGGACCACGCTTTGATGGGAAGGGCTTCGACACCAACAAGAGGAGCTTCAAGGACTTCTTGACAAAGTTCGAAAATTGTGCCAGGTCCATAACACCAAACACAGAAAGACTATATTTTTTTAGGTGCTCCTTGGAAGGTAGGTCCCTCCAACTTATAAATCATCTCTCCCCCTCTAGAGATAGTTACGCTATGGCCCTTAAGCTATTAAAGGACCAATATTTGGACGAGGAGGAGATAAGAGGTGAAATAATTAAGGAAATATTAGATTTCCAGTTAGATAATCCCAAAACCTGGAAGGATTAATAAATTTTATGATAAAAACCCAGACGGATATGTGGGAGCTAAGGGGCTCGTATAGTTGTGATTTATATGACGATAAGTCAGTTGGAGCACTAATAATAGCACAAGTGTTATTTGCGAAATTCCCGCCCGAAGTAAAGGGAGAAATCTTACGAATCACTGGGACTACCTACCAGACATTATCGACACTATTGAAGGAAACACCATGAATAGTGAAACAAAAGCTAGTTGCCAGACAGCCGACCAAGGTACTGATGTCCAAACCTAGGCTGCAACCTAAGGTTAAGCCAGAGGAGACGATCGAACCTCGTCTCTTAAAACTTTTAATACCGAATTGAGATTCTAGGTAAGATGCGACTTTTGTAAAAGCAATAAACATTTGTCTGAGGACTGTGGAAACTATACGACTCATGAAGCCAGGATTACCAGGTGTAGAGAGCTGCGCCTTTGTGTTCGGGTTCGGTGTATAAAGAGATCTCACGTTGGGAATATGTGTCCATTAGGGACATCCAGAAAAATTTATTGTCATAGTTGCAACTCTAAAGGACACATAAATGCTATGTGCTCAACTGTTACGAGTAGTGGGCAGGTTGATACCTGCCTACATACAAAAGACGATAATGCTTATCTTTCTCCCATGATTGAAATAATAGTGCAAAGAGGGGATAAAAAGTGAAGGTAAACTGCCTGTTAGACACTGGCAGTCAAAGAATTTATTTGAACTCTTTAATCTTAAAGAAGCTAAATTGTCTCTCCTTCTCACAGTATAAAATAATGGAAGTAAAGGCCTTTTTAGGAACGAGTCCTAAAACCTGTAAGGAAATCTCGTTGGGATTGAATTTGATGCCCGGCAAAACACATACTCTTCAGATTCTTGCGACCAAGTTGACTTTGTCTTACAGCCTTGAAGGACTTATTCAGATTCTTGGAAATTTAAAAAATCGCAGACTGACTGCAAAGTTTAATGCTAAGGAGGATTTGGTTACTATAGATTGGTTACTAGGACTTGACGCAATCCAGTACCTGGAACCTTTAAAGATAGTCACTTACATGTATGGAACAGCATTCGAGACACAAAAAGGACTACTCCCTGTTTTTTTCTAGATAAACACCAGATTAAAAACCAAAAAAGAACGCAGATTAATTATGCAGAGGTTTTGGCTAAAACTCCACCACTTCCATCTTCCAGAATCAACTACGTGGTTCACCCAGAGGAATCCTACCCGGACCTTCGAAAAAATTGGTTTGAAGAGAGTAGTGTCCAGCGAGGGTTTGAGAACATGTTCAACCTTGAATCTTTTCTGACGAGAAATTCTCCACCTTGAATGAAGAGAAGGTTAAGCAGTTTAGAGATTCAATCACACACAAAGACGGTCTCTATCATGTACAACATCAGTGGTATAAAGATAAATTAAAATCGGTACCTTCCAATTACAATTCTGTTATCCGGGTGCTAGAAAAGGTTAATAAGGATCTGGAGAAGAAAAACTTGTATAATCAGTATCTGCAAGTTTTTCAACAACACGAAGACGAGGATATTATTGGAGAAATACGTGTGCCTCCCGAACAGTTTAAAGACTGTATATGGATTCCCCATAGGCCATTGCTAAAACTAACAGACCAGACTACTACCAAGGTGAGAACGGTGTTTAATTGTTCTTATAGGCATAAGGGCTCAGTATCATTGAACGAAGCAACATATCCTGGAATGAATCTGATGAGCGACATGTTAAAATTGATGATCCGATTCTGAACAAACCGATATGTCTTGTTGGCTGACATCAGAAAAGCATTTCTGGTTATTCGTCTGGCATCGGAAAAGGAACTTAATACGTTTTGCTTTTTTCTGGCGAAAGGTGGAAATTTTCATGGTTACAGGTACAAAAGCCATATTTTGGGCTTCAATGCAAGCCGTTTTTTTTTTTTAAATTACGTTCTGAAATTTAATGGAGAGAAGTTTCCTTTGGAAATCCAGTTTTTATGTTGACAACCTAGTGAAAACCGCGAATAATGCAGAAAATCTATCTGATTTGTATATCTCTGCAAGAGAGTGTCTGCAGAAGGGAAATTTTAATTTACACTCTTGCAATTCCAACTGTGTAACACTCCAAAAGAAAATGGAGGCAGATGGAACGTTATCGGGATTCGACTCTGGTTGGGAAAAGGTGTTGGGGTATCTATATGACCTTGTCCAAGATTCGATAAGAGTCTCCCCACCATCATGCGACTTGGAGGCATCAACTAAGAGGAAAATATTATCGGAGACCTCGAAGGTATTTTATCCTTTGTCTCTGTATCTACCTGTGACGGTGCTAGGGCGTTTATTGATAAGAGAAATATGAAGACAAAAACTGAATTGAGATGATACGGTTCCTCAAGGTATGAGTTTAGTTTTGAGAACGTTGACAAAAGATTTATCAGCGTTAGACTCTGTATCTTTCTCAAGGAGGGGTATAGATGAAGGAAAGGATACGAAGTTATTATTTTTCTGTGATGCGTCTAAAGCTGCATATGGGTTTGAAGTATATGCTGTACAGGATCGAAATTCATCCTTGTATTTGCTTAAGCGAAAATGGCTCCTTTGCAGGGAAAACCCCTCCGAACGTTGGAACTTCTAGCAGTATTATTAGCAATGAAATGATTCCCTTTCATAAAAGAGTCCCCTAAGGACATTACTATCAAAGACGTTTGCGTAATAACAGATGCTCAGGTAGTTCTGTCTTGGATTCTGGCTGACTTCGTCCAAACGAAAAGTTATTTGTACGAAATAAATTTCAGGGCATAGCTCAAATGTCTAAGAATCTGATTTTAACATAAAGATAAGCTTTCAGTGCACTTCAACAAATGTCAACCCGGCCGATTACATCGCCAGAGCTTTCCTTATCAAGAAATTTAAGGAAAAGTTTTCTCTTTGGTATGAGGGACCGAAATGGATAAAGCAAGAAGAATCCTCCGGGTGTCATCGTGGGTTGGGTTGCTTTTCTCAAGTTCAAATGGAGCGGATTGGCGCTTCAGTAAATTATGCCACAGAGAAGTTGCTACATCAGAAGTCAAATTGGAAAAATTCTCCAGTTTGAGTTGATGAGTATAACTTCACTGATATTCAAGCTCATCGACAAGTTAAAAAAGAAGGAGATGGATCCTAAGTTACAAGCAAATACCTACCTGATCAAGCCGATGCAAAACCAATCCTTTCTGCTGGACGAGTAAATAGCATGCCTAAACTGTTGAAGAATTTGAATCTCTTTTTTGGAAACATAAGGGCCTTATACGATCGATGGGAAGAATAGGAAAATCGGAATATCACTCATATGAGGTCCAAAATCCTATTTTATTGGGAAAAGAGCATCATCTAACAAGATTAATTATTTAAGAATACCACCAAGAAAGCCAACACTTAGGCTTTGCCACAACATTGAATGAAATACGATTGGCAGGTAATTGGATACCACAAGCCAGACAGGCTCTTAAGAATGTGGTTAGTACTTGTGTGAAATGTAAACGCTATAATGCTGTTTCCTTTTCAATACCAAATTTGATCAACTTACCAACCCTCGGGTGAAATTTGTCAGCCCCTATCTACATACCGGTGTGGATTTTAAAGGACAAGAAAAGGATTATAAAATGTACACTCTTATATTTACATGTATGAGCATTAGGGCTGTAGATTTGGATCTGGTTCCGGATATGAATGTGAAATCATTTATTCAAGCATTCATTAGGTTCACAAACGTGAATGGAATCCCTACACACCTTTATTCGGATAATGTTCGATCATTTAATGCTGCTGCCATAATCATTAACCGACGCATAATAGCGGACGAATTCAAGGAAAGGTTTAGCCTATATGACTTAAAACATTGCACGATTCCACTGTTCCCCCCTTAGTACGGTAGTAGTTGGAAGAGGTCTATCAAGACCATAAAATCGTGATATATAAAGCAATGGGAAGAGGTAAAGTAGACTATTTTGGTCTACTAACAAGTTTGTATGATGTGCAAAGGGCAGTAAAAAGCCGCCCCCTAACATATAGGAGTGCTGAGGATGCTGGTCTGAATGTCTTAATCCCTAACTCTCTCATGAATGCGAATGTTGGTCAGGGAAGCATAATGCGGTTGGAAAACCAGGATCTGGAAACGATCGATCCTCTTAGTCGAAGTGACTTGATTCAAACCCTTCGGAAGAAAGCCTGACTAAATATAGGAAAGTTTGGAATGAGAACTATTTGTTGAGTCTCAGAGAAAGAGCAATGAACTTGGTTGATTGTTCTATCTAAGATAAAGTAAAACCAGGGGATACAGTGCTCATAAAAAGCCCTCTCAAGTCAAGACCTTTCTGGTCCCTGGGGGAAGTTCTGCAGCTAATCCAAGGAAGTGATCAGTTGGTGCGCATGGTGAAGGAAGGAAGGGAATGGAGCTATATATATATATATATATATATATATATATATATATATATATATATATATATATATACTCTATCAAGCATCTGTTCCCTCTTAAATGTTCTCAACAGCCTGGAGAACCCGACGCGATACGCATGGAACCATCAAGTTCACAGAATATAAGCCAGGACCCTCAACGGGGAGAGAGTACTATAATTTTGATCTGCCTAGCTGTAATAGACCTGAGAATACCAGACCTATGATAGACTGCGATAAATGCAATGACTAGTTTCACTTCAGCTGTGTGTGTCTAACTGAAGCCCCACCAGAAAATGAACAATTGTTCTGTTCGACTTGCAACCCTCAAGGACTCGTAACTGGTAGACACAGTTTATCATAAAACTGTTTTATTCTCTTAAATGTGTTTTTCTTTTGTGGGGAATGTGTGAGAATTTTAAATTGGTTGACTTGCTGAGTGGAGGTTGGTGGATAAGAAAGTATATTAGTCCTCGCGCGAAAGCGCAGGACACAAAATGTTTTAATTATAGTGTTAAAAAAGCTTCAACCAGAACTTGCTCCCATACTTACGAAACTATTTAAGCGCTGCCTTAAGGAGAAGTGCTTTCCGACCCCCTGGAAGACCTCATCAGTTTGCCCTGTATTTAAGAATTCAGGTGATAAGTCATCTCCCTCTCAATACAGAACAATAAGTCTTCTCTGTGTTATGAGTAAGTTACTGGAATCAATATTAAATAGAGAAATAGTCAACCACCTCAGCAGGAATAACCTTCTTAGTGACACACAATATGGTTTCCGCTCTGCAAGATCTATCGCAGATGTGCTGACGGTTATATCCCACAGGATTAGTGAATCTCTTGAAAAAGGCTTCCTTTCTAGGGCAATTGCTCTTGACATATCAAAGGCCTTTGACAAAGTATGGCATAAGGGTCTACTTCACAAGATTTCCAGCTACGGTATAACTGGAAATGTTTTCTCAATCATTAAATCATTTCTCTCCGATAGGCTCATAAGAGTAGTGGTAGATGGACAAAAATCGGAGGCCTGCAATATAAATGCTGGAGTCCCTCAGGGGTCAATCCTGGGCCCAACTCTCTTCCTGATCTACATCAATGACCTCCCTAAACACATACTTAAATCATTCGTTGACATCTATGCTGATGACACGACCATCTACGGCAACACATCAAAGGCTGTAAATGACGAAGTTCTCTCGGATTCTCTCTCCTCTGATCTCGAGCGCGTGGTTCAGTGGGGGAAGATGTGGCTAGTTACCTTTAATGCATCTAAAACCAAACTCCTATCCTTACATCATCAACGCTCTGATCCCCAGCTGACATCAATTGTGATGGATGGCTCTCGTCTGGGTGAGGCCCCGTGTTTTGACAAGCTTCTGGGTTTGACCTTTACTCCTGATCTGAAATGGAACACGTACATCAAGTCTGTTGCCAAGGTCGCAGGAAAGATGGTGGGATCCTTCTACCGCTCCAGAAGATATCTCACTACTGATTCAATTCTCTATCTATATAAAAGCCAAGTACGGCCAAGGATGGAATACAGTTGCCATATCTGGGCAGGAGCTGCCAAAAACAGCCTATCATGCCTTGACAGAGTACAAAATAGACTTCGTGGTTTAGTGGGGGATGCCCTTTTCTCTACCCTGCAACCCCTCTCCCACAGAAGAGACGTTGCGAGCCTATCCTTGTTTTATCGTTATTTTCATGGCAGGTGCTCGTCTGAACTCCAATCCCTGTTCCCCCCTCGCCAAACTTTCACGAAAAACACCCGTCTAGCTGAATCCACTGTGAAAAATTTCCCCCACTCTATATCTGTGCCTAAATCAAAACGCGGATTTCATGAGCAAAGCTTCTTTCTTAGAACTGCACGCCTGTGGAACTCTGTTCCGTCTGCCTGCTTCCCTCCGGACTACAACTTGGATGTCTTCAAGTCTAATGTTAACAAATTCCTAATGAACCGCCCCCCTAATTAAACACTTCATAAAATCTCCTCACTAACGTGATGTACTTGCAATAACCCTTATCCCTGAGTGGCTTCCGGGCCTTGATAAGTGGTGATCACTTTGTAAAAAAAATAAAATAAATAAATAAATAAATAATAATAATAATAATAATAATAGAATAACAATAACAAAGTATTTCGCTAGCGAGGACTACTATTGAGCGTAACCAGTTATACACTCCTTTTGAAATTTTTATCTCTATGTTTTTCGTTATCTACTGAATATTTTTGATGAAACCTATATGAAATATGTTCTTATTAAATTGTAAAGATTTTCTATTCTGAAAGAAGTTTAATAAATTAATCTAAAAAAGTTATTTTAAAGCTTTTGTTAAAAAACTTAAGATTTTCTTATTATTCAGACATGTATGACAAAGAGAGAGTGGCAAAAAAGAGTTGCGGAATGAGGAGAATTACAAACCGAAACAGAGAGAATATTCAGACCTGTAATAATACAAAGAAGGGCTGCAAAAATGAGTTGTGGTGTGAGGAGAAATACAATCTGAAATAGAGAGTAGGAGAGTTTTTATAAATACATAAATAATCACATTAATCTTTTTTAAAATACAAATTAATACATTGAATAAAATATAATCTTAAAAAGATAGGATACAAGTTAGAAAAGGATTTCATCCAAGGCATGAAAATTGTTAAACAAAATGTTTTTACCATCGGCTTTATAAATGAAGACACAAGATTCAATTTGAAATATATTTATCTTGAAAGTGCACTTTTATTCATTTTACAAAGTAAGGTATGAAATGTGCATACATTACTTATATATGAGACTCCTTTAAAACAAGCATTTGTTCACCACATTTATAGTGATCAGACCGCTTATTTACAAACAGTGAGCCTCGCAGTTTTCAGATGATATATATATATCATCTGAAAACATAATAAATAAATATATATATATAAACACACACACCCATATATATATATATATATATATAGGAAATTTATTACTGTGAGTCCAGAATGAGTTTACAAATTGTTTCAACTAGAGGAAAATCCTCAAAGAGAGGAAAAATCCAACTAGCATCATCAGAATTCATAGATGGACTAAGTTATAAAGTCAAATAAAAATGGAAAGATCGTAGATAAAGGGGAGTTAGAAAAGAAGGGGGAGTGGTGGGGAGAGGACGTTGGAGTTTAAAGTAGTAGGAGTGTATTAAAAAGAGAGGGGTTTATAATTAAATATTAATTATGTGTAAATTCTTATATACGTGTTTTTTAACAGTTTAAACTTAAAAGACGCTACTTTTGTTGATAACGGCATAAGTAACAGTTAATTTAAAGGATCACCATGGCAACAGGTTGGAAAGTTAATGTTAGTGAAGGAACGGGTTGAAAATGGGGTTTAAAGTAATTTAGCCGGGCGGAGAGAGATTGAAAGATATTTATTGTTTATAAAATGGAAAGAAAAAGAAAAGGAAAAATAAGTTAATGAATTATACTTTACAGGTTTATTTTAATAGTGTGATGATATATATAATTAAATATAATAAATAAATTAGCCGGGCAGGTAGAAATAATACGTTACAGGTTTATTTTAATAAAATAAAATAAAATAGGTGAAGGAACGGGTTGAAAATGGGGTTTAAAGTAATTTAGCCGGGCGGAGAGAGATTGAAAGATATTTATTGTTTATAAAATGGAAAGAAAAAGAAAAGGAAAAATAAGTTAATGAATTATACTTTACAGGTTTATTTTAATAGTGTGATGATATATATAAATAAATATATATATATATATATATATATATATATATATATTTGGGTGTGTGTGTGTGTTTATATATATATATATATATATATATATATATATATTTATATATATATAAACACACACACACCCATATATATATATATATATATATATATATATATATATATATATATATATATATATATATATGTGTGTGTGTGTGTGTGTGTGTGTGTGTGTGTTTTATTTTTTATTACCGTATCTTTCTGTGAAAGATTTCTGTAAAAGTCTGATGAAGCGCCGGGTAGCTAAAACAATAATGTAACTTAACAGAAAGATTCGGTAATAAAAAATGAAACGCATATTTGCTCTACAACAGTATTGAGCACTTTCTTCAGTTTTTATTAATTACTATTTCTACTATATATATATATATATATATATATATATATATATATATATATATATATATATATATAACACCTCAAAAGACCAAAAATTTAGTCTGATGGGATTTTTCCTTGAATTAGAGTCCACTAACATAAGTAGCACATATAGAGCTAATAGTTTCTATAATAGATATATTTTATTCTGGCGCTTCCTATATTGCACACTCTTCTTTTTTTTTTTTTTACTCTCGTGAGTTTCATTGGATTTATATCCAGGGAACCAATCTATACAATCTTATATATATATATATATATATATATATATATATATATATATATATATATATATATATATATATATATATATATATACTAGCATGGGTGCCCGGCGTTGCCCGGCGTTGCCCGGCTATTTGGAGGTGCATGTTGAGCAAACACAAAAAAAGCGGTCAATTTTTTTAACTTTGACCCCTATTATGACCCCTAAACATTTATTCTTTTGGACCCTAATTAAGTTATTAAGTTAGATCTATGTCCAAGGAACTTATATCTAAAATTTCAAGTGTTTAGACCCAAAACTGTCGGAGGAGTTTGGTAGAGTTCTAAAAGGTCAAATCGTTGAACTTTGACCCTTTAATCACAAAATTTTTGGCCGAAAACCGATCACACAGATTTTCTCAAATCTCAGTACCCTGTATATGAAATTTGAGTCTGTAGTCATAAAATTGACAGAGTTATTGCATAGGGAAATGTACACACAGACAGACAGATACACAGACACGTTCACTTTTATGGATATACAAGAGAATTTCAAAATCAAGATTAATATTTTTTTTTAAATTTGTAAATAATGTAAGCAAGCAGTCAGTAATAGAAAGTTGTAAGTAGAAAATATTTTAACATAAAAATTAACAAAAGTATGGCCAGTAATTTTTTTTAAAAACTGGTAATACCTTGCTTAATTTGCAAGATTGTGTTCAGTCTGTAAAATGAAAGAAAGAAAGGGAAAATTAATTTTATTTCGGGGGTTTAGGTACAATTGCGACAATTGTTAAGGGTTGATAAATTTTTAGTTACAACGTCATACCAAATCAATCCCCCGTTTTGTAACCAATAAACATATTGTGGTTTTTATACAATGTTGTTTTTCTAAAAGATGAGTTTTTTTTTTGTTACTTATTAGATATAACTTTTTTTTGGCGAACATATACAAAAGAGGCCCCTGCATCCCACCTGCCAGCTATCATGTAGAATACGCCCTGCTTATAGGGCCACATGTTGGCTAGAACTGATTTTTTGTGTGTATTTGTGGATAAATAATATGACAACAAAAACAAATTAAATTTCGAATTGTTTTTAAATGCTTAGAACTTGTGGGTATTAACCCCCCCCCCGCCGCAGCCGCTTTAATTTCGGTATTAGTTAAATGTAACGCCCGTATAGAAACGTATAGAAATATATATATAGTGTTGGTGGTAAATTTACAGTTTCCGTCGCGAAGAAATTGTATTCATGATATGAAGAAATCACTTTTTGAAAATTTAATTTGGTTTTGTTGTTATGTTATTTATCCAAAAGGGAAAAAATATATAATAGCATCTAAAGCAGTCAACCGAGCAGAACAACGCAACCCCCCCCAAAAAAAAGCACTTGCATTTGGTGCTGTCATATTAGTGATCCAGAAAAGAAATATATATATATAACAACGAAAGCGGCCAACCAAACAGAACAACGCAAAAACAAAAAAACAAAAAAAGAACACCAGTTGTAGCCAAAATTTGCAGGGCGCGTTCTACATGAAATAGTTAATTAGTACCCAATCAGTGGTTATCCATGGAATTAATAGAAATAAGAAATCGTGAATAAAAAGTAAAGGGGAGGGGAATGATGGTTTGGCAGGATTGGCAAATCATTTTGTACTGTACAAAAATAGTGGTAATGTTTTTGTTGTAAATAGCAAGCAGTCGAAAAGTATTAAAAATTGAAAAAAAGAAGGAGTTTTGTTAGGAAAGATGATGTTATTGTTTGAAATTAAACGATAATGTGCAAAGTGAAAAAGTAAGTTCAAAAAAAGTATAATAAAAAAGGTTTATGTGATTGTAAAATAACGTGTTGTTTAGTAGTGGTGTTGGATGGGCAGTCGGCAATTATATTGGTGTAATTTAAGCTGGTCAAGGTTTATTATTGTGGTTTCCAGTAGGGTTTGTCTAATAGTAAGTTGTGTTATAATGTATGTAATTAGGTGTAAGATAAGAAAAATAAAATAGGTTGTTATTGACTAAATAGTAATTGTAAAGTGTTTGATTAAACGCAGGTTTAACAGAAATAATGAATGAAAGTGTTAACGGAAATAAGAATATTATCAATATGTTAAAAAAAATGTGTAGACTATAAGATGTAAGTAAGTGATAGTTAAAAAAATTTTGATAGAAAGGCAGACTATAAGATGTAAGTAAGTGATAGTTAACCTTTTTTTGATGGAAAGAAAATATTGTGTAGATAATGGTAAAATAAAGTAAATGTGCAGACAATACGTTGTAAGTATGTGATATGTAAAAATAAATTGGCAGAAAGGAAATATTGTAGAAATAATGGTGAAAATAAATTTTTATAAAGTAGGCAATAATTGATATTTTTTGTAGATTAAAATTGAATGAAATAAGTTGTATGTAGATTAGAACGAAAAACAATGAATTGGAATGGCAGAAGGAAAAATGAAGAAAAATTTTGCAGACGATAATGGGTAGATGAATGATATATAAACACAAGAAAAATTAATTTATCGGAATACCGGTAGGTTTTATAACAGTCGAAAACTATAATCCACAAAAGTATTTGGGAGTTTTGTCATAAAATGTAGTAAAAGAAAGTATAAGCAAATGAATGGATAAACGGGAACATACCAAAGTAATAAAATGAGAAAATGAAGAAAATCAGGTTTACTGTGTGTGTTTATGGTGTGAAAGTCAGCGGGCTTGGTTGGCATAACAACGTGACGTACACAAGGACGGTAGTGAACGTGTGTGTGTGTGCGTGTGTGCGCGTGTGCTGGGAATAGTAGTAGTACTAATAGTCTGCCTTTGGAGGACAGCATTTGTTTTCGTGTTGTGTGTACGTGTGTGCGGCTACGTGGTGTCGGAGGTTGGATTGTGATGGCTGGTGTAAGTTTCGTAATTTTGTAATTTGTACATGGCAAGTTAGGGAAAAATAGACCCTCCGAAGATGGACAATAAATAAAGGCATAATATTTTATGGTAAAGTTAAGAACGTAGGAACCATAGTTTTTTAGGAGATGTGATTATTGGATTAACCAATCAGAAACCGTCTGTGGCACACACACCTCTGTTTTTATAGATATATAGATATGTATATATATATATATATATATATATATATATATATATATATATATACGAGACTCCTTCAGTTTTTGACATACACACAATGACTGGAAACAAATGCCGAGATAAGCGGAGAGCACATACAGACTCTAGGATTCCGAACTGGTCACCCATCTAGTCCTAACCAGGCTAATCTTGCTTTAGTCGGTTATCTGATTAAAACCGGTGTGTAAACGCGATGATGCTCTCTCTCGCTCTCTCTCTATATATATATCTATATATATTTATTTATTTATATATATATGCATATATATATATATATATATATATATCATTTTTGGCGGAAGAGTAAAAAAAAAAGGAATCGGTTTTTAAAAATGATGACGAAACTTTGTCGGGGGACTCTACCTCCTATGTATGAACTTTTTTTTTAAACCTCCATTGAATGTATGTATATATATATATATATATATATATATATATATATATATATATATATATATATATATATATATATATCTTAATTGGAATCCATTATTGAGATGAGCATTATTTATTAATTTTATTTATTGCGACAATTTCCTTACTTTCTTAGTTGTTGTTTCGCGACATTTCGGACAACTATTCCTCTGGCCTTCGTCAGGTGGTAACCGCGACGGGATAGGAACTCCGAATCGGTAACTACATTCTCAGCAATTACTGCCATCCATAGCTGTTGTTGTCTCACCACGTTTTTGGGCAAGTAAGCCTCTGGTCGGCTTTGGGTAGGATTAAAAGGCTATCTTCAGACAATTCACACCTGGAAGCGTAGAGATTTAACGTCTCTCTCCACTGCGTCAAGGGTCCACCGTGTCTATCCACTGCTTCACGGCCCCTTCGGATAGAGACGTGTAATCCCTACGGTTTGCTGGAGGCCGTATTTGTTGGAACTTTGACCCCTTGGCAGACAAAAAAAAAACGATCAATAACCTTGCTGAATAAACTTTATGTAAAATTTCAAATGTTTAGACCAAAAATTGTAATAGTAATTTGGTAGAGGTTAATTTTTTAAAAACTTTGTCCCGTTTTAACCTCTTCAATTTGTATTGTTTTGGGCTCAATTCAAATTAAAAAAAAGTTTGATTTATTTCCAAGTATCTAAAATATCAAGTGTTTAGTCACATAATTTGCAGAGAAGTTTCGTAGAGTTTTCAAAGGGGAAATAGTTGAACTTTTACTACTTGACAGTCAAATTTCTGGCCAAAAACCGATTGAAAGGATTTACTTAAATCTCAATACGCATTATGTCAAATTTCGAATCTCTAAACTAAGAATTGGCAATAATTTGGTTGGGAAATATACACAGACAGACACACGCACACACACAATTTCACTTAAATATATATATATATATATATATATATATATATATATATATATATATATATATATATATATATATGTATATATATATGGGGAAAAACAATAATATTGAGATTAATATACTAGGAACATTTCTTAGGCTAGATGGGTATCCCCCCCCAAACGTTGTAAGAGTTGAAATCTAAAAAAAAATAACGGATTTTTAAACGCATTTCGATATAATGAAACGGAATTTTACGTTGGAAACGACATTGAGAGAAATTTAAGTTATAAATTTTGAAAAAAAAATTATAAACAATTTAAAAAAGAAATTTAGATGGTAAATTAATTTTGCTTTTAACATTTAAGGCACTAACACAAAAAAAGTTATTGACATTTTAAATTGAATATAATTTAATTTTAAAGTTAATAAAATTATCACCATCCGATAAATAAAAAGGGGGGTCGCAAAACGAGAGTTAAACGTGAACACGTGATGTATATATATTTCCCCGTCCGGTTATAAAATAGATGAGTATTGGCTGACGAGAGCTTGATATGGGTTTGTAAAACGGTCCTAATTATCGGGTTTGAAACTGACGGCACAAATGATTTGTCTAATCGAAAAACTGTGTGCAAACAATACACACACACACACACACACACACACACACACACACACACATATATATATATATATATATATATATATATATATATATATATATATATATATATATATATATATATATATAAAGATTGTATAGATTGGTTCCCTGGATATAAATCCAATGAAACTCACGAGAGTAAAAAAAAAAAAGAAGAGTGTGCAATATAGGAAGCGCCAGAATAAAATATATCTATTATAGAAACTATTAGCTCTATATGTGCTACTTATGTTAGTGGACTCTAATTCAAGGAAAAATCTCATCAGACCAAAGTTTTGGTCTGTTTAGGTGTTATATATATATATATATATATACACACACACACATATATACATATATATATATATATATATATATATATATATAGTAGAAATAGTAATTAATAAAAACTGAAGAAAGTGCTCAATACTGTTGTAGAGCAAATATGCGTTTCATTTTTTATTACCGTATCTGTCTGTTTAGTTACATTATTGTTTTAGCTACCCGGCGCTTCATCAGACTTTTACAGAAATCTTTCACAGAAAGATACGGTAATATAAAATAAAACATATATATATATATATATATATATATATATATATATATGTATATATATATATAACTATATATATATATATATATATATATATAACTATATATATATATATATATATATGATTGTGTGTGTGTTTATATATATATGTAAATATATATATATATATAAACACACACACACCCATATATATATATATATATATATATATATATATATATATATTTATATATATATATACTCTCATCTGAAAACTGCGAGGCTCACTGTTTGTAAATAAGCGGTCTGATCACTATAAATGTGATGGACAAATGCTTGTTTTAAATAGACATTTATGGGGGTTATTTGCGGGCACCGCTCCCGTAGGTCGAGGAGTAGAACTGCCGAGTGTCAACGCGATTGTTTTAGGTTCAATTCTCGGCTTGGGAGAGGTGATAGTCTATAGGCAATGATGAGTTGTGATACAACGAAACGGTACTATGTATCGATGATTACATATATGGTTTTCCGAAGTTAACATCGGAAAGTCGTATGTAAACAATAAAACAAATATACTTACCTAACGGCTACCAATCTGTTTACATTTTTCAATGCTACACTTCTTTTATATAAATACGTCACAAGGTTACGTCCTGTACAAACGCGCCCCTTTTTCCTTCCGGTTCGCAGTTATCTGACCTTGTTGTTTCAATATTTAATATACGTGCAATGTCGGCTGCTCTTTTCCTTACTTTCGCATCTAAAACAAAGAGAAATATTGGGAAAATATTATATTTAGAAAATACACAGTATAGTATAGCTGTGATTACATAGTCATCACCACTTATTAAGGTCAATATACTACTTTACTTGGGGATAAGTGTTAAAGAGTGTAAAGTTGAAATTGACAATATAGTAATCGGTAGTAATGGAAATTTGGTAAATTTGTTAACTTATATGGCACGGCTCATCAAAACCTGTTTAGGTGCGATTTGAACACAATCATATTGTAGTCAGCTGGAAAACAGGAAAACGGAAGACAATTCCATGGGCGTGCAGTTCTAAGAAATAAACTTTGCTCATGGAATCTACGTTTAGGTTTAGACACGGATAAAGAGTGGGGGAAATTATTGATAGTGTTTTCTGCTAGACGGTTGTTTCATGTGAAAGTGTGAGAGGGGGGACAATAGATTGGAGCTCCGCCGAGCACTTGCCATGAAAATAGCGATATATATATATATATATATATATATATATATATATATATATAGAGAGAGAGAGAGAGAGAGAGAGAGAGAGATAGAGAGGGGTGTTTATTGAAAGTAATATGGATGCGTAAAATCTTATATATAAGTTCGAACCATCGTTTCTTGTACAATAATGAACTGCTTTGGATGTATTTTTTCTCATCCTAACTCTAGGATAAAGATTCAGGTAAACCATAGTCTTGAATATAAGCAGGCTCATTGATATAGCATAATGACTGCTGATAAAGACCTTTGTATATCGATCTTTAGTCTTCAACTAATCATAAACGCGTGATCACATAGGGCGATCATTTTATTATGTTTTTCTACCGGAGAAGAAAATATAGCCTACACTTTCGCGCAAATACCCAGTGTTGGTAAATATAATTCTATGTCATAAAAATATGCGTGACGAATTTTTCGTTTACTTTATTATAATACCGAATGTATAATAATATAATGAAAGTAATAATGATAATTATAATAATACAATAAATATAATGAAAATATGTTTAACAAACCATTACTGAAATGTTAGTTTTTCTAAGGAAAATAACGAAGAGCCCCCGATTCATAAGGGACGTAATTATTTTCTAAATTAAAAATAAATCCTGGGCCAATTTAGTAAAACTCGGTTTTCACTAATTGTCTTCGGAAACTGTTTTCGTTAATTATTGATTTTCTGCCATAACGTTATTTTTATTGTTTTCTTGTTTTTTTTTTGTTGTTTTCGATATGTCGATTACTGTGATATGGCAATCAAGTAGATTTCATTATTTTTGTTTTATATTAAACTTGTCGCTTTTCGAATTTCGTTATTATAACGAAGAATCACCAACATTGTTTTGTTTAATACTCGAAACGGATTATTATTATTATTATTATTATTATTATTATTATTATTATTATTATTATTATTATTATTATTGGTGTTGTTGCTGTTGTTGTTGTGGTTTGATATGAACTAATGAGAACTAATTAAGAAATGATTGATTGAAAAGAATTCTATTAAACATTGAAATCAAATCGCAATACTTCTCTACGCATCGTTCATTCATACATTTAATATATTTATCAAATTTTTAACACGCCTTAAATTATCCCGATACAAATCAACGAAGTTGTCAATAAACACAAATAAGTATGAAATAATATTTTCTGCTCGACACTATCCGCGGGTGTCTATGATCTCTCTGTACATGGATTAGTATCGATTAATTAGCATGAATCCCTCCCAACAACCTTGATGTATTAATCAAAACAGGATTTACGCCCTCCAGAAATATTTCCCCGATTTACCTACAGAGGGAATGTGCATCTTCTCCAAGTGATCTAGCCTATAGTCACAGTACTAAGCAGGATATCCTAACAAGACTAAGAGAGCAGAGGAAAAATATACTATAACATGCTGAATACATGTTCCGGCGTTAATCGCTGTAAAGATTGCAAAAAACCAGAAGAGATTCCTTACAGAACCTCATCCATATGTTGTTGCGAAATTACATACGAATGAGCTGATCCATCTATAATATATATATGTATATATATGTATATATATATATATATGTATATATATATATATCACTTGTCTGTTTAAATGTGTGTATGTATGCATGTATGCCTGCCTATAACTTTCGACGAAGGTAACAGATTTTCATGAGATCGGTATAGCTTTGAAGCGCAACCCTTCGGACGACAAATACCAAAGAATTCGCCTAAAACATCAATTCCTAACCCTCAGCTCGGCACTTTTCTACAAGGAGGGTTCACTATTTTCGCTGATATTTTCGAAAGTCATCGTTTCTTTTCGATTGAGTAACCTTAATTTAAACCTTCGCCACTTTCAGTTTGGTTATGGACGCAACGGCAAAGACGCCACGTTTTTTATCACGTTCTTTATCACGTTCTTTTCCTCCTTTGTGGCACGGATTACAAACTGCCTACCTAATAGCACTTTTTTGTTTAAACACACCTAAAAACATCCGGGATAATTATAAGCAATATGGTAGACATTATCACACATATCTGAAATCTGAAAAATATATTTTTTTTAATTTATTCGATTTGTAATCGATGCGAAGATCTGCATTTAGACAGAAGACTGCCTTATTTTGTCTAAATACATTTGCTATGTAAAAGAAAAAGTAGGAAATATAACTTTTAATTGCAAGAGTAAAAAAAAAACGTATTAAAAGTCGTATGCGCCTAATTCTGTCAGAAACTATGAAGAAACTTTACGTAAATATTAAATAGAAACAATTCCAGGCATAGAAAAAAAATGTACAGTTAGATTCTATCAATACTAAATTAAAATAAGACCCAATAACTATTAAATGTAAATTAGAGCCAAAAACACTAGATGTAAATTAGACCACAGAAATACAACATGTAAACTAGACCCAATAAATACTAAATATACATTAGACCCCATAAACACTAAATGTAAATTAGAGACAATAAATACTAAATGCAAATTAGACACAATAAATACTAAATGTAAACTACACCCAATAAATACTAAATAAAATTCAACCCAATACATGTTAAATGTAAACTACACAGAATAAATACTAAATAAAAAAAACAATACTAAATATAAATTAGAGTAAATAAATACTAAATATAAATTAGAGTAAATAAATACTAACTGTAAATTAGAGTCAATGAATACTAAATGCAAATAAGACCCAATAAATACTAATGTACGTTAGAGTAAAAAATTATTAAATGTACATTAGAGTTACGAAGACTAAATATAAATAAGACACAATAAATAAAAAATGTAAATTGGGCACAATAAATACATAATGTAAATTAGACACAATAAATACTAAATGTAAATAAGACACCACAAATACAGATTGTAAATTAGACACAAATACTAAATGTTCAATAGACACAATAAATAATATACGTTAATAAGACACAATAAATACATAATGTAAATAAGACACAATAAATACAAAAGGTAAATAAGACACAATAAATACTAAATGTATATAAGACACAATAAATACATAATGTACATTAGACCCAATAAATACTAAACGTAAATTTGACACAAAAAATACTAAATGTAAATTAGACCCAATAAATACTAAATGTAAACTACCCCCAATAAATACTAAATAAAATTCGTACCAATAAATGCTAAATGTAAACTTTACCTTATAAATACTAAATAAAAATTAGACCCAATAATAAATATAAATTAGAGTCAATAAATAGTAAATTTAAACTACACCCAATAAATATTAAATGTAAATTAGACCAAATAAATATTAAATATAAATTAGAGTCAATAAATACTAAATGTATAGTAGAGTAAAAAATAATAAATATAAATAGGACACAATAAATACTAAATTTAAACTACACCCAATAAATATTAAATGTAAATTAGACCAAATAAATATTAAATATAAATTTGAGTCAATAAATACTAAATATATAGTAGAGTAAAAAATAATAAATATAAATAGGACACAATAAATACTAAATTTAAACTACACCCAGTAAATATTATATGTAAATTAGACCAAATAAGTATCAAATGTAAATTAAAAACAATATATACTAAATGTAAATGTTATTCAATAAAGATAAAATGTTAACCACACCCAATAAATATTAAAAAAATTAAACCCAATAAATGCTAAATATAAACTACACCGAATATATTGCAAAACCAAATTAGACCCAGACAAAATGTAAATTATGGTAAAAAACACTAAATGTAAATTAAAGTCAATAAATACTAAAAGTAAATTGGAGTCAATAAATACAAAATGTAAATTAGAGTCAATAAACACTAAATGAAAATTGGATTCAAAAAGGTATAAATGTAAATTATAGTCGATAAATACTAAATGTAAATCAAAGATAATAAATAATAAATATAACATATAGTTAATAAATACTAAATATAAATTCAAGTCAATGAATACTCATTGTAAATGATAGTAACTAAATACTAAATCTAAATTAAAGTCAATAAATACTCATTGTAATTATAGTCAATAAATAATAAATTAAAAGTATTGTCAATAAATACTAAATGTAAATTGGAGTCAACAAATTCTAAATGTAAATTAGAGTCAATAAATACTAAATCTTAATTAGAGTCAATAAATACTAAATGTGAATTAGAGTCAATTAATACTAATTGTAAATTGGAGTCAATAATTACTAAATGTAAAGTATATTAAATCAATACTTAATGTAAATTATAGACAATAAATACTAAATGTAAATTAGAGTCAATAAATAATAAATGTAAATGACAGTCAATAAATACTAAATCTAAATTAGGGTATATAAATACTAAATCTAAATCAGAGTCAATTCATACTAAATGTAAATTATAGTCAATTCATACTAAATGTAAATTATTGTCAATAAATACTAAATGTAAACTGGAGGCAATACATAATAAATGTAAATTAAAGTCAATAAATAAGAAATGTAAATTGGAGTCAATAAATTCTAAATGTAAATTAGAGTCAATAAATTCTAAATAAAAATTAGAGTCAATAAATACTAAATGTTAATTAGAATCAATAAATAATACATGTAAATAAGAGTCAATAAATACTAAATGTTAATTAGAGTCAATAAATACTACATGTAAATCAGAACCAATAAATACTAAATGTAAATTAGAGTCAATAAATACTACATGTAAATAAGAGTCAATAAATACTAAATGTAAATTAGAGTCAATAAATACTACATGTAAATTAAAGTCAATAAATAATAAATGTAAAGTAGAGTCAATAAAAAATAAATGTAAATTAGAGACAATAAATACTAAATAATAATTATGGTCAATGAATAATAAATATAAATTAGAGGTAATAAATAATAAATATAAATAAGAGTCAATAAATACTAAATGTAAATTAGAGTCAATAATTCCTAAATGTAAATAAGTGTAAATAAATACTAAATGTAAATTAGAGTCAATAAATAATAAATGTTAATTAGAGTCAATAAATACAAAATGTAAATTATAGTCAATAAATAATAAATGTAAATTAGAGTCCCTAAAAATAAATGTAAGTTACAGTCAATAAATACTAAATGTAAATTAGGGTGCATAAATGATAAATGTAAATTGGAGTCAATAAATTAGAAATGTAAATTAGAGTCAATAAATACTAAATGTAAATAAGAGTCAATAAATAATACATGTAAATAAGAGTCAATAAATACTAAATGTAAATTAGAGTCAATAAATACTACAAGTAAATTATGGTCAATAAATAATAAATGTAAATTAGAGTCAATAAATAAGAAATGTAAATTGGAGTCAATAAATTCTAAATGTAAATTAGAGTCAATAAATTCTAAATATAAATTAGAGTCAATAAATACTAAATGTTAATTAGAGTCAATAATTCCTAAATGTAAATAAGTGTAAATAAATACTAAATGTAAATTAGAGTCAATAAATACTACATGTAAATAAGAGTCAATAAATACAAAATGTAAATTATAGTCAATAAATAATAAATGTAAATTAGAGTCCCTAAAAATAAATGTAAGTTACAGTCAATAAATACTAAATGTAAATTAGGGTGCATAAATGATAAATGTAAATTGGAGTCAATAAATTAGAAATGTAAATTAGAGTCAATAAATACTAAATGTAAATAAGAGTCAATAAATAATACATGTAAATAAGAGTCAATAAATACTAAATGTTAATTAGAGTCAATAAATACTACATGCTAATGAGAGTCAATAAATACTAAATGTAAATTAGAGTCAATAAATACTACATGTAAATAAGAGTTAATAAATTATCAAGTTAAATTAGAGTCAATAAATAATAAATGTAAATTAGAGTCAATAAATCATACATGTAAATTAGCGTCCATAAATAATAATTGTAAATAATAGTCAATAAATACCAAATGTACATTCTGGTCAAAAAATACTAAATGTAAATTATGGTCAATAAAAATAAATGTAAATTAGAGTCAATAAAAAATAAATGTAAATTAGAGACACTAAATACTAAATGTAAATTATGGTCAATGAATAATAAATATAAATTAGAGTTAATAAATACTAAATGTAAATTAGAGTAAATAATTCCGAAATGTAAATAAGAGTCAATAAATACTAAATGTAAATTAGAGTCAATAAATACTAAATGTAAATTAGACTCAATAAATAATAAATGTAAATTAGAGTCAATAAATCATATATGTAAATTAGCGTCCATAAAAAATGTAAATAAGAGTCAATAAATACTAAATGTAATAATAATGTAAATTGAATCAATACATAATAAATGTAAATTAGAAGCAATAAATAATAAATGAAAATTATTGTTAATAAATAATAAATATAAATTAGACGCAATAAATACTAAATATAAAAATATTATAGTCAATAAATACTAAATGTACATTATAGTCAATAAAAATAAATGTAAATTGGAGTCAATACATACTAAATGTACATTATAGTCAATAAATACTACGTGTAAATAAGAGTCAATAAATAATAAATGTAAATAAGAGTCAATAAATACTAAATGTAAATTATAGTCAATAAATTATGAATTTAAAATGGAGACAATAAATACTAAATGTAAATAAGGCACAATAAATACTAAATGTAAATAAGTACCAATAAATACATAATGTAAATTAGACACGACACATACTAAAGGTAAATTTGACACAATCAATACTAAATGTAAATGTGAAACAATAAATACTTAATGTAAACTACACCCAATAAAAACTAATAAAAATTCGACCCAATAAATTCTAAATGTAAACTATACCTAAAAAATACAACACAGTCAATAAGTACTAAATGTATATTAGAGTAAATAAATACAAAATGTAAAATAGAGTCATAAATACTAAATGCAAATTAGACACAATAAATACTAAGAAAAATTAGACCCAATAAATACTAAATGTAAACTACCGCATATAAATACTAAATAAAATTCGACCCAATAAATGTTTAATGTACACTACAACGAATAGATACAAAATAAAAATAAGACTCAATACTAAATATAAATAAGAGTAAATAAATACTAAATATAAGTTAGAGTAAAATGTAAAAAGACACAATAAATACTTAATATGAATACAACACAATCAATACTAAATGTGAATTAGAAACACTAAATATATATTGTAAAAAAGACACAATACATACTAAATGTTAATAAGACACAATAAATACAAAACGTAAATAAGACACAATAAATACAAAACGTAAATAAGACACAATAAATACATAATCAAAATGAGACACAATACATAATAAATGTAAACAAGACACAATTAATACTAAATGTAAATCAGACACACTAAATACATAATATAACTAGGACACACTAAATACTAATGTAAATAAGACACAATAAATACAAAATGTAAATAAGACACAATAAACACATAATGTAAATGAGACACAATAAATACTAAATTAACTAAGACACAATAAATACTAAACGTTAATAAGATACAATAAATACAAAATGTAAAAAACACACAATAAATACATAATGAAAATTAGACACAAAAAATACTAAATGTAAATAAGACACAATTAATACGAAATGTAAATTAGACACACTAAATACATAATGTAAATGAGACACAATAAAAACTAAATTTTAATTCGACTCAATAAATACTATATGTTAATAAGACACAATAAATACAAAATGTAAATGAGGCACAATAAATACTAAATATAAATAGGACACAATAAATACATAATGTACATTAGACACAATAAATATTAAACGTAAATGTGACACAAAAAATACTAAATGTAAAGAAGACCCAATAAATACTAAATGTAAACTACACCCAATAAATACTAAACAAAATTCGACCCAATAAATGCTAAATGTAAACAATACCTTATAAATACTAAATAAAAATTAGACCCAATACTAAATATAAATTACAGTCAATAAATACTAAATGTAAATTACAGTCAATAATTACTAAATGTGAATTAGAGTCAATAAATACTAAATGTGAATTAGAGTCAATAAATACTAAACATAAATAAGACACAATAAGTACTTAATGTAAATTAGACAACATAAATACTAAATGTACATTAGCCACAATAAATACTAAATTTAATTAGAGCCAATAAATATTAAATGTAAATTAGGCTAAATAAATATTAAATGTAAACAAGAAACAATAAATACTAAATGTAAATGTTATTCAGTAAATATTAAATGTGAACCACACCCAATAACTACTAAATAAAATAAGATCCAATAAATGCTAAATGTAAAGTACACCAAATATATTGTAAAATCAAATTAAACCCAATACAACATGTAAATTATTGTAAAAACACTAAATGTAAATTGGAGACAATAAATAAAAAATGTAAATAAGAGTCAATGAATACTAAATGTACATTCTGGTCAATAAATACTAAATATAAATTAAAGTCAATACATACTTATTGTAAACTATAGTCAATAAATACTAAATCTAAATTAAAGTCAATAAATACTCATTGTAAATTACAGTCAATAAATAGTAAATCTAATTTATAGTCTATAAATACTAAATGAAAATGGGATTCAACAAATACTAAATGTAAATTAGATAAAAAAATAATAAATATAAATTTGAGTCCAAACATACTATATGTAAATTACAGTATATAAATAATAAATATAAATTACAGTCAATAAATACTAAATGTAAATTGGAGTCAATAAATACTAAATGTAAATTATAGTCAATACATACTAAATGTGAATTAAAGTCAATAAATACTAAATGTAAACTGGAGTAAATAAATAATAAATGTAAATTAGATTCAATGAATAATACATGTCAATAAGAGGATATAAATACTAAATGTAAATTATGGTCAGTACATAATAACTGTAAATTTGAGCCAATAAATACTAAATAAAAATTATGGCAAATAAATATTAAATGTAAATTAGAGTAAATAAATAATAAATGTAAATTAGAGTCAATAAATAATAAATTTAAATTGGAGTAAATAAACTCTAAATGTAAATTATGGTCAATAAATACCAAATGAAAATAAGAGTTCATGAATAATAATGAGCATAAGAGTCTATATATACTAACTGTAAATTGTAGTCAATATATAATAAATATAAATTGGAGTCAATAAATACTAAATGTAAATTATGGTAAATAAATAATAAATGTAAATATTAGTGATGAAATAATAAATGTAAATAAGAGTCAATAAATAATAAATGTGAATTGGAATCAATAAATACTAAAGGTAAATTATAGTAAATCAACTATATATGTACATTAAAGTCCCTAGATAATAAATGTAAATTAGAGTCAATAAATACTAAATCTAAATTAGAGTCTATAAAAAATAAATGTAAATTAGAGTCAATAAATAATAAATGTAAATTTTAATTAATAAATAATAAACACACATCTGAGTCAATAAATTCTAAATGTAAATTATATTCAATAACTACTTAATGCAAATTAGGGTCAATTATTAATAAATTTAAATTAGAGTCAATACATAATAAATGTAAATTAGTGTCCATAAGTAATAAATGTAAATTCGAGTCAATAAATACTAAATGTAAATTATGGTCAATAAATACTAAATGTAAATTATGGTCAATAAATACTAAATGTAAATTACAGTCAATACATAATAAATGTAAATTGGAGTAAATAAATAATAAATGTGAATTATGGTCAATAAATAATAAATTTAAATTAGAGTCATTAAATAAAAAATGTAAATTTGAGTCAATAAATACTAAATATAAATTATAGTCAATAAATAATAAATGTAAATAAGAGTCAATAAATTATAAATTTATATTAGAGTCAACGAACAATAAATGTAAATTGGAGTAAATAAATAATAACTGTAAATTATGGTCAATAAATAATAAATGTAAATTAGAGTCAATAAATAATTAATATAAATTGGAGTAAATAAATATAAAATGTAAATTATTGTCAATAAATACTGAATGTACATTAGAGTCACTAAATACTAAATCTTAATTAGGGTCAATAAATAATAAATGTAAATTAGAGTCCATAAAAAATGTAAATTGTGGTCATTAAATACTAAATGTTAATAAGAGTCAATAAATAATAAATATAAATTAGAGTCAATAAATAATAAATGTAAATAAGCGTCAATACATACTAAATGTAAATTAGATTCAATAAATAATAAATGTAAATAAGAGTCAATAAATAATAAATGTAAATAAGAGTCAATAAAGACGAAATGTAAATAATAGTCAATAATTACTACATGTAAATTAGGGTCTATAAATATTACATGTAAATTTGAGTCAATAAATACTAAATGTAAATTATAGTCAATACATACTAAATGTGAATTAAAGTCAATAAATACTAAATGTAAACTGGAGTCAATAAATAATGAATGTAAATTAGATTCAATGAATAATACATGTAAATTAGAGGCTATAAATACTAAATGTAAATTATGGTCAGTACATAATAAATGTAAATTTGAGTCAATAAATACTAAATGTAAATTATGGTCAACAAATACTAAATGTAAATAAGAGTCCATAAATAATAAATGAACATAAGAGTCAATGACTACTAAATGTAAATAATACACGATAAATACATAATTTAAATGTGACACAATAAGTACTAAACGTAAATTAGACCCAATAACTGCTAAATGTAAACTACACCCAATAAATACTAAAAAAAATTCGACCAGCAAATGTTAAATGTAAACTATACCTAATAAGTACTAAATAAAAATTAGACCCAATACTAAGTATAGATTAGACTCAATAAATACTAAATGTATATTAGAGTAAAAAATACTAAATGTAAATTATAGTCAATAAATACTAAATATAAATAGGACACAATAAATACTAAATGTAAATTAGACACAATAAATACTAAATGTAAATTAGAGACAATAAATACTAAATGTAAATAAGACGCAATAAATACTAAATGGAAATTAGACACAATAAATACTAAATGTAAATTAGACACAATAAAAATAAAATGGAATTATGAGACAATAAATACTAAATGGAAATTAGAGACAATAAATACTAAATGTAAATAAGACGCAATAAATACTAAATGTAAATTAGACGCAATAAATACTAAATGTAAATTAGACACAATAAATACTAAATGTAAATTAGACACAATAAAAACAAAATGGAAATTAGAGACAATAAATACTAAATTGAAATTAGAGACAATAAATACTAAATGTAAATTAGACGCAATAAATACTAAATGTAAATTAGACACAATAAATACTAAATGTCAATTAAAGACAGTAAATACTAAATGGAAATTAGAGACAATAAATACTAAATGTCAATTTGACGCAATAAATACTAAATGGAAATTCGACACAAAAATACTAAATGGAAATTAGAGACAATAAATACTATATGGAAATTAGAGACAATAAATACTAAATGTTAATTAAAGACAGTAAATACTAAATGTAAATTAGAGACAATAAATACTAAATGTAAATTTGACGCAATAAATACTAAATGTAAATTAGACACAATAAATACTAAATGTTAATTAAAGACAGTAAATACTAAATGGAAATTAGAGACAATAAATACTAAATTGAAATTAGACACAATAAATACTAAATGTAAATTAGACGCAATAAATACTAAATGTTAATTAAAGACAGTAAATACTAAATGGAAATTAGAGACAATAAATAATAAATGTAAATTAGACACAATAATTACTAAATGTTAATTAAAGACAGTAAATACTAAATGGAAATTAGAGACAATAAATACTAAATGTAAATTAGACACAATAATTACTAAATGTTAATTAAAGACAGTAAATACTAAATGGAAATTAGAGACAATAAATACTAAATGTAAATTAGACTCAATAAATACTAAATGTAAATTAGACACAATAAATACTAAATGTAAATTAGACACAACAAATACTAAATGTCTATTTAATTTGGTCGATTTCGGGAAGATAAATATTCAATATTTGTCGCTCGCTGCATGTCCTATAACATCCTGGGGGTGGGAAAAAAGCGTTCAGTTGTAAATGAATACTATCCTGCAGTCAAACTTGACCTCATTAACTCATTACAACCAGCACCTGCTAAATCCAAGTAAGTAAATAAATTCAAACGTGTTTCCGTAAGCATGTCCCGGTGGGGCAATGGTTAATGTCGCACTTTTTTTTTCACAACTTCGCCTCAACAGTTCGGATTCGATCCTCATACTTACTTCTTAACCCCCCCCCCCTCACACACCTCCAAACACCCGGGCAACGCCGGGTACCCCTCGCTAGTAATATTATAACGTCTAAAATAAAGCTTCCATTTTAATCTTTAGGTTCACGTCGGTTTTTCCAGGAGCATGAATCATTTAAGTATATTACTACATTACTTTATACATTACTTTATATAACACTAGCATTTCAGCCCGGCGTTGCCCGGGTGTTTGGAGGTGTATGTTGAGCAAAAAAAAAAAAACAAGTTGTCGTAGGAAGGCAGACTCAAACCCGTATGGCAAAGGAGGACATGAACGGGGGAAAAACGTGACGTCTTTGCTGTTACGAGCACCGACAAACCGGAAGTGACGTAGGTTTTAATTAAGGCTAGACAATCGAAAGGGGAGGACGACTTTCAAAAATATCGGCGAAAAAGGCGCCCCCTTTAGAAAAGTTGCCAGGTGAAGGTGAATATATTAATGTTTTTAACGATTTTTTTCGATATTGTCGTCTGAAAGGTCAAACTTAAAAACGATACTCTTGGTAAAATCCGTTTCCTCTGTCGAAAGTTTTAGGCAAACATGCAAACATACATACATACATGCATACATATATACATACATACATACATTTATATAATGGTAACTAACATTTCCGACCCAAAACGAACAAAAGCGTTTGCCCTATCTCTGAATATTTAGACCAGAAATTGTCTAGGTAATTTGGTAGAGACCGCGGAGATCATTTTTTTTTACCCCTATTATTTACTGTTTTAGGCTCAAATCAAGTTATAAAGTTATATCCATGTCCAACGAATCTATATCTAAAATTTCAAGTGTTTAGACCAAAAAATGGCGGAGGAATTTGGTAGAGTTCTCAAAGGTCAAATCGTTGAACTTTGACCCTTTAGTAGCAAAATTTCTGGCTGTAACCGGATTCCAAAAATTTTCCCAAAACTCAGTACCCTGTATATCAAATTTCGATGATGTAGACTTAAAATTGACAGAGTTATCGCGTAGGGAAATGTACACAGACACACAGATACACAGACAGATAGACAGACTGACAGACAAATCTTTCACTTTTATAGATGTATAGATTTGTTGTTTGCTTGTTTGTTTGTTAGTTTGTTTGCTGTACAGCATTAATCCTCAGGTGGTCCTCAGTATAATTCCGTCTGGAAGATGACGGCGTAAGATTTTTCCGTTACTACATGGAGTTGTTAAGAGCCCCTTACATACAGCACCTGATATTCTCAAATAATCACCTATATGGTACTCATCAAGCACAAGGTTGCTTTACTTCATTTATTTTACGAGAGCCGGTGTGTAAACTTGCATATGTTATATATATATATATATATATATATATATATATATATATATATATATATATATAAATTTAAAATATATTTAAAATAGTACGTATGCCCGATAAAGATAGCGCCTGCCCTGTTTTTATGACAGAGTTTTTGAGAATAGCTCGCGTTACTTTAAAATTAACAAATTTTATACCACCAGTTTTTAGCTTAGTAATAAAGATGATAAAACAAGGTGGGGATAAAAATAAAATATTTAAACAGTTAAATAAATCATTTGTTCGGTATCCTGATGCTTTTGAATCGTTTAAGATTGACCAGACTATATTAATAAAGGAAATCCAAAACTATATTAGCAATGTATAAAAGGTATGTATAATTACATATAATAAATTTATATATTAAAAACAAAATGTATATATGTAAAAATATTTTTACCTTTATATATCTAATTTTAAATGAATAAGAATGTAAATATACTAAATACTAATCATAGTGGGGGTGATAAGTAGTTAAATGGATTAATCCTAATCTTATAAATACAAGACTGATAAATAAAAAAAATTTAAAAAAATTATCCATTTTAAATGTGAAAATTGCTGAATCGCACAGGTAAGAAATTCATTTTTATAGTATGAAAAGGTTAGTAATTGCAATTAAGAATAGGAAATTGGGTCAAATATTTGAAACATGTCTGCTTCCTAAGATTAAGGGTGGTGGTGTTTGATCAACCCTGCTGGGGAGCTATGATGTAATATACTGTTTTGTTTTTAAATCCCCGAAACAGTGCTTCATGCTAAACAACTGATGATCCCTTGAAAAATAAATTATTGGTATTATAGTAAATTCAAGAGCGAGTTGATGCAGTGATTGCAGGTAATTAAATGACTTACTGACTGGATGGTTTTCTAACGAATGATAAAAGATAAAAGAATAAAAATTATTTGCATAGTTTTAAAGGTTAAAAACTTCAACGACTATATATATATATATATATATATATATATATATATATATATATACATATATATATATACGTTTTATTTTTGTTACCGTATCTTTCTAAATAAAACGCAAAAAAATAAACCGCATATTTGCTCTATAACAATATTGAGCACTTTCTTCAGTTTTTATTAATTACTATTTTCACTATATAATTATATATATATATATATGCGTGTGTGTGTTACTAGCTATGTATTATGTATTATGTATTATGTATTTATTATTAATATAAAAATAATTGAAAAACCTATATCTACATTGCTCGCAGTAGGACAATTTTGCAAATTGATATGCGACTGGAGAAAATGCCATCGATTAATTCAGAATTAAAGGTTTCCTATCACAACTGTAAACTCCGACAATGGACAAAAGTTCTTTAGAAAACATGGGCGTTTACGATGGATTCCAATTCTATGAGCCATTAATACGCCAACTACGCTGACGCTCGATTCAAAGCTTAAATAATTATTCCGTTGAATGTCGACAAGATGAGAAAGACAAGAGAATTCTATTTCAATTTTCGGAACTGGATTGCGATTTCAATACAAAAGAAAATATTATCGTTTAGCATTTCTTGCACCGTTAGTTATAAATGTAGGGTTGGGCAGTGCTTAAGGTTTATATGTGAATTAAGGATAGGGAATAATGACAGTTTGATGAATTGTACAACATCAAGCATTATGCACAACCGTTCTGTGTAAGTAATCACAACATATACGCTACATAGGTGCATACATGTTTCAGCTGCTCTTCGTTCAAAGATCCCGTTTTGTCAGGTCTTATATGGTTTTAAAAGAAAACTTAAACATGGTCTTAGTTTATACAGCTGCTTTTTAAACTAAATTATGAGAAAATAAGTAAGAGAAAAATAAGAAAAGGCAAAATCCAAAAAGACAACACAGGGAGAAAAGCTGATAGGATATTAAGTGGGTATGGAGTATAGTGATTGAGCAGTTTGAAATCTAATATGTCCCTACTCTTAGTACAAGATAGCATTTTTTTTTTACCTTATAATATTTTGATATCTTATCCTAAATTTTATTTTTATTCATTATCTCTTTTAGCCCTTACTTTTGTCTTTAAACCCAGCATATTTTCATGATAAGAATCCATCGAGCAGACGGGACATATATTAATGATATACCGGCAATCAATCGCTGATAATACCCTTATTTACATTAAACAGTTACCCAATACGCAAGACGGTTATGCATATATTCTACCATGTCAACATATATATGTATACGCCCATTCATATGTACACACACACCTTTATGTACACCCATACATCAATCAATATGTACTTGCACTCACACAGAAAAATATATATGAGTATATATATATATATATATATATATATATATATATATATATATATATATATATATATATATATATATATATACATACTTGAACTTTTGCGTATTAGTACAGTTGGGAAAACATGCACCCGAAAGAGAGTTCCAAAATCTTGCAGACTTGGGGAAGAAACTTTTAGAAACTTTTAGAATAGAATGCCTTCTTACATCTACAGTGTGGGGGTGGGACTTGGTTGACTGTCGAGTTTGTTGGGGGTATTTACGTCGAGGGCCCATAAGGGTTTGTAGTTCCTCGGAGCATTCACCGTTAAAATACTTGTAAAACAGACAGACGGGTGTAAAATTTCGTCGATGGGACAGGTGTTGAAGCTTCGATGACCGTTCAGGACCTATCTGGTTGGCAAATGGTGGCCTTGTAGACGTATAGGAGTTTTTTTTTATTTGAATTGCCTGCCCTTTTCAATTAACTTTTCCCTTGTTTCGCCTAATATATATATGTGCTGATTTAATTTATTTAAATGTAATGTAAACAATTATTTTCTTACAAAACTCCGCACTTCTGATGTCATCTGACCTCTATCTGCCGTAAACCTTTTATGTCTCAGTTGCAAGACCCCTGGTTTAGATTGGACAAATGTAAAACTGTAATCTATAATATAAATCTCACTTGTCTGTTTAAATGTATGTATGTATTTTTGTATGTATGTGTGTATGTGTGTATGTATGTATATATGTCTAAAACCTTCGACAGAGGCGACGGATCTTCACGAGATCGGTATCGTTTTGAAGCTCGACACTGCGGACGACACATATGGAAAAATTGGCTACATACATATATCTTTAATTGGGCCCTTTTCTACAGAGACTGGTCGGTTTTTACCGATATTTTCGAATGTTATCCCCTCTTTTCGACTGACTCGCCATAATTTAAACATTCGTAACTTCCGGTTTTGTGATGGGCGCAACAGCAAATACGTCACAATTTTTTTTTGTTTTTTTTTTTACGTTTTTTTCCTCCTTTGAAGTGCGGGTTAGGGCCTGCCTATTGATTTTTTTTTTTTCTCAACTCACACCTCCAAACACCCGGGCAACACCGTGCAACCAGGCTAGTAACAGAGAAAACCCAAGAGAATACGAAATAAAAAAAATAAGACTATTAATATTAAGCAATAAAATATAATTCTAACAGTAATGCCAATTAGAAACATAGTATTTGAGAGAAGACCTTTAAGTAGTTGAAAGGATACGACGTAAAATAAAATGAAAATACAAAAATGCACAAAAAGTTGTAGATGATAGCATTACCAATTAAAATTCTAAAGAGGATCCTACGTTGCTGCGGACAAAAGGTGCTTCCAAACGCCTATTAGTATTCGTTTTACTTGTGCGCATAAGAAAATGAAGAAATAATCTCAAAATCCCGATTTTATCGTCGGCGTTCATTGTTTTCTATATCTTCTCATTTTTCTTTCGCGTTTTCATGCGCGTCTCGGACTATAGCATAGGCGATCAAGCATAGCTATTATTATTCGGTTGTCATTTAATTACGGAACCACGCCCATGCTGGTTCTTCGATGCTGAAATTATTAGCCGCGGTAGGCATCACGGAAGAGGAGTGTCACTTTTATCTGTCTTGCAATGTAGTCCTGAATCTGCCGTTCGCTATTGTTGCATTGTTTAAATTGCTTTCGACTTCTTATAAGTTGGATTTTTTTTGTCTTTTATTTCTTTCTTTTAATTCATATTTCATGTATGTTATTTTATTTTTATTTTTTTTTTGCAGCCTATGGAACTCAAAGCGAGCTGGAATAAAGATATTCCGAAATAGACGGAGAATTTTGATTGAAGATGTAATAAAAGGAGTAATTGACGAGGAAATATATGGATTATCGTATCACGCATGCATGTACACATTCTGTCTGTTTTCTCTCTCTCTCTCTCTCTCTCTCTCTCTCTCTCTGTTTCTCTTTGTAACTCTTTATCTCTCTCTCTTTCTCTATGTAACTCTTTATCTCTCTCTCTATATATATAAATATATATATATATATATATATATATATATATATATATATGTATACAGTGTAACTCGGATATAAGATACCTTAATATAAGAAAAATGGTATAAAAGAGATATTCTCTGGTCCAAAATTAGAGCATGTTTTAATGTACAGGGTAGCTCCAATATAAGAAACCAGGATATATGTGTAACCTGAAGTTGTAGGGATCAGATTTCCAAAGTCTCTTATATGCGGGTTACACCAGTGTAATTCTTCTACCTATTCTTTGGCTTTGAAAGCACATTATTTCAATTTCTTTTTAAATGCATCATTGCAATTTATTTTGTTATTGCGCGAGTGCCGTTTAAGCGTCTGACTGCATGTCACATCTCAACCTCTCTTTGAATTCCATCATTTCTAGCATTTGTGCATGTTCGTCTCGAACTCTTCCAACGGCAAGAAGACACGCACCCACAAAAAAAAAAAAAAAATAGCGAACAACATATAATAAATATGCTGTTCCGGGCGACTCTCGTTCACAATTCCTGCACTCTACCCAAAAAGTTCCTGCACGCAGATCGGGTGGACTTGGGATAAAAATCCGAGAGCGTTTCCCACAATAACTTGCAGTGTTAATTGCCGTAATTATATTTGTCAGCTATCGTTAATTAGTAGCCTTGATTAACAAAATGAGCCGGATTTTTAATTGCAATGATTTATTTACTTTCTTTTAATTCTCATTACGTTTCCATTCTAACGTTTACATCGTTTTATCATTTTCCTCTTGTCATTCAATGTAGTTCGAAAGCGATGTACTTTTTTTTTTTTAATGTTTAGATGCGTCTTCACAGCGTTGTGATGTGTTTCGTCTGTCGGACCTAACAATTAATTATGAAACAATATCAGGTTTAAATTAAAATGTGTTCTTCCTATCTCGGGTACGATACAGTTTCGACGAAAAAGTATATTAAAAATAATTACCAACTTTCTGACTATCATATATATACATATATATATATATATATATATATATATATATATATATATATATATGTGTGTGTGTGTGTGTGTGTGTGTGTGTGTGTGTGTGTGTGTGTGTGTGTGTTATCTTTTTGGAGATATGTTTTGAATGAATTCAATTATTTATACGAAAGTGCATTTGTTTTCGAATCTCACTAGATCCAGCCACTCCGATGAGTCGTAGACGATGAAACACGTGTCAGTGAATATGTTTATTTTAAAAACATTCCACATATATATATATATATATATATATATATATATATATATATATATATATGCTGAATAGCAAAATTATATTCAATATTTTGCTAATAACTTTCCTCTGACATGAATCTACATCAAAAATCCATGGATTAAAGAAATTACTGAAGGTATTGTATTATTTGTTTAATATTTAGATGCGTCATTACACAGTCTTCACATGCACCGTCCATCAGTCTTAAATCTGAATTGTAAATCTGAGTATTTAACTTTCAGAATCATAAAAGTCTGACCAAATCTAATTCTAATACGCTTTTCATATTTAACTATGTTACTCTATCTGTTAAGTTTACATTTTAAATATAATTGTCGTATAGCATTACGCTTACGTATTAGATAACATTCAATTTTGGACACGCAGCTTTAAGTATGGAATAGCATTTTAATGTGTATGCAAGGCTATTTTAAAAAATAGTTTTAAAACATCTACACATCAAATGTATATATATATATATATATATATATATATATATATATATATATATATATATATATATATATACTTCTAAATAACGGTCTCCACCCCTGGCAGGAAAATGAGATATTTTGTATTTAAACCAATAGGAATTATTGATAATGAATGCACAAGAATTGGAAAGTACTCCGGCTTACAACAAATTTCGCGAATTCGGAGTTAGAAAAGGAGCAAAACCAGATTGAACAGACAAAACATCCATTTTATGTAACGAGATATGCTCAGCCTGTACAATAAGCAGTAGCTTTTTTGATATGACAGGGACGCATTCGAAATATTTCTGTTTAGAACAGAATTGAAGAATGATACTTGAATTTTGTATTTAAAAAAAGTTATTATATATAAAAATTATTTATAAAATGAACAGTATGTTCTCTCTTTCTCTCTCTCTCTCTCTCTCTCTCTCTCTATATATATATATATATATATATATATATATATATATATTTATATATATATATATATGTGTGTGTGTGTATGTGGATATATATATGTATATATATATATATATATGTATATATATATAGTGCAATATAAACTACAGTATATTGTGGACTAACTCAATGCGGGGAGGCATGTGACAGTCGTCCCGATGCACCGGGTGCCGTTCCTTACTAGAGCAGGCAATCTATCGATTTGATCGAAAAAAAATGGGCGATTTTTACCGATTTTGGTGACAATAAAAATATGGAAGTGTGAATCATTCATTAATCATCATTCAATCTCGGGCAACGTCGAGTCTCCCTTCTAGTATATATATATATATATATATATATATATATATATATATATATATATATATATATATATATATATATATATAAATAAAATGAGGGTGCTATTTCCAAGGTAAGATAACCAGTGAAATATAACGAGGTTAATACAAGAGTTCTCAATACTGAAAGTGGAGCAAGTTACACTTTCAATTTGTCTTTACATACAGTAATGAGCATTTTTCGATCTTCTAATATATAGTAGCCAGACACCTCATCAGACGACAACGCTTATATTCAAAAACGGGTTCTTAAATTACTGCTTATGTTAAGACAAGTAGAAAGCATATATATATATATATATATTTATATATATATATATAAAATATATTTTAGTCATCGACATACAGACCTGTTTCGTTGTTTCACAACTCATCAGTGCCGCTAGACTAACACCTCTCCCAAGCCGAGGATCGAACCTAGAACCGTCGTGATGACAGTCGGCAGTCCTACCCCCTGACTACGGAATCGGTGGCCGAAATTAAACTGTCCGAATGCCTATTATGTTAGTCTTTTGGATGAGTAACACACACATAGCGATGTATGTATATATATATATATATATATATATATATATATATACATCGATATGTGTATGTTACTCATACAAAAGACTAACATCGTTTTTCTTTTTGGTATAATTAGTCTGTCACGTTTACTTATGTAATTGCCGTTTTATTTCTGTGCCTCAATGTAGAGTATAATACAATTATCTATGATGTTGTTAACGCTCGATTGAAGTAAAAAGTTGGATGAACTCAATTTGCCAATGACTCTTATGATTTCATGAGATAATAACTATTGTCTTCTTTTTCTTCATCATCATCCTCATTATCATCATCATCAGCATCATAATCAATGCACTAGAAGATTTAACGAGTGTCATTATCAGCGATTTGGGAATGATTATAGCCAGTGTTTCCTGAAGTCTCTGTAACAAACATATTTTCATACTGAGCATTAGACATAAAACCTTAAGAAAGGGGGTAAATTATACTTTATAACCAAGAACATTATCTACGAAACCACGTGGGGTAGTGGATAATGTACTTGTGCTGTCTGCCAGCTATCAGTTCTAGTCAGCATTCAATTGTCTATGCTTGAAAGATTCTGCCGTAGGTATTCATATAGGCTGTATTAGAATTTTCCACAAGTTTGGTAAACAGGTCATTGGTCTTTTATTATTATTATTATTATTATTATTATTATTATTATTATTATTATTATTATTATTATTATTTCGCTGAGATAAGCCAAGAGCACTTAATCACTTGTAATTCACAAATTATAAGCCATTTTAGTACTCGGCATTGTTTTCAATCGCCCTGGACTTCTCCTTGCCACTGGACTCAAGGGGTGCCGATTCAAGAGAGGTATGGCCGGGAATTGAGTCAAAATTATCCGTGCAGATACCTTTCCAATGAATATCCATTTCCGCTTGAAACTGAACAGAGGCATTGACCGATCGATGCATTGATTATTCGTATTATTTGTACACTATGAGCTTTCACACAGGTAACTGTTACTGATTTTTCACCGACAACAACTGGTTTGTAACTATTAATATCATGTTCTATTATTTTTACTAGTTATTATTGTTAATACTTTGTTATTTTTATTATTATCATTGTTATTGTTTATTGATATAATTATTTTTACTCCCTGGGGATTATCAGACAGGTTATCAGCAGAAATTACTGACTGACAATAATCGATGGTGTTCCCTGGAGTCTGGGTATTAAAACGTTGCGCATATTCCCAATACTCACAACCTCTTTCGATAACCTAGCAAATGTCGTTGGATTATCGCAACATCCGTTTGCCATTCACTTATTGCGGATGACGAACATTAGTTTACACATAAATTTTGGATGCAAGAAAACTTTCTCATCATTGTCATTGTTCATCTTTTTCTCATTATTACTCTTAATGCTATTATTGTTAATGTTATTGTTGTTAATGCTATTGTTGTTAATGTAATTGTACTGCTTTCTTGTTCGTTTCATAATTAATATTAGTAATATTAATATTGTGTGTTCCGATCTCATCAATTCATGTTAAGTCGCGTGAATTAGGAAAGCCTTGCATGTTTTCGCTTTCGAAATGATGTGATAGCGTCGGAAAACGACAATCGAAACAACAAGCGTACAGTGCAAAAGTAACCAAAACTAAAAAGCAGCCCAATATTTCCGATTTATAAATTGGGTTATGGTGGCTGTGAGGTGTGGGGTGGTTGGGGGGGTAGTTGCACCCAGTAATTGTTTTAAAAATCGTTCCGAGAGTTTAGAATAGTTTGTACTAAATGAAACTCCCGATTAACCAGTACAACTAAAAGCTTTAATAACAAAAAAATAAGACAATGAGACCAGAAAATGTCACATCATCTATAAATAGGAGTTGGAGGAGTGGGCGCATGCACATCTATTTCAATTGCTTCTCTGATTTTAGATCCGAATATTTCTAACTGAATCTGCATATCAATTGTTGTATCTCACTAAAACGTAAGGAATGCTAATCAACATCAGCAAAATGATCCCAGTATTTAGTTTTAGTAGCATTATATTTTGATTATATAATTCGTAAGGTGACGTACACATGGTACAAATGTAATCGGGGAATGTATTTTGCTCGTCATTATACGAATATTCTAGCAGCATGCAAATACAAACGAAGATACAGACATATCATATCATATATATATATATATGTATATATGCGTGTGCGTAAATGCGTTGTATATATAATACGCATTATATATATTGTATATATAATTGCCCAATATATATATATATATATATACACATATATATATATGTGTGCATATATATATATATATATGTGTGTGCATATATATATGTATATATGTGTGCATATATATGTGTATATATATGTATATATATATGTATATATGTATATATATATGTATGTATATATGTATATATATATTAGAATGTTAAAAATGTGAGTAATAAAATAATTATTCCTACAGTCAAACAACGTTGAAGCTCACACGTGCCGTGAAACCCAACAAATACGTGGTCAAAGGCTCGAGTCTCATCCTTCTTTTGGCTCATCAATTAAGCACATCCGAAATCGGAATACGGAACTCGAATTTCCTGCATGTGAGGTGAATACACTGCCACCCTAGTAACTTCGTCACAAATAAAATGTCTATTAGTAAATGCAGATCAAGCAAACCACAGCGAACTTATATAAATATATATATATATATATATATATATTTATATATATATATATATATATGTGTGTGTGTGTATTGTATGTTATTGCGTAAAAACATATATATCAGTGCTTATATTTTTTCTTCAATTCATTTGTTTTTAAATAAACAATAATATGTTGATACACAGTCATGAGCATGTTTCGGTCAGCTAGTTACTAGTAACTAGAGACCTCTTCAGGCGATACAGTTTATACGAAAGTATGTTGCATTATGTATTATATATAAATATGTGTGGATATATACATATGTATATATACGTATAAAGAGAGAGAGAGAGAGAGAGAGAGAGAGAGAGAGAGAGAGTTAAATAAAAGGATGTGTCTTTAACAAAAATGTTTTCTTTCCACAATACTCAATAAATATATGGATGCTGCATAAGAAATGTTCATATATATATATATATATATATATATATATATATATATATATATATATCGTTCAAAACGTAATATATATATATATATATATATATATATATATATATATATATATATATATATATATTACGTTTTGAACGATTTTCCTCGAACTTTGATCGACAGAAAGTAAATATAATCAGAAATGAAATAACAAATCTTAATTATATTTTTAAAAAACCTCCATTGAAATTATAGAAACGAGTACATGAATTATAATAAAATATTTCGAGAAGAAAATAACGGCAGAACCGAAAAAATGACGTGAACACAACAATACGAAATAACAAGAAAGAAAACAATACAAGGAAATGGAAGTGAAATTTAAGGGAACGAAAGGGGTGAATTATCAAACACGAAAAGAAAAAAAAAGACATAAATGCGAGAAAATAAAACATCCAAAAAGAATTTAAAAATGAATACGAAGATATATTTAAGAAACGAAAATAATTACATGAAGAAATAATTAACAACATTGGCGACAGGGAATGAATAGTGGCCTATACAATTATCAACGGGAAAAAATAAAACATTTACTAGCATTAATAACGTTGAAAAATCTTTTAAAAGAAAATTAAATGAACAAATAAAATAGGCCGAATTCTAATAAAAGGAATGAAATTAAAACAACGACTAGAATCTTAATTTATTTTTCTCATAATTCATTTGTTTGTAATATTAATTTAAGCAGCCATAATTTACAGCCTAACAACTCAATGGCCAGACGAATACGTTCTTTACAATTCAAATATTGCGTATCAACATAGGCGGGTAATTCAATTTCGAATAATAAATGTCGGACAATTAATTTGTAAAAAGCTATTGTTTTACAATTTATTACAGCATAAATTGTAATGTTTCATAATTTGAATCTTCATCGTCTCCCAAACAAAAGCAAAAGTGCATGTGAAAACCGGAAGTTAGTTTCTTTCAGCTAGGAAAGTGGGTCACATTGTCTTCATACATTGTCCTATCTATGGTATTGATTTTATTCTACGACATATCAAACCTCTTCGAATTAACACAAGTCCAGTTGTAACATGGCCGTTAACCTTTACTTATTAATCCATTAAAATAAAACTGCAAATAAATTAAAAAAAATCCTGGTCGGATTTTTTTTTCTGTTTTAACAAAAGTTTTTTTTTTTGTATTATAGTTATAATTGTATAAGCGCCACTTAAAATGTCTCTCACTACCACATGTCCATTTAAGCCTCGTGCTCTTTTCCCCTTCCTCCGACCGCACGCCGGCCTCAGCCGCCCCATTCTCTCTTTCTCTTACGTACATATCCTCCAACGTCGCCTTTTTTCTCCCCGAAGCACGGTTTTTTTCTTTTTTTTCTCGCACCCACTTACTAATTTACATATGCGCATTTCACGGCTGCTGCTGAGAATTTCTTCGCAAGCATGTCATCCTTCGCTACTGTTGATACTTTTGTCATATATGTGCCATATTACACAGTATAACCTTTTTTCGCCAGAAGAAAAGTGTGTACCGTTCTTTATGGAGAACAAAGTTAGCTCCGTTCGAAAGATGTAATCGGAATGAAGACAAAAGTAAACCTCCCAATGATTTTCTGTTCACTGAATTCGTATAGTAAATATAAACTACAGTAGTACAACATATCCTCCATTTACCTCCTAGTTTAAATATCAAGGAGCCATTGCATTTTTTAAAGCATTTATATTAAATTTATTTACATTTTGTTCTCTCGATTATTTTGATCTATGTTCTTTCGCTTGAGAATATTCTCCGAAGGTTTTAACCAATATACACTCAGCTTCGTTTATCTGTTTCTTGTTAAACCTAGGAATGATTGTGTCAATATTGCAACCCAATATGGCGTTTTCTTTTTGTTTTCGTTTTTGGTTTTGTTTTGTTTACACGGTGGTCACTACTTATCAAGGCCCAGAAGCCACTCAGGGATAAGGGTTATTGCAAGTACATTACGTTAGTGTGGAGATCTGATGAAGTGTTTACTTAAGGGGGCGGTTCATTAGGAATTTGTTAACGTTGGACTTGAAGACATCCAAGTTGAAGCAGACGGAATAGAGTTCCACAGGCGTGCAGTTCTAAGAAAGAAGCTTTGTTCATGGGATCCACGTTTTGATTTAGGCACAGATAAAGAGTGGGGGAAATTTTTGACAGTGGATTCAGCTAGACGGGTGTTTTTCGTCAAAGATTGGCGAAGGGGGACCAGAGATTTAGAACAAAATTATTATTTAATTCGCACAAGCAGGTGTTTTTACTATTCTCTCAGTTATTATCGGATCAAAACCTTGCGTAATTATTAATTATATTCTTAGTATTGCTTCTAATGAAGACTGAACCTTAACAACCAAAAACAACGTCACTAAGATGTAATTGCACTTAGAACTTTATATGTTGCGCCAGAATTTAATGTGGGTTAAAGAAATGTTTGTATTCAGAATTCTGTACAGATGTCTCAATGAATCAAGTTCGAGAATACTCATGCGAGAAATGTTGCAGATTACACCTGACGTAATGTTGTGAGACCAACATCCTAAATAAGAATAGTAGTAGTAGGTAGTTCAAAGCAATAATGAAAATAATATAATATTATTTTCATTATTGCTTTGAATTACCTCCCCCATCTTGGTAAAGTAATATATATTTTTCTAATATGTAAATATGACTCCCCACAAAAGGCACACTGGACTGGAAATACTGTTTACTCTATTGGATTTTCCCCTGCGGATTGATGACAAGACACATTTTTTTTATTATTCATTTGAAAATAATTTAAACGAATTTTACAAATAAGACAATATTGTAAATAGTCTTAAGTTCGGGCTGCGGCAGAAATATCTCCCACATTTTACACTTTTAACTCTTTATTGCTCATTAACTTATGCAATTGTCAATGATATATCCTTTAGCGTATACCATTATTTTAGATATTCTCACCAAGCAATATGGTGTGGATTGGTGTATATCGTGCTTTTACTCTCGAAATATTTCAGAAGAATGATGCATCTGTAAATGTACCGCAAAAGGCTTTCGGAGTTCATTACAAGTTAGGACGGCCTGATGCTGTTCCTGATATAAAATAAATACCGCTATGAGAAAGAATTTCGGTACTTAAGAGAAAGCCGCCTGGAATGCCTTGAAGCGCTCGAACGCCAGAGAGTATTCAATCTTCGAGGTTTTCTGTTGCTCTGTCTCCACGTTCAACGTACAAACATGCTTTGGCCTTGGGATGGCTTGATTGAATATCCAGAAGAATTCTACACACTGATATGCCGTTCTACCTATAGCAATAAATAATTGATCAGAAACTGCACGAGCGCGACTGGAAAGATCGCATGTCAAAATGTGGGAAGTATTCCCGCCGAACACTGTATAATTATTGTAATCTCCGTATATCTTAGCCACATTTCCATATATATGTCCAGTTACTATTCGTTAATGATTTGTTTTAATTTTGTCCATCACATCTATTTTAGTCATAACCATAAGGCAATATAATAGAAAAAAATGCTCATCTCAAATATTCTTCACATAATTTCTTTATACATACGAATATGTCTAATAGTGTAAAACTTTACTAATTCCCCATACTACAACATGTGTTGACATATCACAGGACAGATTATATTATATTTACAAATGAGTAAACGCCCAGCTTGAAGACAATCATATCAGAGTTTTTATATATTATTACACGACGAAGATCCCAGAGAGGGTTCGCGTATATACCAGTTCGATTTTAGGCGGTTCCGATCACGAAACACCTCAGAAAATTCAACAGCAATGCTAGTCCCCCAGAACAGGTCTCACAATGCGATAGCTTGGCCTTTATTTTCTACACAATGACAGGTTTTTAGGAGGGTTTCTTGTTATTCTGTTTCAACAAGAAAAGTCTGCAAATCCAGGGAGATAGATGCGGCCTCACGCCACGTTGTGATTCTTTTTTGTTGCGCGAGGTACAGCTCGCTCTGGGCCTTGGGGTAGGCCCACAGTTTTCGATAGATGTCTCCTGAAAAATAATTAAAGTTTACCATCCGGTCCGGTAGAACAGCTGGACAATTTCTTAGAACCAATAAGAAAAAAATTCCATTTTTTTTTTTTTGATAAAATTATATCAAAGTTAAAACATATAACTACACAGTTCTAGCATGGTACAGCTGGAACAAAGATAATTATAGAAGTAGCTGTAATCAAATCAAAACACAGTCCACAGTTCAACATGTGTTGCATCATCTGCGACTGATAGCGCTTTCACTATGTAAAACACTTTCCCGTAGTTCTAAAATATACTTTTTTCGTAAAAACACGAATGAGTCAACAGTTAGTTTGAAAAAAAAAATCAGCCTCACCGATCTTATACTTTCTTCCAATCTATTTCTATTTTTGTAGGTTTGGACATCGGACGACTAGTAAGTGGGAGGGGCGTAGGTTTGAATAAACCTAGAACCCCATCCTTCAACGTAGACCCCTACTACCATCAGGGGTCGACATTCCAACCTTCCAGCGTGAGAAACACAATTACAGGAGACGAAACCGGACATATTCTTTCTAAATGAAACTGGCATAGGGCCAACCACTTCCCTAGATGAATTCATAATTAAAGGATACTTTAACTTAACATCTAAATCTGACCCCCAAGATCGCCATGGGCATGGAATATGTGATTACATCAAAGATGGCTTTCCATGTGGTAGGGATATCTCTAGAGAAGACCCTAATTTACCTTATATGTGCTTCCGGGTTGCAGTAGCTTACACCACTGCATTTATATTTGCCCTCTATCGCCCCCAAAACAGTGGCGTTACTACCCTTAAGATAATACCTGAGAAAAATGACCACATCCTGTCTGCTCATTCCTCGGCTAACAGTCACATTTGCGGTGACTTTAATGTTCATAATGTGGAATGGCTGACTCACTCAAATAAAACCGATGACGAGGGGAGGTTTTGCCATGATTTTGCCATTGCCTATGACCTCACTCAGATTGTTCACGAACCCACCCGTGTGCCCGATACTACAGGCCAATATGCAAGCTTCTAGACCCTTTCCTCACAACTTCCCCTGAGCTGTGTTCATGTTCCGTTCTATCTCATCTGGGATCCTGTGACCACTCCGTTGTATCAGTTAAGATAAAAATGAAATGTAATCAGTCTTCAGACGTACCTCTACACCGTACTGTATATCGATACTCTATGGCTGACTGGGATAGCTTCCGTACATTCATATCTGACCTACCTCTGCATTCCATGTTTGAAAAGGATGTGTCCTCTATAGTATATGACCTGATCGAATGGTTAATTGTAGGCGTAGAACGATTCATACCATCTAAAAAATTTCAGCAAAAACCTAACAGCCAGCCATGGTTCTCCCCGGAATGTGCTGCTGCCATCGCGCAAAGAAATCACTGTTCCATTGCTACCAACGTACTAGATGTACTGAGACTACAGCTGCTTTCAAGACTGCCAGCAACCAGTATAAAAGAGTAAAAAAAAAACATGCAAGAGAGCTATATGATCAATCTGTTAAATCCAAAGCAGCTGAGCAGCGGCTTGGTTCCCACCAGTTCTGACAAAATGCAAACAGGATCTTGAACAGAAGCGTGCGTTCTATGCCAACTATCATCAATGGACCTGAGGTCATCTCGTCAGCATCAGACTCGGGCAGACTATTTGCCAAGAACTTTGTAGCTTATTCTACCCTATGCCACAATGACCATCAACTTCCTGTATTTCCTCCTATAACAGACACCACCCTATGCAACAAACAAATATCTGTGCTTGAGGTCGCCAAGCTAATCAAGAACTTTGATTCAAGTAAAAATACTGGCCCTGACGGCATTCCAGTTATAGTGCTGAAAAAGCTTAAATCAGATCTGGCCCCCATACTTACAAAACTGTTTAAGCGTTGCCTTAAGGAGAAGTGCTTTCCCACACGCTGGAAAACCTCATCAGTATGCTCGGTATTTAAGAATTCAGGTGATGAGTCATCTCACTCTCAATACAGAATAATATGTCTTCTGTGTGTCATGTTGGAATCCATATTAAAAAAAGAAGTAGTCAACCACCTCAACAGAAACAACCTTCTTAGTGACAGGCAATAGGGTTTCCTCTCCGCAAGATGTACAGCAGATGTGGTAATGGTTATATCACATAGGATTAGTGAATCTCTTGATAAAGGTTTTCTTTCCAGGGCAATTGCTCTTGACATATCAAAGGCCTTCGATAAGATATGGCATAAGGGCCTACTTCACAAGATGTCAAGCTACGTTATTACTTGAAATGTTTTCTCAATCATTAAATCATTTCTCTCTGATAGGTTCATAAGAGTAGTGGTTGATGGGCAGAAATCAGAGGCCCACACAATTAATGTTGGAGTCCCCCAGGGGTCCATCCTGGGCCAAACTCTATTCCTGATCTACATCAATGATCTCCCAAAACACATACTTAAATCATTCATTGACATCTATGCTGATGAGACGACCGTCTATGGCAACGCATCACAAACCGTAAATGACAAAGTTCTCTCTAATTCGCTCTCCTCTGATCTTGAGCACGTGGGACAATGTGGGAAGAGGTGGCTGGTCACTTTCAATGCATCCAAATCCAAGCTTCTATCTTTACATCATCAACGCTCTGATCTCCATCTGGCATCAATTGAAAGGGATGGCTCTTATCTTGGGGAGGCTCAATGTTTTAACAAGCTTCTGGGTTTGACCTTTACTCCTGATCTGAAATGAAACACGTACATCAAATATGTTGCCAGGGGCGCTGGGGAAATGCTGGGATCCTTCTACCGCTTCAGAAGATATCTCACTACTGATGCAATTCTCTATCTGTATAAAAGCCAAGTACGTCCAAGGGGTGAGTACTGCTGCCACATCTGGGCAAGAGCTGCTAAAAATAGTCTATCCTGCCTTGACAGAGTACAAAATAGACTTCGTGGCTTAGTGGGGGATGCCCTTTTCTCTTCCCTTCAACCTCTCTCCCACAGAAGAGACGTTGCGAGCCTGTCTTTGTTTTATAGTTATGTCCATGGCAGGTGCTCGTCTGAGCTCCAATCCCTCGCCCCCCCTCGCCAATCTTTCACAAGAAACACCCGTCTGGCTGAAACTACTGTCAATAGTTTTCCTCACTCTCTATCTGTATCTAAATCCAAACGTAGATTCCATGAACAAAGCTTGTTTCTTAGACCCGCACGCCAGTGGAACTCTCTGCCGCTTGCCTGTTTCCTACCTGACTACAACTTGGACGTCTTCAAGTCCAACATAAACAACCTCCTGCCAAACCGCCCCCTTAAGTAAGACACTCTATCAAAACCCCCAATATTAATGATTACTACAATACTACCTCACTGATTACTGTACACGCAATAACCCTTATCCCTGAGTGGATTTCGGGCCTTGATAAGTGGTGACCCCCATGTAAAAAAAGGGTTGATGTGAAAATAGCTAACCTAACAATACAATTAAGTGCCAGTTCACAATTAGGGAGTTTACAAAATAAAGGCTAGTTGTCAACCAATCGTTTTTAGTACTCCCGGTTAGGAGCTCCTTCCCTCTTTCCTGTCAAAAATCGCTTATGCATAAGCTTATATCATGGGGTGACGGCATGGGGTCTGGCGCTCTCGGTCCTATTCCAGCAAATCGGTGCTCCTCGCGTCACATTCGTTTCTCTTCTGATTGGTCCAGTACCGATATTATATAATAACTTCTCGGAGTATATTTTCATCAAAGTGGTTCTCACACCGATGATTCTTAGAGGCATGAGCTCAGAGTCATGCATTCCCTAAGCGTAGAATAACAATGTTTCACTACCATTCTGTCAAATGGTTTTATTAGCAAAATAATATTAGTATCAAAATATTATTATCAATCTCAAATTCGCTTAGACGAAGTTATTTTTCTTAGATTTTCTTGGAGTCATTGACCAAAAAAATGGAATCAACAAGGTAATCAGGAAGTGCCGAAGATTTTTCACATCATAAAAGCTCAAATTTATTGTTTCCGTTATTAATGTAAAAGTCGACCTCTGTAGGTGGCTGGGTCACATAATATATATATATATATATATATATATATATATATATATAATATATATATATATATATATATAATATATATATATATAATATATATAATATATATATATATATATAGTTAATGAGAGTACAGACACACCTATAATATATATATATATATATATTATCTTCGTAGCTCTTCAACCTTTTGAGTTGAAGCATATTTATATATATATATATATATATATATATATATATATATATGATCATTCAATTTATAAATCCTTTTATATGCTTTAACTCAAAAAGTTGAAGAACTATAAAGACGGGGTTGTATTATAGAACGATCGACCTTTTATGCTCCATAATTTATTTTCTACATAATCAGCACAATCTGTAATGCACTTTTGTCCCGAATTCAATGACGCATCTCTGCTTCTGACGCACATTTATAACAGAGTTGTTTGTCTTAGAATCGCATACCGTTTATTTCAGTGTACAAGAGTTGAAAATTGCTGAAAAGGACATGAATGCTTAAATACATCTCTTATAAGAATTATAAAGAGCAATTTTCAATCTTCTGCTCTATTCTGCGAAATGAAAAATATTAGGAATTACATTTAGTAAGTTCCTCTTATAAATACATAGATAATAAAAGCGCACATATTACGCACTTCGCTGTAATAATGTGAGATTCCATGAGTACCACTGTATTACAATTCGCACACTATGTTTGCGTCCACTGCGCAGGCCCTAATCGGCCGTTTGTTGTTTACGTGTATTGTCTGTCTTCTATACAGACATCTAATGCAGTGTTAAAATTACGGTCTCGATCAATGTGACAACAAAGAATTAAACTTTCTCCCCCACACATCTATAAAACTTAACTCAAATGAAATGCTAAAAATGTCCCTTGTTTTCTTCTAATGAAAAATAGGCGTGCAGATCAAGACAAAAATATACTTCAAGCAAACACAACTTTATAAACTTAAGCACGAGAATCCCTTCTGTATCCCAACATTCTCAACTTATATGCATCTCTTTTTCACACACACACACACACACACACACACACACGTATATATATGTATATATATATATATATATATATATATATATATATATATATATATATATATATATACTGTATATCTATCGGGTGTTATCTGACCATGATATGATGAAACATGACTTGCATTGAGAGCTTAAAATCGAACTGGCAGGACAGTGTCATGACAACAAGAATCCAGATAAATATTAGGCAGAAGATCGACGAATTACAAGAAGAAATCTAATATATAAAAGCGCGTTGTATGTGCGGGTGTATGGCCAGCTAGATAATAATTAATTTTTTCGGAGGAGAAAAAGAAGCCATGGGAGATGAAAGGGAGGATAACAAAATAGAGGAGGGGGAGGAAAATAGAGAGATGGATAGAATAAATACATTGATAGAAAATTTAATGGAAGTATGTTGCACGTTAACCCCGAGCAACACCACGTAATCTTGCTAGTGTGTTATAGGAAAATAAAAACAATCATTGCAAATAAGCCGAACAGCTTTCATGGAAAGAGCTATAGAGCAGAAAGAAACTAACGACGTCACTTTTCTGATAAAGACATTGAAACAACCGAAGAGTTAATCCGTACATGAAATCAAACTTTGTCAAACGAGCAACGAACTCCGCTATGAGCGTGAATTCCCTAGCTTTGAATGCAGTATTTGATCTACGAATCTATTTTACTATATAATTTAGTGTAGTAAATAATAGGCAATCAAGAATTCCCCCACTATCCAACAATCATGAAGTTTTTTGCTCAGTAACCGAGAAGGCTAACATGCTTGCCAGTCGGTTTGCGTTCAACTCCACACTAGACCCTGCTAACCACTCTCTCCCAGACTTTCCTTTGTTGACAGCCGCCACACTTGACAATCTGAAAATCACCCATTTTCAGGTTCATCCTATTATAAAAAAATCTTGACACTGCAAAAGCATGTGGACCTGATCTCATCCCGACTGTGCTATTAAAATGTGCTCCGCCGAAGTATCACCCATCCTCTCCAAACTATACAACAAATTCTTTAATGAATCTTGCTTTCCTGCCTGCTGGAAAACTACTTCTGTGGTATTAGTATTCAAGAATTCTGGCGAAAGAACAGACCCAGCAAATTACTGGCCCATTAGCATCCTTCCACTTTTTGCTAAAATATTTGAGTCCATAATTAACCAAGCTCTAGTCCTTCAGCTTGCAGATGCTAAACTTCTTACCGACCAACAATAGGGATTTAGGCAAGCCCGTTCCACAGCAGACATTCTAACTGTAATCTCCAAGCGTATATACCATTCACTTGACAAAGCAGGGGAGAGTAGAGCGGTATCTAAGGCTTTTGACAGGGTATGGCACGAAGGTCTTCTCAGGAAAATCAGATCATACGGTATCACTGGAAAGTACTTTACATAATTAAACCCTTCTTAGATAAGAGAAAAATCCACGTTGTCCTCGATAGCCGTATATCTAAACAATATGATATAAATGCGGGAGTATCTCAGGGGTCTATCCTTGGACCTGTATTATTCCTAATATTCATAAATGACCTCCCTTCCAAAATTGTCAGAAAAAAACACTATGAACGTAAAGGAATAATAAAGACGAAAACATTGCATCAAGATTATAGTCTTAACACAGTATAACTATTGCATCTCTATTAAAATTGGATGGATTAATTATAAATTGAAACATACTTTTTACTAGCCTAACTTATTCTTAGAACTTCATGCATGTCGAACTCTGCTCCGTTTTCCTACTTTTCAACTGACTACAATATGATTGTCTTCAAGTTCTTGATGAGCCATAGCTTAGGTAATGCAATTTACCACTACTAACGATCACTACCATTTTTCCCGTTTTCTATTGTACACTTATTAACCCTTATCCTTGAGTGGCTTCCGGGCGTTGATAAGTGGTGACTCCTTTGCAAAACAAAGAAACAAACCTTTCTCTCTCTCACAAATGTGATATTGTTAATCTCAGATTTAAAAAAAAATACTATTATGTTATGTGTTTTCAGAATGGTTTGGTCTATTACATATCGTTTTCTTTTTGTTGTTGCGGCTCGTTTGACTCGTTAGTTTTGTGTCTTTATAAACTCGCTATTCGGATACCTCATTCTTATACAGCTTCTTCTTTCCAAGAACTGTAATTTTGTAGAAATTCCTTTCTGTTGACTGTTTGCCTTCTACGTGCAACCTTCGTTTTAAAAGTATAAGAACAGTAGTAATAGCGATTATCGTCCTTCTGTTCTTATATTAAGTAACTCCACGTCGTTTTAGGAGAAATGCTCATTAAAACATATCGGATTGAAAAAGCATTCAAGAGAGTTAGACACGTGTTCACGATTAAATGTCATTATAGTCTTCCGTGAATAATCATCGGAAATGCACCAAATTTATCTTATTTCTATATAAATAAAACAGTAGATGTATGCACGTGTGTATCTGTTTGTGTAAATATTTAACCAATAAACACAAAACACTGAATATATTAATCATACACCAAGGATAGATTATAACGAGTAAAATATGTTTTCGATGGATCAATGAAGCGTACAGAAATATGTCGGCAAATTATAAGGTAAAATGTTCATTTCAACATGTCGATATATTTTTTATTTGTTTTATAGATGCGCAACTTCAATCACACATACAAGTGGTTTAATTTTAAATAATAATTATCTATCTGTTTAGTGGGCACAAATAGTAGGGAACGCAGTAGGAACGCAAAATATTTTGGTTTTTATTCTAGCTAATGCCACCTAAGTTCTTTTGAAATCAGTACTATATGTATATATATACATATAATATTAAATAAAGAATTGGCTCTATAATAATAAATACGAAATACGGGTGCGTTAAAATATATTTAAGAGTATTTTACGGCGCGGCAAAGCCGGGCGCCACGGCTGGTAAATAAATAGTAGGGGCCTTCAAAATGTAATGGCTTCTATTTATGATTCTCCAGGAAAGGATCAAAGTGGATTACAAATTATATTTTTATGATGACTGAACTTACACAATCATTGTCTAATTTTTTTATATTTCTCTGTTGCAGATATTAACGGTGTAAGACTCAGAATTCCTCCATTTAGAAAAATAAAATTGAACAGATCCACTTTCATTGGTTCCTATTGAACGTTTACGAAACCGATGCAGGTGACGTCGGCAAAGTTAATTGAGTAAGCATATTTCAGAATGGCGAGAGTAATGTGAGTGACAAATAATATTTCGTTTTTTTTTTGATCGATACAACGAAAGAGGCTGGCAAAAGTGCATTGAAGACCAGTGCTGACTATGCAGAAAAATAAATGTTATATGAAAATAAATGTTGGATGAAAATAAATGTAGAAAAATAAATGTTGGATGAAAATAAATGTAGAAAAATAAATGTTCCATGAAAATAAATGTAGAAAAATAAATGTTGGATGAAAATAAATGTAGATAATAAATGTTGGATTAAAATTAATGTAGAAAAATAAATGTTGGATTAAAATAAATGTAGAAAAATAAATGTTGGATTAAAATTAATGTAGAAAAATAAATGTTGGATGAAAATAAATGTAGGAAAATAAATGTTGGATGAAAGTAAATGTAGAAAAATACATGTTGGATGAAAATAAATGTAGAAAAATAAATGTTGGATGAAAATGAATGTAGAAAATAAATGTAGGATGAAAATAAATGTAGAATAATAAATGTTGGATCAAAATAAATGTAGAAAAATAAATGTTGGATTAAAATTAATGTAGAAAAATAAAAGTTCGATGAAAATAAATGTACAAAAATAAATGTTGGATTAAAATAAATGTAGAAAAATAAATGTTGGATGAAAATAAATGTAGGAAAATAAATGTAGAAAAATAAATGTTGGATGAAAATAAATGTAGAAAAATAAATGTTGGATGAAAATAAATGTAGAAAAATAAATGTTGGATGAAAATAAATGTAGAAAAATAAATGTTGGATGATCATAAATGTAGGAAAATAAATGTGGGAAAATAAATGTTGGATAAAAATAAATGTAGAAAAATAAATGTTGGATGAAAATAAATGACGACATTAAATGTTGGATGAAAATAAATGTAGAAAAATACATGTTGGATGAAAATAAATGTAGAAAAATAAATGTTGGATGAAAATAAATGTAGAAAAATAAATGTTGGATGAAAATAAATGTAGAAAACTAAATGTTGGATGAAAATAAATGTAGAAAAATAAATGTTGGATTAAAATAAATGTAGAAAAATAAATGTTGGATAAAAATAAATGTAGAAAAATAAATGTTGGATTAAAATAAATGTAGGAAAATAAATGTTGGATGAAAACAAATGTAGAAAAAATAAATGTTGGATGAAAATAAATGTAGAAAAATAAATGTTGGATGAAAATAAATGTAGAAAAATAAATGTTGGATGAAAATAAATGTAGAAAAATAAATGTTGGATGAAAATAAATGTAGAAAAATACATGTTGGATGAAAAAAAATGTAGAAAAATTAATGTTGGATTAAAATAAATGTACAAAAATAAATGTTGGATGAAAATAAAAATAGAACCATAAATGTTGGATGAAAAAACATGTAGAAAAATAAATGTTGGATGAAAATAAATGTAGAAAAATAAATGTTGGATAAAATAAATGTAGGAAAATAAATTTTGGATGAAAATAAATGTAGAAAAACAAATGTTGGATTAAAATAAATGTAGAAAAATAAATGTTGGATGAAAATAAATGTAGAAAAATAAATGTTGGATCACAAATAAATGTAGAAAAATAAATGTAGGATGAAAATAAATGTAGAAAAATACATGTTGGATGAAAATAAATGTAGAAACATAAATGTTGGATAAAAATAAATGTAGAAAAATACATGTTGGATGAAAATAAATGTAGAAAAATAAATGTTGGATGAAAATAAATGTATAAAAAAAAATGTTGGATAAAAATAAATGTAGAAAAATAAATGTTGGATTAAAATAAATGTAGGAAAATAAATGTTGGATGAAAACAAATGTAGAAAAAATAAATTTTGGATGAAAATAAATGTAGAAAAATAAATTTTGGATGGAAATAAATGTAGAAAAATAAATGTTGGATGAAAATAAAATGTAGAAAAATAAATGTTGGATGAAAATAAATGTAGAAAAATGAATGTTGGATGAAAATGAATGTAGCAAAATTAATGTTGGATGAAAATAAATGTACAAAAATAAATGTTGGATGAAAATAAAAATTGAACAATAAATGTTGGATGAAAATACATGTAGAAAAATAAATGTTGGATGAAAATAAATGTAGAAAAATAAATATTGGATGAAAATAAATGTAGGAAAATAAATGTTGGATGAAAATAAATGTAGAAAAATAAATGTTGGATGAAAATAAATGTAGAAAAATAAATGTTGGATGAAAATAAATGTAGAAAAATAAATGTTGGATGAAAATAAATGTAGAAAAATAAATGTTGGATGAAAATAAATGTAGAAAAATGAATGTTGGATGAAAATGAATGTAGAAAAATGAATGTTGGATGAAAATAAATGTAGAAAAATAAATGTTGGATGAAAATATAAATAGAACAATAAATGTTGGATGAAAATACATGTAGAAAAATAAATGTTGGATGAAAATAAATGTAGAAAAATAAATGTTGGATGAAAATAAATGTAGGAAAATAAATGTTGGATGAAAATAAATGTCGAACAATAAATGTTCGATGAAAATAAATGTAGACAATAAATGTTGGATGAAAATAAATGCAGAAAAATAAATGTTGGATGAAAATAAATGTAGAAAAATAAATGTTGTATTAAAATAAATGTAGAAACATAAATGTTCGATGAAAATAAATGTAGAAAAAAATGTTTGATGAAAATAAATGTAGACAAATAAATGTTGGATGAAAATAAATGTAGGAAAATAAATGTTGGATGAAAATAAATGTAGAAACATAAATGGTGGATGAAAATAAATGTAGAAAAATGAATGTTTGATGAAAATAAATGTTGAAAAATAAATGTTGGATGAAAATAAATGTAGAAAAATAAATGTTGGATGAAAATGAATGTAGAAAAATAAATGTTGGATTAAAATAAATGTAGAAAAATAAATGTTGGATGAAAATGAATGTAGAAAAATAAATGTTGGATGAAGATAAATGTATAAACATAAATGTTTGATTAAAATAAATGTAGAAAAATAAATGTTGGATGAAAATACATGTAGACAATAAATGTTGGATGAAAATAAATGTAGAAAAATAAATGTTGGATGAAAATAAATGTAGAAAAATACATGTTGGATGAAAATAATTGTAGAAAAATAAATGTTGGATGAAGATAAATGTATAAAAATAAATGTTGGATTAAAATAAATGTAGAGAAATAAATGTTGGATGAAAATAAATGTAGACAATAAATGTTGGATGAAAATGAATGTAGAAAAATAAATGTTGTATGCAAATAAATGTAGAAAAATTAATGTTGGATGAAAATATATGTCGAAAAATAAATGTTGGATGAAAATAAATGTAGAAAAATAAATGTTGGATGAAAATAAAATAGAACAATAAATGTTGGATGAAAATAAATGTAGAAAAATAAATGTTGGATGAAAATAAATGTAGATAATAAATGTTGGATGAAAATAAATGTAGGAAACATAAATGTTGGATTAAAATAAATGTAGACAATAAATGTTTGATGAAAATAAATGTAGAAAAACAAATGTTGGATGAAAATAAATGTAGAAAAATACATGTTGGATGAAAATAAATGTAGAAAAATAAATGTTGGATGAAAATAAATGTAGAAAAATAAATGTTGGATGAAAATAAATGTAGAAAAATAAATGTTGGATGAAAATAAATGTAGAAAAATAAATGTTGGATTAAAATAAATGTAGAAAAATAAATGTTCGAGGAAAATAAATGTAGAAAAATAAATGTTGGATTAAAATAAATGTAGAAAAATAAATGTTGGATGAAAATAAATGTAGAAAAATAAATGTTGGATGAAAATGAATGTAGAAAAATAAATGTTGGATGAAAATGAATGTAGAAAAATAAATGTTGGATGAAAATAAATGTAGAAAAATAAATGTTGGATGAAAATTAATGTAGAAAAATAAATGTTGGATGAAAATGAATGTAGAAAAAAAATGTTCGATGAAAATAAATGTAGAAAAATAAATGTTGGATGAAAATGAATGTAGAAAAATAAATGTTGGATGAAAATGAATGTAGAAAAATAAATGTTGGATGAAAATAAATGTAGAAAAATAAATGTTGGATGAAAATGAATGTAGAAAAATAAATGTTGGATGAAAATGAATGTAGAAACATAAATGTTGGATGAAAATGAATGTAGAAAAATAAATGTTGGATTAAAATAAATGTAGAAAAATAAATGTTGGATGAAAATGAATGTAGAAAAATAAATGTTGGATGAAGATAAATGTATAAACATAAATGTTTGATTAAAATAAATGTAGAAAAATAAATGTTGGATGAAAATACATGTAGACAATAAATGTTGGATGAAAATAAATGTAGAAAAATAAATGTTGGATGAAAATAAATGTAGAAAAATACATGTTGGATGAAAATAATTGTAGAAAAATAAATGTTGGATGAAGATAAATGTATAAAAATAAATGTTGGATTAAAATAAATGTAGAGAAATAAATGTTGGATTAAAATAAATGTAGAGAAATAAATGTTGGATGAAAATGAATGTAGAAAAATAAATGTTGTATGCAAATAAATGTAGAAAAATTAATGTTGGATGAAAATATATGTCGAAAAATAAATGTTGGATGAAAATAAATGTAGAAAAATAAATGTTGGATGAAAATAAAATAGAACAATAAATGTTGGATGAAAATAAATGTAGAAAAATAAATGTTGGATGAAAATAAATGTAGATAATAAATGTTGGATGAAAATAATCGTGGAAACATAAATGTTGGATTAAAATAAATGTAGACAATAAATGTTTGATGAAAATAAATGTAGAAAAACAAATGTTGGATGAAAATAAATGTAGAAAAATACATGTTGGATGAAAATAAATGTAGAAAAATAAATGTCGGATGAAAATAAATGTAGAAAAATAAATGTTGGATGAAAATAAATGTAGAAAAATAAATGTTGGATGAAAATAAATGTAGAAAAATAAATGTTGGATTAAAATAAATGTAGAAAAATAAATGTTCGAGGAAAATAAATGTAGAAAAATAAATGTTGGATTAAAATAAATGTAGAAAAATAAATGTTGGATGAAAATAAATGTAGAAAAATAAATGTTGGATGAAAATGAATGTAGAAAAATAAATGTTGGATGAAAATGAATGTAGAAAAATAAATGTTGGATGAAAATAAATGTAGAAAAATAAATGTTGGATGAAAATAAATGTAGAAAAATAAATGTTGGATGAAAATGAATGTAGAAAAAAATGTTCGATGAAAATAAATGTAGAAAAATAAATGTTGGATGAAAATGAATGTAGAAAAAAAAATTTTGGATGAAAATGAATGTAGAAAAATAAATGTTGGATGAAAATAAATGTAGAAAAATAAATGTTGGATGAAAATGAATGTAGAAAAATAAATGTTGGATGAAAATAAATGTAGAAAAATAAATGTTCCATGAAAATAAATGTAGAAAAATAAATGTTGGATGAAAATGAATGTAGAAAAATAAATGTTGGATGAAAATGAATGTAGAAAAATAAATGTTGGATGAAAGTAAATGTAGAAAAATAAATGTTGAATGAAAATGAATGTAGAAAAATAAATGTTGGATGAAAATGAATGTAGAAAAATAAATTTTGGATGAAAATAAATGTAGAAAAATAAATGTTGGATGAAAATGAATGTTGAAAAATAAATTTTCGATGAAAATAAATGTAGAAAAATAAATGTTGGATGATCATAAATGTAGAAAAATAAATGTTGGATATAAATAAATGTAAAAAAATAAATGTTGGATGAAAATAAATGTAGAAAAATAAAGTTTGGATATAAATAAATGTAGGAAAATAAATTTTGGATAAAAATAAATGTAGAAAAAAAATGTTTGATGAAAATAAATGTAGAAAAATAAAGGTTGGATGAATATAAATGTAGGAAAATAAATGTTGGATGAAAATAAATGTAGAAAATAAATTGTTGGATAAAAAAAGGTAGACAATAAATGTTGGATGAAAATAAATGTAGAAAAATAAATGTTGGATGAAAATAAATGTAAAAAAATAAATGTCGGATCACAAATAAATGTTGAATAATACATATTTGGATCGTTGTAATGGTACCACTCCCATCTTCCTACATTTAAACCATCTTTGTTTTTAAATGGAAAGATAGGAGGCCTTACTTTTGGAACCACCCTCGTCTATGTAGGAACAAAACTACTGGCCAAAAATTCACATCTGATGACATATTATATATATATATATATATATATATATATATATATATATATATATATAAACTAATAAAGAGTACACTGACCGCAACTACATGCGGTAATGCCTAGTAAGATACTCTTAGGACAACTAAACAGATACTCCACTATCCGCCTACATATGCATATGTGTGATATAATATGTTAAGGGGGAAGTAAGTTGCTATACTAGTTAATAAATATAGTTAATAAATATATATAATAAAATGGTGTTTTATTAGAGACAAGGAGCTTTAAATTAAAATAAATTATTAAAAAAATATACTTATACAAATATGTGATTTATTTCATGGGTTTATTTCTCGCATTTATAATTTAAATACATTTTTTAGCATTTTGCCCCCACAGCTCGCACTTATATGGCATAATCTAGAGGCCTAATTTTCTCAAACTCTACACATTAAAGTTGGTTGTATTTCAACAATAACATGCCTAACTGTATCTTCCAAGCTGTCTATTTAATCTGCTATATGTATACTGACATTGCCTCGGAGAAATAATCTAATAGAATACATCGCAAGAACCAAGTAATAACTTGCCAGATTCGTTTCGTGAAATTATTTGTTCATCATTTTTATTTTCTCTATTGTCAAATGATGCTCGAGTGTCAGTCTCTTCATTATTAATTGTTAAAAAAAAAGGCCGAATTAAAAATAACCGATATTTTTCAAGTCAAAAGACAATAGAATTTCAAATTTACAGATCGCCGCCTATAAAAGCACCATATATACAGTCTGTTTATACAAAAAATACATTGGTTCCATTCGTGGATGCATGCTCCGGCTGCAATCCATTTCGAGAACCAGCCTCATCTTTTTCGAATTGTATTATTATCTCATCTCTGATTGATGATATAGTATTGGCCAATGTCTTATATGAACCTGACTTCTCTGTTTTGTATGTAGTATCTAAGACTGACAATAGGGGACTAAATGCAAGCGTTCATTGACTTGTGATACCAGGATAGATACTACACTGCCTGCAAGAGAGTAGGTATTATATTGAAGGATGGTATTTTGACAGTAGAATAGATACTACATTCGCCTCTCACTTACTCAAAGAAAAAGTAATAATTTATCGGACAAGACACTACACAGCATATCTCTCAACCTCGAAAAATACTTTCTATAGAGGATTATGATACGATTGTATGCCATATACTAGAGTTTCCCGCAAACAAAGAAGAAATGCCTGTTAGAATGGTTTTATGATTAAAAAAACACATATTACACCCCCCAACCCCAACTGAGAAAAGGAGATCGGAAATAATGACTGGGAAATGATATTATAACAAAAAAAATTATTACACAATAGGTTTGGAAAAATGATGATATAATACTTGGGTTAAAAGATTATAAATAGGTAAAACACGACCCCATCGTAAAAAAACGATAATGATTTATACTGAGACTATAGTATGATGATCCAAGTTTAGATAGTACACTATCCCTGCATTAACGGAGAGGAAATGATAGGAATAGTGTTTTTTTTCTAGCACGGGTAGACGTGGCAGAAGTTAGGAAGGTTAAAAGAAGGTCTAGTAACACAAACTATTAAAATTTGCTGAGCAGCCGCATCGATATACCCAGTAGGGGTATCTGAGGCAGTAATCAATAAACTTACTCCACCTGAAAGACAGAACGCAACGGTATTGTAGAATAGACGTCGTAGAAATGCACAAAACATTAGCCGTTTCTGAGTCAACAGGAATACACCCATTTAAGAATTTCTCATACTCTACTTACTTAGGAACCGAGCTAAGTCTCTTTTCTATTTTCTTTTTTTTGGGGGGGGGGCGAAATTAATGCTGCCACCATTCCCCTGCTTTTTATTGAAACCCGTCCAGAGCTATTTTTAGTATCCTCATTGTTCCTTTAAGCACAATTCTCTAGCTGTGTAGAATGTACTATCATAACCAAAAATCCCAATAAAATACTCTGACTATCATACAAAATAAAAAAATATACAATCATAGGGAAGATCACATTATGATAAGGGAATATATACTCCATTAACCTCAGTGGAAGGATTTTATGTCTAAGGATGGTCTTACGGACACCAAAACACATACTACACTATCGCTAAATAAAAAGTAATTTCTATGAGGGCGATATCATTACCAACAAGATGCTACACCAGAACTCCCTAAAGTGAACGTCCAGAGAGAGTATATTTGTTTAGAAGCATCTAGTTTACGTAATTGAGCTTAATAGAAGAAATAGACGGGTTTTGAGAATAGGCAAATAATACCAACGATGTATGTGAACTCCAATATTTGCTAGCTGCTCTAACCTCCAGTCTCATATGTGGCTTTGATTTACTCTGTTAGGTCTTCTAGCTCAATTTCGCTATGATGTCAGCTCGTTTTCCCATGGGGTGTATCAGTTGAAAGCCGATCTTTCCAGTAAAACACGAAATCGCTTTTAATGAAGACAATTAACTAATTAAGTTGATGACAATCTTCTTTCTTTTGTTTGCTTGCAACTCGCTTTGTTCTCGGCGATTAAATTTGATTGTTCTTAATTAAGGCTTAATGAACGACACAAAACATTCTGCTCTTTCGTTAATGACGCGCTAGTTGCGCATCTCCTGCAAACTCTACGCGCACGCTTTATATACATGGCTGTAATACATGGATATATGCATATATACAAATATATACATATGTTTGTGTGCGTGTGTGTCTGTGTGTGCGCACGCGTGTGTTCGCGTTATAAAAGGAAACGAGAGTAGGTAGATATGCCAATTAAAATATAGTTTCGGCTCCATATATGTGTATGTTTCAGTTACACATTCGTTTAAATACCAGCTTCGTTAGAGTCGCTTATAAGTCGAAACTAAGACGAATATATGTTCTGTTCCCTTAAGTTTTAATTCATACGATGCATGTTTAAGCTCTGTTTGGAGCGAGATTCAGTTGAAATTTGAATACACATATGTAGAAAAATATGTATCTATAAGGTATGTATGTATGTTATTATATAACTCTACTTCTGATTGAGAACTATTATACAAACACTAGATAAATAGCAATTACTATATATATATATATATATATATATATATATATATATATATATATAAATCCGTAATTCTGTCTGTTTGTGTGTTTGTTCACAATTTGATTAATATATACAAAACTTCCCGCTGAAAACGGTTGTCTATATAAATTTTATTTACTATAAGATTTCTATATAAATAAATAGCATCACGATCGATATCTATACACTATATTGAAGGCAATGTACAGAATAGAACTAATCTAGTTTGCATATTATATTAAATAAACTCTTTTAAAATAATTCGCTCAATTAAAATTACTGATTATAGTAATGTAATTGATGTAATTGTTCTATTTAAGAGTATTATTTAAAGTTAATTTATTTAAATTATTTTAATTCAAGTTATTTTGTACTATTTGCTAAACTGGCACATTTTAAGTAATTTTCACTGATATTTCATTTCCGGTTATAAACGGATATAATTTTTAACCAAATCGAGAGATATGGTGATAAAATGATTTGTTTTAATTATTTATTTTCCATAAATGTAAAAGTTAAAAATATTGATACAAAAAATAAATAATTAGGCTAAGGATGATTTAATTTTTCGACGAAATATTTTAAATCGTCAGCTCTCTATTAAAGTCTCGGCTATAAATGTGGATTTATTGTAAGGTGTGAGCACGTTTACCAAAAGGTTAAAATTTATTTCCTACAGACGTTTTTAAACCATTGTTCATCTATTCACTTGACTGTCTGAATTTTATTATCGTTTCCATAATACTTTGAAAAAGAAACAAGGTAAAGTAATGCTTTTTGTATCAGATATATTCCTACGTGTTTTTTTTTCACTTGTTTTTCTTCGATTTTCTTTTGAGAAAGATCTTATGTTTTCCTGTCTGGGTAATTGATTTGTGTGGGGAAGTTTTGACGTAATATATATATATATATATATATATATATATAGTAAGTTATATATATATATATATATATATATATATATATATATATATAGTAAGTTATCAAATGTATATGGCGATTAAGCTACACTGAATATTCCGCGTTTCATTCACTATAGGATTATTCAGGTTTATGCACAAATTCTGTGGTTGTTTGTCGTTTTTATATACGCATCTTCTATTGTGATTTTAGTTAGCCAATAAGCTTTCTAGTATCCACCGCGCCCTTCCTATCAGCCAATGAGCATGCATTTATCGGACAAAGGCCTATTCGACCTTGATTGAACAGTTCATTTGTGTAGCTTAATAGCCATATACATTTTATAACTTACTGACTAGCTTTACCTACGTATTGAACACTTTTGAAGTAAATACTTAAAGTTTACGCATAAATCTATACTTTCGTATATTAATTTTATGTGAGTAAATTAAGTACTTATATATATATATATATATATATATATATATATATATATATATATATATATATATAAATGTAAGAAATGAATATACGTAAAAGTGTATATTTTAAAACGGCGACATTTAAATAAAAATGAATCACAGAAAAATATTTATATTATGAAATTTTCTGGTTTATTACAACGATACATTTTTCTGGTTTACAATTTAAATACACTTCCAGAATATATTTGCATGGCGGCTTGCGCGTATATGGAGTACTTTAGACGTCCATTTTCTCAAATCTTTTCATTAAATGAGGCTGTATTTCCAAATGTATGCACCAAATGTTGTTGTTCAAGTGGTTTATTGTGTGCTGTTTATTTTTGAGGACATGCGCCTTTACATATCCCCAAAATCATGTAATGAACTTAAATTTCATAGACGAAATGGCGAATTGACATTATTATTCGTTCATCAAATATTTCTCTCAGCACATTGATCGCATCCGAGTGCTATATGAAATGTGACTCCGTCGCGAAGAAACAGCAGGATAAATTGCCAAATCAAGCTGAACTCATATTAACTGATAGCACTCGCCAAGAAAAAACAAATTACCATGATGCCTATTTTGAGGACGTTGATGTCATAAATGTTTTTATTTTTTTTTCTATCAGGTCTAGTTTTTAGTCCATACTATAACCTCTGTAGAAAGTCTATAGGTACAATAAAAACAGACAAATTAAAGATCAAATATGTATACGTAACTTAAAAACACATACTTATGAAATCACACCAAAATATCCACAATTAAATCTTTACGTTGTAAAAAATGCTTAGCATATACATCTTCATCTATAAATTGATGCTGTACTAATTTTCTAGAATTGAGGGCACCAGCATCATCGCGTTTTATTGTTTGACAGGCTATGGATACCCACTGTAAGGGTGTTTGCGCAATCTCCTACCACACCTCTCCTGCGTCGACATTGTTGAATGTCAGTGACAAGTGGAGATTTTGGACGACTGGAAACAATGCCGAGATAAGCGGAAAGCACATGTCGTTTTTTGATACTTATCGAATACGTTTCGGTACAGAACCTATCACTGTTAGGCAGTTTCGTATGAAACTTTATAAAAATCGACCCAGTGGTTTTCGAGTCCATAATGAACGTAATCTCCCACGCACAAAAATCCTATTATAACACAGCAACTGTTTCAGATGTGGGTTTCCTCCTTCCTTATTCCAAAAGCTTTTTTCTCAATGAGAAATAAATGATGTAACTAGAGATCTCAACTTTTCCAAACCATCTTTGGAATTTTATCTACGCAATAACTCTGTCAATTATTAGTCTACAGACTCGAAAATTTATATACAGAGTACTGAGATTTGGGAAAATCTATGTGATCCGTATTCGGCCAGAAATTTGGCGATTAATGGGTCAAAGTTCAACGATTTGACCTTTGAGGACTCTACCAAACTTCTCCGACAATTTGGGGTATAAACATTTGGAATTTTAGATATAGGTTCCACGGACATGGATCTAACTTAATAACTTGATTTGAGCCCAAAACAATAAATAGAAGTCAAAGTTTTAAAAAATTGACTTTTTTTTTTTGCTCAGCATACACCTCCAAACACCCGGGGCAACGCCCGGCACCTATGCTAGTATATATATATATATATATATATATATATATATATATATATATATATATATATATATATATATATATATATATATGTATATATACATATGTATATATATACATACATATGTATATATATACATACATATATATATATGTATATATATACATATATATATGTATATATATATATATATATATATATATATATATATATATAGAGAGAGAGAGAGAGAGAGAGAGAGAGAGAGAGAGAGAGAGAGATAAAATGAAAGACCGGTCCAAAAAGGCATGGCGACCGTTGCTGTAAAAAGATAAAAATAACACTACCAAATGAACATACAAGTCAATGGTAAACATTATATTAGTTGATCGCGGCAGAGAATATAACGTGAATGAAATCTTATAAAAATCGGCGCGGCCTTTTCGAGTCCAGAGTGAACGAACTTACTGACGTAGACAAACACATATAAACATAAAGTGCTTTTATATAATAGTAGAGATATAAAAGGCATTTGGTCTATGTGGGTGAATTTGTTTCCTTCGGAATTCCAAACGCCCGGGCCGATGTTTGTAAAATTCGACACAAATATAGGTATAAATCGATTTCATTGACGAATGGGCGATTCCACCTATTCTGTGTATTGAATGTGGTTGGAATTCGGGGATCCTCATTCAATCCCGGATAATGTAGGATGTGTCTGCGAAGAGTGGAGCAATGTCTGCTTAAATGAATGAGTCGACCGTTCTTGTATATTTATACGCTTATAAATCTTTAATTTTACTTGTATAACGATATGTTGACGGTGGCTTGTTGTGGTGTTCCTAGTTAACCGAGACAGAGATGACTTCGTTGCTGGATTCGAATCACACGACCAACAGCCAGGATATCTTCGTCTTCTGATGATAGGATGAAAGATGAAAGCCTAGTGTTTGTAGGCATTTAAAACAATTGTTTATATATATATATATATATATATATATATATATATACATATATATATATAAATATATATACATATATATATATGTGTATATATATAATATATATATATATATATATATATATATATATATATATATATATATATATATATATATATATATATTAGCGTGGTTACCTGACGTTACCAGGTGTTGAATGATGATTAACGAATTTAAGTTTCAGTTTAAAATGAAAAAGTCAAGTATTGTGTTACTGTGCTTTAACCAAAATCATTCATTTCGAACGCGCCCCTGTCATAACAAGAATCTACTGTTGAGTTTACATGTTGAGCCTTTCGGCTTGTGTTGTAATAAAATTTGTCAAATGAGCATTCGATGTTAGGGTCTGTAAAACTTGAACCTTGATCAGAATCGCTTGTTCCTTCTTCTATCCGATTATTTCAATTATCGATTATCGATACTTATTGGATACATTTCCACAGAAAACTTGTCTAAATCACTACCAGACACATAAAATACTTTCGTGTGAAATTTCATCAAAAACCGGGCCGGCCGTTTTCGAGTTCGTAGGGAATGAACTCAGACACACACATACATAAACGAAGTTCCTGTTATATATATATATATATATATATATATATATATATATATATATATATATATATATATATTTGAGGTTCCTATTTTCCAAAGGTAGGTCAACCAGTGAAATATAACGAGGTTCATACGAGAGTGGTCAATACAGAAGTAGAGCAAGTTACATTTGTCTTTACATAAGCAGTAGTTTGTTGCTGCACTGTCATGAACATGTTTCGATCTACAAGTATTTACCAACTAGAGACCTCATCAGGTAACAACCCTTATTTCCGAAAACGGAATTCAAAATAAAGTGCGGGAAATAATTCTCAGCAAAAGAAGGCTTTTTTCTTTTTTTTTTCTGAGTGTGAAGATTCACGGGGTACAGGGTTGAATTGGGTGTGAATTTGTTAGTTTATTCATTTTAGTATTTGTTTATTTACTTATTTATCGGTGACTTTATTCATTTTCATGTTGGTGTTAGGGGTTAGAGTTATAAAACCTAGAGCTATACAGATGTTATCTTTAACAGTCGAGAGGCTCCTGTTTCTGTCTGAGACCATCCAGGGTATATGTGTCATAAAATTCCCTTTTATTTCCGTCCCTCCTCCCCCTCCCCCTTTCCTTTTTTTTCTTAAGTTTATATTTTAATTTTAATATAACATGCTTACATCTGAGAGGAGATTAGGAATTTGTCCGGGTTTGTTGAATGTTGAAATACTAAAATTAATAAACTAACAAATTCACACCCAATTCAACCCTGTTCTACGCGAATCTTCACACTCAGAACAAAAACATTTTTTTTTAAAAGCCTTCTTTTGCTGAGAATTAATTTCCGCTCTTCAATTTAAATTCCGTTTTCAGAAATAAGGGTTGGTGACTGATGAGGTCTCTAGTTGGTAAATACTGGTAGACCGAAACATGCTCATGACTGTGTAGCAACAAATTTTTGGTTCGTATGTTATTCATAAAACGATATTTCTACATTACTAATTTAATTGCAATTTTGATGCCATCTATCCTTAGAGGCGAGGAATGTTTTTATGTTATTAAAGAAATTAAAATTGCAAATTAACAAATAAAATAAATAAAAATATTTTTCGTAAGTCGATTCTGCGAGACTCTTCTCAGTTTTTCTTCAGGTAAATAAAAAAAAATCCCCTAATTTTAAAATTTAAAGTCATTTGCTTATCTTCCCAATTTTTTTAAATTTTAAATTTATTTATATATCTAAAGACTTTTCACCCATCAAACATTACGTTTTAATTGCTTCGTTTCTTTCACGGCATCTAACGACATCTCCCATTCCCAGAATCCCATTTTTTTCAATTTAAATTCATTTTCCTTGTTGTTTCCATAAATACTTACAAAAAAATATATAAAAGTTTGTTTTAACATTTTCTAAGCTAAAAACAATAAGAAAGTTACTGTTTAATTTTTACGATATGCACGAGCTTATTATAAACACTATGACCACCCAATGTTTAAAACGGCTTTCGAATTAAACACCCACCCAAAACACGAACGCCGTTCATAATATGGGGAGGTTGGGAGGTGGGTGTCTATTCCAAAAGCCATTTTTAACATGGGGAGGTTGGGGTGTTTATAATACGCTGGGGCAAGTCGTAAAAATTAACGAAGTTGCTATTATTTATTGCAAAAAATTGTTTAAAATTTATTTATTTGATAAAAATAATTACATTTTCTAGAAACAATTAATAAGAAATACAAATGAACGGTAGTTGTTTTTTTTTTCAATCTCTTGGTGTTTTTCGATTTAAAATTTTACTTCACTTTTCCTAGCGTTAAGCCGAGCCGAACGCTGGGAAACTAATTACACAACACTTAAAATTTAATTCATCGTGGATTTATTCAAACAGTAATTTGGAAAATACATATTTAAAATAAAGTGGTGCTTATGCACTTATGTTACCATGCTATTTTAAAAATAGTATTTTCACGTTAAATTCATGTTTTAGAATATCTTTTTGTTCATTTAATTGTGAGGTGAAAGTACAGATAACCCGGTCGGTTTCAAAGGTGTGGAAAATGTAGTTACCGAAAAAAGGGGTACTCTGAATAGTAACAAAAATAAGAATAGCCTCGGCCTCAAAGGATTTCTCCTCTACTGATCGAGGAAGAAAACGATGAAGTGTAGTTCACCTTCTGTTTCTCTAGCTGTCTCTCGCTTCCTCTTTAAATATCACTCTCCATCTATCTCTCCCTCTCCCTCTCTCTCAATCTATCTTTCTTTCTATATCACCATCTCTATCTCTTTTGATCCCCTTTCTCTCTCTAACTGTTTCTATCTCTCTTCGCTTCTATCCTTTCCTCTGTCACGCTCCATCTCTGTTTCTAACTCTCCCCTCTCTCTGTCTATCTGCCAATCCCTCTATCTCTCTCTATGCCCTTTTCTTTCTCTATTTACCTCTCACTTTCTCTTTTCTATCTTTATATCTTCCTCTCTATCTGTCCATCTCTGATCGCTCATCCTATTTTAGTCTCCTAAATTAATTAAAGTTAATAAGGCATTGTCAAAACATGGATAAATCCTATTTTACTCACCTAATTTATTTACTGTCAGAATAGAAATTATTTGGAAATTACTGCTTCCTTGAACAGCACAAGGATTAACTGGTAAAATCTTTCTAATTAAATTAATTTTGGCAGCTATTCGGTGACAAAATGAAATAGCCTTAGACCTTGCTGCATGCGGAATACCTGCAACCTTGCTACCAAGTAGAAGAACTATTTATTCTACTTTGAAACATTCAATTTTTCAAATATCTCATGTTTGATATTTCTAAAACATCCAGTATGGAGACAATTATTGCAGAAATGCAAACCTTTTGTTTGGGATGAATGGACAATGGTACGCAAAAAATCACTTTGGCACTTGGTTGATCCTTGAAAGATTTGCGTGGCAATGTCAGACTATTTGTGAACGCAGTAATATTGCTTGCAGGAGATTTCAGACAAATGTTACCTGGAATTCCTCAATCAACACCAGCTGATGAAATAAATGCTCGCCTCAACTGTTGGTTCCGCAAAGAAATTATTGCATCACTTGTGGAAAATTGAATACGGAAAAGTGACATCTGATCAGAGTTAAGTGAGAAATTATTTGACTCTTAACTTCTGTAATTTTATTACCTCAAAAGCAGAGTTGGTTTAAAAGGTTTTGCAGATATTCAAATTAGTTATGCAAATACAAATCCATCGACACTGTTGTGGAAGCAGGTAAAATGGTAAATTATCGAACAGCTATATTTGCCAGGAATGCCTCCGCATGTACTGCAATTGAAAATTGGCGTACTACTTATCATGTTGTGAAATATAAACCAACCCAAGCTTTGCACTGGCACATCGCTTGCAGTAAAAGAATTAACAAACAATATCATAGAAACAACAATCTACATGACCTTTCACGGGTGAATATACCTTCATTTTACGCATTCCTATGAGTCCACCGGATACATCACACTTTAGGAAACTGCACCTTCCAATATTATTGTCTTTCGCAATAACCATCAACAAAGCTCAGGGAACAATCTTTACAATTGTGTGGCTTACAGTTACACACTGACTATTTTTTCACATGGCCAATTTATGTTACGTGTTCAAGAGTCACCAAACCAGAAAATCTCTATATAAGTTAAGAAAATGAAACAACGAAAACTATGTACCTATACAAATGGGAAATAAAACCTATAAGAAACATGTATTTTTTCATTTTGGAACTTTTTACATTGCGCCAATTTGAGCCATAGAATCGCGGGGCAGGGTACAGCCGGAATATATATATATATATATATATATATATATATATATATATATATATATATATATATATATATATATATATACTAGTATGTGGCCCAGCGTTGCCCGGTCGTACAACATGCTTGAACATAATATTTTAATTCATGCAGATTGGGTATATATTGCCATAGAATCAATTGTGATTATTAAATATTACGAAGAACAATTTTCCCCGTAGAATAATTCGGAAAAAAAAATAATAATGTAGTTCATCAATTTCCTTTGTGTTTGTTTACAATATCACGTCAACTGATATTTGGGCTTGTACGATGAATGCCCCGGAAATATAATGTGTCAGCGATTTTAAATGGTATCTACTTTGTATCCTTAATTGAACTCATTAATGAGAAAATAAATGTAATTAAATGGTGAGGTACACTCGGGCTTAAACAGGGGATCATTCGTGCATTAGTCGAATCTATATTTCCAGATTATAATAAATCATTTTTTAAGAAGAATCTATTTGCTTGAATTTTGTTACCTACCTTGGCCGATGTAATGTAAAATATTCCCACGTAAAATGTATTCTTTTTCCTTATTTATAAGATTAAAAAGCTATTTTAAAGATCGGAACGTTTCGATTTTTGATACTTATGGGATTAATGTGTCTACAAAACCTATCTAAGAACACGACCGAACACGTAAATTAGTTTTGTGTAAAATTAGAAATAGATTGGTTTGACCTTTTCTGTACCTATGTGCAAGGAACTCACACACTTACGCACACAACATGATTATATATATATATATATATATAAAGAGAGAGAGCGCACGCGAGAGAGAGAAATGAAAATGTCAAAAGCCATAGAAGTTCTGATGAAACGGTTGAAATAGATCAGGCAGAAGTGTATAGATCTGCATTGATTAGATGCACAGTCATACAAAACAACTGAGAAAAGGCAGATCGAAATGGACAGCTATTTACCTGGGCAAAGAATATTATACGTCTAAAGAATTAATAGGTAACTCGTTTTCTTTGAGAGCAATGATTGCCAGTAGCAGATTGCCTTAAGAGTCATGCTTGTAGCCATGTTTCCTCTACTAAAGTTGAATAATGGGGGTTCATTGAGTGTTATTTTTCCTCAGCACCTTCGTCGTGTAATAAGACGTTCGGTTGTTAGATTAAACTTGCCGGTTCTGATTTCTACTGATTGCCTCATAAGAAATTCATGAAGTTATATCACCCAAGATCGTTTCGTGAAATGCAATCACTCTTATCGTGTCCGTCAACCATTCTTGTTCGTTTTCTTCGTGTTCGTCTTCGTTTTTCTCTTATATTATTTCGTGCTATTCTTTCTCCGTTTTCGTTTTCATTCCTATCTCCGTCCCCTTCTTTATTTTTGCTTTTCTGCGCTTGCATTAGCTACTTTAGCTTATTCATCATTTCATTTGCATTTTTGCTTCTTCATTTTGTTCTCCAGCCTCTATACCTTTGTTTCATTTACTCTTTTTATAACCGTTTTTCATAGTTTTTCATTCTTTTTTTGTTCTTACTCTTTTTGTAACCTGTCTTTTTCTTTCTATGCACATACACACACAGACACACATATATATGCAGTAAGTTATGAAATTATATATGGCAAGTAAGCTACACAGACTATTCCGCTTTCATTCTCGTGAGAATTCGTCAGGTGTATGCGAAAGCTTAGGTTATAGCGGCTTTATATATACGCACATTCTATTGAGTTTTTTGTTAGCCAATCAGCTTTCTAGTTGCCACCGCGCATATCCTAATGAGCCAATGGGCAAGCACTTACAAGACAAAGACACAGTTTACCTCCGGTTCACACCTCTTTGTGTGTTTATGGAAAAATGCATAAACTTTTGTTGTGGTAAGCTGGCCTACATTCAGCCTAGCTGTAGTTGTTATTTTGTTTGTTTTGTTTTGTTTCATATTTCGGATATTATGTTAATAATAATAATAATAATAATAATAATAATAATAATAATAATAATAATATATATAACTACTTCATTTACTCACATAAAATTAATATACAAAAATATAAATTTATGCGTAAACTTTAAGTATTTACTTCAAAAGTGTTCAAAACGTAGGTAGAGCTAGTTAGTAATTTATAAAATATATAAGGCGATTAAGCTACACTGAATATTCCGCGTTTCATTCACTCTAGGATTCTTCAGGCTTATGCGCGAATTTTGTGGTTGTCTGTCGTTTTTATATACGCACATTCTATTGAGATTTTATTTAGCCAATCAGATTTTTAGTATCCACCGCGCCCTTCCTATCCGCCAATGGACATGCACTTATAGGACAAAGGCCCCTTGGATCTCTAACTGATCTGAATCTTTGTGTGTATTCTATTTAGTCTGGATATCTAGTGTCTTGACCTGTTTGAAATCTAGGTTATTTTTTATTGTTTATTTATTTTTTATGTTATATATATGTATATATATATATATATATATATATATATATATATATGATTGCAACGGCTTGCCAGACGAGTGTCACTCCCTCAGACATTTAAAATCAATGAGCCCAAATGTCTGAGCGAGTATCTATACAAATATTATGTTACAGAGTTTTAGCTTTGTACGACAGCTAAGACTCTCTCTCGGTTCAAAATGTTGAGACCCAGCAACAAGCAAGAGCAAGATAGCCAGCAACAAATTAAACTGCTGACCAGCTTAATGTGGGTAATGGTCTTCCGCTTTATGTTTTTTTTTTAAATCAGATATTTGCTTCTCCTAGAAAGGTTGCCTTCGCCACGGCTTACGGGAGCCCTCTCCACCCAATACACATATACACACACAAATATATGTATATGTATATGTGTATTTGTGTGTGTATATGTATATATATACATATATATACACGCATACATATAAATGTATGATGGTTTTTGTATATGCATGTCTACTTATTTTATTTATTTGTTTATTTTCTATTGTTTTTGTTAGTTTTAAAGTTATTATCTATCTCTATCCTAGAGTAAATTTTATCCTAGGAACACAGTTGTTCGCTATTTCTCTCCTACAGTTTAATAGATGTTGGGTTTCTTTAAAGTACAGGATAGCAAATTTTTCATGAAGGCATGATCTACAGGGGTCGTCTAGGTCTCTAGAGGTGTTTGCTTGTCTTACTATTTTCAACTCGACAACCGGCGAACGGCCGCTGTCTTTGAGTTCCCAGTATCTATTTTCTAGCGTTGTTTTCATACCGTGTTTTTTTTTTTGTTGAATGTACTTTTGTTGTCATAATATCGAGTTTTGAAATCTAAGGAAGTCATACCTACGTAATATGTCTTGTTTTTCGGGTTTTCTTTCGCAAATATTGTGGCCTGGTAAATTATGCTTTTGGTTAGACATTTATTTTGAAGTGGGCCAAGTGTGCGGTATCTACAGTTGTATTCATCTTGTTCGTTATTAGTATTTTTATTTTTATTTCTAGTATGATTCATGTTGTCCGGAGTTGCTTTATTATCAACATTATTATTATTATTGGCTCACATGGCGCTTTCACACAAGTCAACAAACGATCTGATTGGAAACCTGCGGTGTTCTCTAGAGGTTGAGTGACGACGTACAGGTCTCTCCACCGCCTTTGATTGCATTTGCAAATGAATTTGCATCATCGCAACAGCCGCTTACCATTTATTTCTCGCTGGCAGTGGCAATGGTTTATACTGGAATTTTAGTGGCACTAAGCCTCCCCAAAGTCCCAGTTCTCTTTCCGGTTGTCCAACCAAGGTCTGGCATGTTCCCTTTCCTTGGTCTTTCAGTCGTTCTTGACCCTTCTAAGCTCTTTGGTGTCACTTTTTTTATTGGGAGGAGCGGTAGTGAAATTATGGGGGGATGCATGATGGGGTGTAGAACTTGTAGATATGCAGCTTCGGTGTTCTTAATTCTCTGTAACACTTATTCGTTATATTGGCTTCTTGTATTATTCTCCACATTCAAGGGTTTTCCTTAATATTCCAGTGATTTTCATTATCGTTAGTCGTTGTATTTTTGCAGTTATTCCTCTGATTCCAATTTCTGACATTCTTTTTTCGAAGCTTTTCGGAATTGTTCCTAGTGCTCCTACTATTATCGGTACTATTTTGATTTTCTTCATCATTAGATTAGATCAGAGAACTTCTGTGCGCTGTGGCCGCAGAACACGAACACGACTCTCAGATCAAGACAATTCATCAGTCCAGTGGACATCCTGGTGTGAAAAGGATGTGGTACTTTGTAATGTTGGTCAATCCCACAATAACTGAAACTCACGTGCGATCGGTGGTTGGGGATTGTAAAGAATGCCAATCCATAGATCCAGCTCCGGTGCGTTGGAAGCCAGGTAGGCTTAACGTCACGGACACTTGGAGTTGCTTGCTATGGATATAACCCATTTCGGTACTCAGGTGTACTTGACATTAATAGATTGTGGTCTCAGCCGTTTTGCCATTTGGAGGCAGTTGTACATCAGGATTCGGTAGCGTTATTAAGGTGTTGCAAAGTATATTCTGCGAAAGGGGGCCGCCGACCGAATTGCTCACAGATAATGGTGCAGCGTTTTGCGGAAAGACAATTGCTGATTTTACACAAATATGGGGCGTACACATTCGATTTCGTTGTGCCCAGGTATGATAAGACAGCCATGACAAGCACCTGCGAATATGCTATACAATTATAGGATCCGTATCAAAGGTGTCGATGGAGTGAGGGTGCTCTAGACCGCATTGGCTAATCCGTACAAGGAAGGCGACGGTTTGGGTGAAGAATTCGCGGGGAAGATGCACAACGCAGTTCGGTACAGGAACAGTGACAAAAAATAAATAGTCAACACTCAATATCAGTTGATGGAACACCACGCCACATAAAAGATGTGCGCCCAGCATGCCGACATGACGTTATAATCAATGATGACCTCAATTCATCAGATAACGAAGACCCACTGCTGTACGAACGGCCAGATGACGGAAGCTCTTCAGAAGATGATGAGGATCCAGAGCAGGACGAGTTTAATGTTCCAGCAAACGAAGGCACCACTTAGAAATTTCCCGAATCTGTACCATTAAGGCGAAGTACCCGGACGAAATGGCCTGCCCAGCATTGTCATATGTGTGATCTCGAGATCAGGGAGGAGTGTGACGAGCATTCGCAAAAGCGCATAAAATGTATGATTTGTGCGTGCCTGCGTCGAGGAGCGAACCTGGGACCACTAGATTACAAAGAAAAACGTTTGTGAGCCATACTCGCATTACCGCGACAATTGGGTTCGCCCGACGGCTATAAAAATCAAGCCGAAACAAAGGTTGCGAGTCATTTCTTCATTTTTTTTGGGGGGGGGGCGGTACACGGTTAAAAGAACTTGCTTGTGAAGAGTGCGACGTTTACGAGAAGATAGAGGTCGAAATAACTGATTCGTTCAACTTTGAAAATAATTTCTGGCGTCTATATCCCTTAACACAAATTACTCAGCTTTCTCCTCCCTCGTGCAGCGACAGCTTTTTCCCGCGCTTTTTGTTTCTTTTAATATTCCAGATTTAACCAGTGTCATGCTTTGTAATTTGTAAATGCCCCCCCCCCATTCGATTGCAATTTATTTTAAGAGCTTTCCTGTTTTGTTATTAGTTGTTGGTAGTATTAGTAATATTTGTTCTACAGTCTTTTCATGATTCTTATTCTCCTAATTTCTTAGTTTTCGATTTCATTTCTATTTATCCTCAAACTGCTCAGACAACCTAAACTACTATTTTTTTTCTTCATTTTAGCGATTATCTCGTACGTTATTCTTACTTGGATGCGTTTATACATTTGCCAATGTTATTTAATTTTTGTTTTGGCTAATTGTCTTGTTTTAGGCTTGTGCAATTTGCCTGTTCGTTCAATGAGTATTCTTCTCAGATGTTCTCCCTAGTAAACAATGGAAGCCAGTCATACACTTTCTTATACCTTTTATGCTGGTTTCTGCATCTATTTTTTTCTTTATCATCTCACCTTTTGTACACAGAAAAAATTTACTATCACCCAAGATTTTTCTGTGATTGCGTTCATGCCATTTTAAATGTCTTAGTGTTTGTATATGAGGGACTTTCCCGTCGATTTCGACGTATGCGCTTTCGTCACAAAAACTAAGTTGCTCGGAAACCCACACAGATGATGTGTTATATATATATATGTATATATATATATATAATATATATATATATATATATATATATATATATATATATATATATGGTAGGAAAATTTTTTGATTTTAGTAAAAACTTTAAAAAATTTAGCCCTTATGCTTTAGCAAACACACATAAGTGATTATTGTTCAGTTAGATCTTTCTATCTCTGAAGTGTGTCTATCTCAATCATTCCTTAAATTAAACCAACGAAATATAATTTTTTACGTAGATAAATGATTGATGTTGGAATTTGATAAAATTCAAATAAAAATATCGTCACAATCCATAGTACAAACTTGTACATTTTGTTGTTGTATTGCATAAGTCATTATGATTTAAGAATTGTTTAAATTTAAACAATGTATATGTATATATATATATATATATATATATATATATAAGTATAAATATATTTGCGCAGATCATCATATAATTATTAGATCATTCTAACAGACGTGTACAACATTTAACGGAATAAATATTTAAATTTCAACAGTATTTCTCGGGTTTAACGGTAACCGAATAGAGTAGGACATTGCTGATGGAGCCAGACATGATTCTTTTGCCGGGTTTGAAGCTATCGTCTCTTGTTAATCGTTACACCCTGCATTGATGATTCCCTAAAGGATGAATCACTAGTGTCTCTAGATATTTAATAATTGATATAGTAAATAATTCACATACACACACACACACACACACACACACACATATATATATATATATATATATATATATATATATATATATATATATATATATATATGTACCATGGGAGATCAAATAAATATTCTAAATTCTTTTAATCGAGGGTTATCAAGTTATAAACAGTTCAATGCTAGACAAAATATATAAAAAATTATAGACAAGACAAAATATAAATTTGTGTATATACATTTATTTGTCAGGTAAATATGATATAATCAGTTGGATACGAGTTATGGTTGCACTTTATAGCTTATGAAATCGAAGTATAATGCTTGTTTAGCAGAAGAGGAACACTATGGGAAACGTGATAACTAATATATATATATATATATATATATATATATATATACATATATATATATGTATATATATATTATACTAGAATAGGTGCCCGGTAATGCCCGGTTCGACATGAAGTCCCCTTTGCACAGACCTGCTATACTAAGGACATTATTCATGTTCATCGTGGACAACGTCGTTAACCCCACAACAAGTTAAAATACAAAAGAATGGATAAAAACATGTAAATGTAATCACTCTAAAAAAAAAAAAAAGAAGTACACTCCGGCCAAAAACATTAAAATAAATTAAAAATAGATAAATCAAAACAACTTCTGTTTCAATGAAAATAGCAGCGAGTGCCGGAGCGACCGAAAAAAATAGCCGTGTAGGCAGACTCCAACCTAAAACATGAATAAATGGAAAAGCTAAGTTTTCCATTGAAAAAACAATAACGTTATAAACATAACGCGATTAAAAAGTTTGAACCAAAATTGAATTTCGTTTTGTTGTTTTTTTTTTCTTTTTTTCAATGGTTCTTTCTTTCGTAAATAAATGAAATTTTACGAATTCTTTATTTTTGTGGGGGGAGAGGGTTGGTTTCAATTTCCCGAACGCTCACAGATTCTCTATAGTCGTTTCAAGAATAATAAAAACAAACAAATGTGATCTTTTTTTTTTTTCGTGATTGTTCTATTTATTTATTTATTTTTAATATTTAAAAATAAAGCAAACCATCTTTCGATCTACACGAAATTGTCTTTTAACGCTAGAAACTTATTGCAATTAACAAATTATTTCATGTGTGGAATGGTTTCTTTTTTATCTTTCGAATTTCGGAACACATAAAATATCTCATCAGAGGTATTAACTCTACTCGATTATAAATAAATCGATGTCAGAAATAATAATTCCGAATAAAGTAAATTACATATATTATCCATAAAATTATTATTTAAAGTTGATGAAATAACAATCTTAAATAAGCCACTTAAAATAACACTCTTGCAAGAAACTTAAACTAACACACAGCTATTTATTAAAATCGATTTTCCTTTAAATATATGCAAATGAAGTAACCTCCTAATCGCAGATTTTGAAAGAACCATACTATATAGAGAAAAATCAAAGATTAAAGGAATGAAACTTTTGGATATGTTATTAAATTATGAACAAACAAACAAAAAAACAAACAGACAGAAATACGAAGTCATATAAATAGATTAGGAAGAAAATGTTAAAAATATATTAAATAGAAGGAAAATAATAACAAGTGACTAAAGGATCAGGAAGGGGAGATCATAGTATATGCTAAATATGTAAATGATAATAAGAATACTAAATATATATATATATATATATATATATATATATATATATATATATATATATTAAAATTAAGGCATCGCCAATAGATTGCACCGTGGCCCATATGGTTAGGTCTAATTCTGGGTTCTAGCTTTATCATGGAAAAGTGTATGTAAACGGATATATATATATATATATATATATATATATATATATGTAGATTTCTTTTCTATTTTGTGTATTGTATATGTATATATATATATATATATATGAATGAGACATTAATAGGATATATATATATACTCTTACTGTCTAATACATATATATATATGTATATATATTAGACTGTCTAATATATATATATATTAGACTGTCTAATATATATATATATTAGACTGTCTAATATATATATATATATATATTATATATTAGACAGTAAGAGTATATATATATATATATATTAGACAGTAAGAGTATATATATATATCCTCTTCATGTCTCATATATATATATATATATATATATATATATATATATATATATATATATATATATATATATGCGTACACAATGGACAAAATAGAAAAGAAATCGACATATAAATTGACAATGGAGAAAAAAGAAAGCATGAACGTAAGATAAAATTACAAAAAACATTTTTTTAAGATGTAACAAATTTTATATACAGATATAATTAAAAAAAATATCAGTAAAATAGAGAAAGGGAAGGGGAAATGAAAGAAAAAATAAAAGTATACACACATGTATATACTTTTATATCTTTATATATATATATACAGAGAGAGAGAGAGAGAGAGAGAGAGAGAGAGAGAGAAAGATAGATATTTAAAATCTAGTTTGTTGACTTTTTAACTGCAATTGGCTTTCGGGCAGTAGGCAACTTGGATGTAGGGGAGTCTCTTTTACTCCAAGTAAACTGCTTTTTCTCGCACTGCCATGTCACGTTTCTATGACATTTGGATTGTCTCTGGGCAATGCATGAGAAGAACACGGATGCCAGACTGGTAGAACGTGATGCCAACAACTGATTCTAAAATGGTCGCGTCCGTTTGGAAAATTACTTTCATCCTTGATGCAGAGAGACCACCACGCGCCGTTTGATGATCATAAATACTAGACTGAATAAGGCTTAACGTTTTATGTGTCAGCTGAGGGGCACAAAATGATGTAACGATACATTTCTCATGTATAAACCTGATGTCATATGTAATATGTGCATATAGGTACGTTATACTCATTCTTTAAACAGTATAATTTTTAAATCACATTG